>NC_088422.1:86820316-86855316 GCF_034236695.1 Oncorhynchus nerka
CACACACACACAGCAAACAGTGTTAACTCGCCGAGCTGAAGGATAGACGTTACTGCAGCAGCTTAACTACCGTCTGCTGTGTTCAGCTTTCAGACCAGGTTAAAACCACTCTCTGTGATCTACATCAACACCGTTAGCAACTGTTCTTGGTGTGCGGAGTACTGCTGATGGACTTTATACATCCAGATTTACCTCATTATGTCTTTGTGTGTCTCTTTCTCTGTCTCTCCCTCGATCTCTCCCCCTCTCTAATTCTCATTCTCTCTTCCTCCCCCCCCGTTCTCTCTCTCTCTCTCTCTCTCTCCTGCAGTAATCGAGACCCAGTCTCTGCAGGGTCATAGAGAGGAGCACAGTCTGGTCTCTCCCGGTTCCTACATCATCGGCAACACCACCGTGGACTACCAGAAAGGGACAGACAGACAGACGCTCAGGACACAAGGACCTCTGGGAGCCGATTACATCATCAAGGTGACACGAGGAAGAGGAGCTGATGGAAACGTCTACCTACATCATTCATGAGGGAAATGCATACCTACATCATCCAAGAGTCATTTCTCAATTTCTCTTATGATTCTGAAAGTCTTTTTTGTGTTCTTAGATGTTGTAATCTGAGTAACCATGTCAATATTGTTTTTGTAAATGAACATTCTTTTACATCCACTCATGTCAGAATACTGAACAGATTGATGACAATTTTGTAGAGAAAGTCCTTGCCAATACATACACATTGCATGTTAGTGAAGTATGCTGATTACACCCACAAAGTCAGCTTGCGTCCCAAATCCCACCATATTCCCTTTGTAGTGCACTACCTTTGACCTAGTGCACTTTTAAGTCGTGCACTTCAGGGGATTGGGTTCCATTTGGGACACTACCTAAGCTCTCTCCCATGTCATTGAGGTTATCAAAGCATTGCACAAACATGACACGACTCCCATTTCTGTGGCAATAAAACACTGCGTGCCATGGCTCTCCTAATCATCATCATCAACGTTAGCATTATCTTCATCATGATCATCATAGTCTGAAAATCAGGCCCTGTGTGTATTCCATAGCAGACACTAGTATGTAGGCCTAGGCTGCCTGCTAAATGGCGCCCTTTTCCCTTTCTAGTCCACAACTTTTAAAATGAGTGCACTATTTACATTTACATTTAAGTCATTTAGCAGACGCTATGACATAATATAGGATTTGGACCGGCGCCTACAGCCCGGCGACATAAATGAACTACACATTACCCACATCACAAATGTTTAGTTTAGAAAAGAACTTCTACTTTCATCTGATGTCAGCAAATCCGTGTTTATTCAATGTGATTATTAATGTTGAAATAATTCATTTAAGTAAAGGGATACTAGAAGGGAGTGTGGTCCAAATGCTTGATTGCGAGACGGTCTTCTGATGAATGTTCTGCATGAAAATGAGGATTGGGCTGGTTCATGTTGGCACCCGAGTCTGTTCAGACATTGAGTTTTACGACTTTATACACTGAGTTCTAAGGCCAGTGACTGAGTTTGAGTCTTAAATCTCAATAATCTTTCTAAACATGTCTAGATCTCTAGACATCTTTAGATATGGATGTGTGAGTGCGTGCACGTGATTGTGTGAGTGTGCGTCTGTGTCTAACAGTGTGTGTGTTCTCTCCAGGTGAAATATGCTGCTCCGAAGGACACGATGGTCCAGTTCCTGTTCTATCAACCAATCAGGTACCAGTGGAGAGAGACTGACTTCTTCCCCTGCTCTGTCACCTGTGGAGGAGGTGAGACTGACCCCAGATCAGCTCTTAAAGAGACTGTTGTTGCTAGCTAACAAGGCTGAGCCTTTTGGGGACCCTAAGCGATCAAAAACCTGTGTGGTGAAAACATTTTAGCATTTTAGCTGTCTTGGTGGTGGAGGAAAAAAATTGCAAATAATTTCAATTAAATGTCAAATGTTTTGCCATGGCGCTCAGGTAGTTATTGAAGTTTTAAAACACATTTCATGCAATTCTACTCATTACTACAATGTTTAGTTAGCTTTTTAGACTTACTTACTAAGCAATGTAAAACATTTTATCTGACATGGGTTAATTGAGTGACTTGCATAACAAGTGGAAAACTTCTGATGCACTACCACATTTTGAAATGGAAACTTGTGTATTCTACTATTCTAACTCTCAATAGTAAATCGGGAACCAACTGAGTTCCTAGCAGCCGTGGGGCCCTAAGCGGCTGCTTATGTTGCTTATTGGCTGTGCCAGCACTGAAGATTTATGACTGAACCCAGATCAGCTCTTATAGAGACTGTTGAAGCCAGCTATTAGCTGAAGCATTATGACTGAACCCAGATCATTCTTAAAGAGACTGTTCTTGTTGCCAGCAACAGCTTTGCCTGAACCCGGACCAGCTCTTATAGAGACTGTTGAAGCCTACTATTAGTTAAAGCTTTCTGACTGAACCCATATCAGCTCTTATAGGTGTCAAAGCTGGAGAGACGTTGATGAGGCTTGAGATATGATTGAACAAAACATTAGCCCAGCATTAACCAAACGTTCATCCAATGTTTTCCATTTCATACATTCAATTTATATTTTGGTTACATTTGGTTGCTGTATTATGAGGCAATGCATCCGATTGTGAATGACCCAAAGTGTCTGTGTTTTAGTGCTTTCGTTTCATGTTTCTTCCCAAAACAGACATTGATACAAACATTTGAATGGCCCAAAATGAACCCATTGCCCACCAAATGTTAGTCCAATGTTTGCTTTCGATCCTATTCATTGCTGACCTTGATTGTTTCTGCCTATTGCCAGGTTACCAGCTGAACTCAGCAGAGTGCACAGACATCAGGTCCAGTCAGGTGTTACCAGAGCACCACTGTAACAGCTACCCTGAGAACACCAAACCCACGCCCAAACTCAAGGAGTGCAACATGGACCTCTGTCCTGAGAGGCATGTACATGTACCAATCACAATGGTTGCCCTATGGGCCCTGGTCAAAAGCAGTGCACCATGTAGAATTGGGAGCCATTTTGGACATACCCTGTCCTGTTTCCAGTCGTGGTTGTGCATGTGAAGGCTGTATAGGAAACATGGTTCCTCTGAATGGTCATGGTGACATGGCGTTGTCTTCCTCTTTCTCTTCTCTAGTGATGGCTTCATAGAGGTGATGCCTTATGACCACTTTCAGCCTCTGCCACGGTGAGTGACCACCATAGTCTATCACAGAGCCTGTAGTACCCTGGACAGGACACTAGTCTATCACAGAGCCTGTAGTACCCTGGACAGGACACTAGTCTATCACAGAGCCTGTACCCTGTAGTACCCTGGACAGGACACTAGTCTATCACAGAGCCTGTACTACTGTAGTACCCTGGACAGGACACTAGTCTATCACAGAGCCTGTACCCTGTAGTACCCTGGACAGGACACTAGTCTATCACAGAGCCTGTACTACTGTAGTACCCTGGACAGGACACTAGTCTATCACAGAGCCTGTACTACTGTAGTACCCTGGACAGGACACTAGTCTATCACAGAGCCTGTACCCTGTAGTACCCTGGACAGGACACTAGTCTATCACAGGGCCTGTACTACTGTAGTACCCTGGACAGGACACTAGTCTATCACAGGGCCTGTACTAATGAAGTACCCTGGACAGGACACTAGTCTATCACAGAGCCTGTACCCTGTAGTACCCTGGACAGGACACTAGTCTATCACAGAGCCTGTACCCTGTAGTACCCTGGACAGGACACTAGTCTATCACAGAGACTGTACTATTGTAGTACCCTGGACAGGACACTAGTCTATCACAGAGCCTGTACTACTGTAGTCCCCTGGACAGGACACTAGTCTATCACAGGGACTGTACTACTGTAGTACCCTGGACAGGACACTAGTCTATCACAGAGCCTGTACTACTGTAGTACACCCCCTGGACAGGACACTAGTCTATCACAGAGCCTGTACTACTGTAGTACCCTGGACAGGACACTAGTCTATCACAGGGCCTGTACTACTGTAGTACACCCCCTGGACAGGACACTAGTCTATCACAGAGCCTGTACTACTGTAGTACACCCCCTGGACAGGACACTAGTCTATCACAGAGCCTGTACTACTGTAGTACCCTGGACAGGACACTAGTCTATCACAGAGCCTGTACCCTGTAGTACCCTGGACAGGACACTAGTCTATCACAGAGCCTGTACTACTGTAGTACCCTGGACAGGACACTAGTCTATCACAGGGCCTTTACTACTGTAGTACACCACCTGGACAGGACAGTAGTCTATCACAGGGCCTGTACTACTGTAGTACACCCCCTGGACAGGACACTCGTTTATCACAGAGCCTGTAATACTGTAGTACTATGACATTATTATTACTGTCAGTAAAAGAGAGGACATGTCAAACATCTTCTGAGCATATATATTCTTCCTACATAGCATAGTTATGCCTATGCTATGTCACGGAATTAGGTGTCTCAGATAGTCACAAACATGTTATAGCTCCGTGTTAGCTTCTCCTATGCTATGCTATGTCATATTAAATCAAATGTATTTATATAGCCCTTCTTACATCAGCTGATATATCAAAGTGCTGTACAGAAACCCAGCCTAAAACCCCAAACAGCAAGCAATGCAGGTGTAGAAGCACAGTGGCTAGGAAAACCTCCCTAGAAAGGCCAAAACATAGGAAGAAACCTAAAGAGGAACCAGGCTATGAGGGGTGTTCCTAAATTACCATCATGGTCAAATAATAATCACAGTAGTTGTCGAGGGTGCAACAAGTCAGCACCTCAGGAGTAAATGTCAGTTGGCTTTTCATAGCCGATCATTGAGAGTATCTCTACCGCTCCTGCTGTCTCTAGAGAGTTGAAAACAGCAGGTCTGGGACAGGTAGCATGCCCAGTGAACAGGTCAGGGTTCCATAGCCGCAGGCAGAACAGTTGAAACTGGAGCAGCAGCACGGCCAGGTGGACTGGGGACAGCAAGGAGTCATCATGCCAGGTAGTCCTGAGGCATGGTCCTAGGACTCAGGTCCTCCGGGAGAGAGAAAGAAAGAAAGAAAGAAAGAAAGAAAGAGAGAATTATAGAAAGCATACTTAAATTCATACAGGACACCGGATAAGACAGAATACTGGAGGCTGAGACAGGAGGGGTCAGGAGACACTGTGGCCCCATCCGATGATACCTCCGGACAGGGCACAACAGGCAGGATATAACCCCACCCACTTTGCCAAAGCACAGCCCCCACACCACTAGAGGGATATCTTCAACCACCAACTTACCATCCTGGGACAAGGCCGAGTATAGCCCACAAAGATCTCCGCCACGGCACACCAAAAGGGGGGGCGCCAACTCAGAGACGAAGACCACGTCAGTGACTCAACCTACTCAAGTGACGCACCCCTCCTCGGGATGGCATGGAAGAGCACCAGTAAGCCAGTGACTCAGCCCCTGTAATAGGGTTTGAGGCAGAGAATCCCAGTGGAGAGAGGGGAACCGGCCAGGCAGAGACAGCAAGGACGGTTCGTTGCCCCAGAGCCTTTCTGTTCACCTTCACACTCCTGGGCCAGACTACACTCAATCATATGACCTACTGAAGAGATGAGTCTTCAGTAAAGACTTAAAGGTTGAGACCGAGTCTGCGTCTCTCACATAAAAATGGAGCTCTATAGGACAAAGCCCTGCCTCCAGCTGTTTGCTTAGCAATTCTAGGGACAATTAGGAGGCCTGCGTCTTGTGACCGTAACGTATGTGTAGGTATGTACGGCAGGACCAAATCGGAAAGATAGGTAGGAGTAAGCCCATGTAATGCTTTGTAGGTTAGCAGTAAATCCTTGAAATCAGCCCTTGCCTTAACAGGAAGCCAGTGTGGGGAAGCTAGCACTGGAGTAATATGATCACATGTTTTGGTTCTAGTCAGGATTCTAGCAGCCGACAGATAAGATCTAAACCAGGCTAGAACTTGTCCGTGTAGACCAATTTGGGTTTCCAATCTCTCCAAAAGAATGTGGTGATCGATGGTATCAAAAGCAGCACTAAGGTCTAGGAGCACGAGGACAGATGCAGAGCCTCGGTCTGACGCCATTAAAAGGTAATTTACCACCTTCACAAGTGCAGTCTCAGTGCTATGATGGGGTCTAAAACCAGACTGAAGCATTTCGTATACATCGTTTGTCTTCAGGAAGGCAGTGAGTTGCTGCGAAACAGCTTTTTCTAAAAATGTTGAGAGGAATGGAAGATTCGATATTGGCCGATAGTTTTTAATATTTTCTGGGTCAAGGTTTGGCTTTTTCAAGTGGCTTTATTACTGGCACTTTTAGTGAGTTTGGTACACATCCGGTGGATAGAGAGCCGTTTATTATGTTCAACATAGGAGGGCCAAGCACAGGAAGCAGCTCTTTCAGTAGTTTAGTTGGAATAGGGTCCAGGGTCCAGTATGCAATATCTCTGTCACTGTTTAAAGCATCATAAAGAGTTCTAGGCATCTTATTGCTGTTTTTCCCCAGGTGGGAGCAGGGTCCCTGGACGGAGTGTTCAGTGTCGTGTGGGGAGAGCGGCGGGCTGCAGGAGCGCAGCGTGGTGTGTGTTGAGGACGACGCCCACGGACAGATCACTCAGGTGGAGGAGTGGAAGTGCACACACTCCCCTCGGCCAGTCACGCAGCAGAGCTGCAACAGCTTCACCTGCCCACAGTGGGTTGCCATGGAGTGGTCTCAGGTGAGCTACCAAGTGAAAACATCTAATCAAGGTTTTTATTGATCGCATTCACAGTTTACCAGGTGTTATAGTGGGTGCAGTGAAATGCTTATGTTATTAGCTTCTAATAATGCAGTCAAATGTCAAACAAATAAAATGTTTAAAAAAAAAGAATAATAATAAAGTACGGCGGGATGAATCTGATTAAACAAATAGCACTGCAGCAGAAATCAAATGCAATCTATACGTATGTAAACCAGGATCATCTACACAAGATCAGATAATCATTCTATGTATATGTATAGCAGTAGATATTTTAGAGTCATCTCTATCAAAATACAGTATATGAATAAAGATGAAGTGTCTATTAACAGGGTAGCTCAAATTCAGTATATGAATAAAGATGAAGTGTCTATTAACAGGGTAGCTCAAATTCAGTGTACAGTAATATAAATAATATGATACACTATTTACAGTATTTACCAGTGTTTCAATGTCTCTATAGCATAAGACAGCAGTGTTGGCTGTGTGTGTCTGAGTATGAGTGTGTGTGTATGTCTGTGTGTTTGTGAGTATGAGGTGTGTGTGGGTGTGTCTGATTATCTGATGGTCTGGTGATAGAAGCTGTTCAACAGTCTGATGGTCTGGTGATAGAAGCTGTTCAACAGTCTGATGGTCTGCTAATATAAGCTGTTCAACAGTCTGATGGTCTGGTGATAGAAGCTGTTCAACAGTCTGATGGTCTGGTAATAGAAGCTGTTCAACAGTCTGATGGTCTGGTGATAGAAGCTGTTCAACAGTCTGATGGTCTGGTGATAGAAGCTGTTCAACAGTCTGATGGTCTGGTGATAGAAGCTGTTCAACAGCCTGATGGTCTGGTGATAGAAGCTGTTCAACAGTCTGATGGTCTGGTGATAGAAGCTGTTCAACAGTCTGATGGTCTGGTGATAGAAGCTGTTCAACAGTCTGATGGTCTGGTGATAGAAGCTGTTCAACAGTCTGATGGTCTGGTAATAGAAGCTGTTCAACAGTCTGATGGTCTGGTAATAGAAGCTGTTCAACAGTCTGATGGTCTGGTAATAGAAGCTGTTCAACAGTCTGATGGTCTGGTGATAGAAGCTGTTCAACAGTCTGATGGTGATAGAAGCTGTTCAACAGTCTGATGGTCTGGTGATAGAAGCTGTTCAACAGTCTGATGGTCTGGTAATAGAAGCTGTTCAACAGTCTGATGGTCTGGTGATAGAAGCTGTTCAACAGTCTGATGGTAATAGAAGCTGTTCAACAGTCTGATGGTGATAGAAGCTGTTCAACAGTCTGATGGTGATAGAAGCTGTTCAACAGTCTGATGGTCTGGCGATAGAAGCTGTTCAACAGTCTGATGGTCTGGTGATAGAAGCTGTTCAACAGTCTGATGGTCTGGTAATAGAAACTGTTCAACAGTCTGATGGTCTGGTAATAGAAGCTGTTCAATAGTCTGATGGTCTGGTGATAGAAGCTGTTCAACAGTCTGATGGTCTGGTAATAGAAACTGTTCAACAGTCTGATGGTCTGGTAATAGAAGCTGTTCAACAGTCTGATGGTCTGGTGATAGAAGCTGTTCAACAGTCTGATGGTCTGGTAATATAAGCTGTTCAACAGTCTGATGGTTTAGTGATAGAAGCTGTTCAACAGTCTGATGGTCTGGTGATAGAAGCTGTTCAACAGTCTGATGGTCTGGTGATAGAAGCTGTTCAACAGTCTGATGGTCTGGTGATAGAAGCTGTTCAACAGTCTGATGGTCTGGTGATAGAAGCTGTTCAACAGTCTGATGGTCTGGTGATAGAAGCTGTTCAACAGTCTGATGGTCTGGTGATAGAAGCTGTTCAACAGTCTGATGGTCTGGTGATAGAAGCTGTTCAACAGTCTGATGGTCTGGTAATAGAAGCTGTTCAACAGTCTGATGGTCTGGTGATAGAAGCTGTTCAACAGTCTGATGGTAATAGAAGCTGTTCAACAGTCTGATGGTGATAGAAGCTGTTCAACAGTCTGATGGTGATAGAAGCTGTTCAACAGTCTGATGGTCTGTTTACATTTAAGTGATAGAAGCTGTTCAACAGTCTGATGGTCTGGTGATAGAAGCTGTTCAACAGTCTGATGGTCTGGTAATAGAAGCTGTTCAACAGTCTGATGGTCTGGTAATAGAAGCTGTTCAACAGTCTGATGGTCTGGTGATAGAAGCTGTTCAACAGTCTGATGGTCTGGTGATAGAAGCTGTTCAACAGTCTGATGGTCTGGTGATAGAAGCTGTTCAACAGTCTGATGGTCTGGTAATAGAAGCTGTTCAACAGTCTGATGGTCTGGTAATATAAGCTGTTCAACAGTCTGATGGTCTGGTGATAGAAGCTGTTCAACAACATGGTCTGGTAATGAAGCTGTTCAACAGTCTGATGGTCTGGTAATAGAAGCTGTTCAACAGTCTGATGGTCTGGTGATAGAAGCTGTTCAACAGTCTGATGGTCTGGTAATAGAAGCTGTTCAACAGTCTGATGGTCTGGTAATAGAAGCTGTTCAACAGTCTGATGGTCTGGTAATAGAAGTTCAACAGTCTGATGGTCTGGTGATAGAAGCTGTTCAACAGTCTGATGGTGATAGAAGCTGTTCAACAGTCTGAGTTCAACAGTCTGATGGTCTGGTGATAGAAGCTGTTCAACAGTCTGATGGTCTGGTAATAGAAGCTGTTCAACAGTCTGATGGTCTGGTGATAGAAGCTGTTCAACAGTCTGATGGTAATAGAAGCTGTTCAACAGTCTGATGGTGATAGAAGCTGTTCAACAGTCTGATGTCTGGTGATAGAAGCTGTTCAACAGTCTGATGGTCTGGCGATAGAAGCTGTTCAACAGTCTGATGGTCTGGTGATAGAAGCTGTTCAACAGTCTGATGGTCTGGTAATAGAAGCTGTTCAACAGTCTGATGGTCTGGTGATAGAAGCTGTTCAACAGTCTGATGGTCTGGTGATAGAAGCTGTTCAACAGTCTGATGGTCTGGTGATAGAAGCTGTTCAACAGTCTGATGGTCTGGTGATAGAAGCTGTTCAACAGTCTGATGGTCTGGTGATAGAAGCTGTTCAACAGTCTGATGGTCTGGTGATAGAAGCTGTTCAACAGTCTGATGGTCTGGTGATAGAAGCTGTTCAACAGTCTGATGGTCTGGTAATAGAAGCTGTTCAACAGTCTGATGGTCTGGTGATAGAAGCTGTTCAACAGTCTGATGGTCTGGTGATAGAAGCTGTTCAACAGTCTGATGGTGATAGAAGCTGTTCAACAGTCTGATGGTCTGGTGATAGAAGCTGTTCAACAGTCTGATGGTCTGGTGATAGAAGCTGTTCAACAGTCTGATGGTCTGGTGATAGAAGCTGTTCAACAGTCTGATGGTCTGGTGATAGAAGCTGTTCAACAGTCTGATGGTCTGGTGATAGAAGCTGGTTTTTAGTCTCTTGGTCTGGTGATAGAAGCTGGTTTTTAGTCTCTTGGTCTGGTGATAGAAGCTGGTTTTTAGTCTCTTGGTCTTAGCTCTGATGCACCTGTACTGACTCCTTCTGTCAGACGGTAGCCATCCTTGGCTCAGGTGGATTGGGTCCTTTATGATCTTCTTGGCCTTCCATTGACACCGAACGCTGTAGTTGTCCTGGAGGGAAGGCAGCTGCTCCTCCCTCTGAAGAGCCATGTGGTTGAGTGCGGAGCAGTTGCCTTCACCTCCCTCTGAAGAGCCTTGCGGTTGAGTGCGGAGCAGTTGCCTTCACCTCCCTCTGAAGAGCCATGTGGTTGAGTGTGGAGCAGTTGCCTTCACCTCCCTCTGAAGAGCCTTGCGGTTGAGTGTGGAGCAGTTGCCTTCACCTCCCTCTGAAGAGCCATGCGGTTGAGTGCGGAGCAGTTGCCTTCACCTCCCTCTGAAGAGCCATGTTGGTCACCTCCCTCTGAAGAGCCATGCGGTTGAGTGCGGAGCCGCTGCCTTCACCTCCCTCTGAAGAGCCTTGCGGTTGAGTGCGGAGCAGTTGCCGTATCAGGTGGCGATGCAGCCGACAGAATGCGCTCAATGGTGCATCTGTAGATGTTTGCGAGGGTCTTACACGGAACCTAAACCGGCTTACACGGAACCCAAATAGCGCTATTGTGCATCATTTTATTTTGTCCCCCTACACCAAACGCGATCACGACACGCAGGTTAAAATATCAAAACAACTCTGAACCAATGACATTAATTTGGGGACAGGTCGAAAAGCATTAAACATGTATGGCAATTTAGCTAGTTAGCTTGCACTTGCTAGCTAATTTGTCCTATTTAGCTAGCTTGCTGTTGCTAGCTAATTTGTCCTGGGATATATACATTGAGTTGTTATTTTACCTGAAATGCACAAGGTCCTCTACTCTGACAATTAATCCACATATAGAACGGCCAACCGAATCGTTTCTAGTCATCTCTCTTCCTTCCAGGCTTTTTCATCTTTGAACTTATATGGTGATGGCATCTACACTTTCATAGTATTACCACGACAACCGGCAAACCAGTTCGTCTTTCAATCACTCACATGGGTATAACCAATGAGGAGATGGCACGTGGGTACCTGCTTCTATAAACCAATGAGGAGATGGGAGAGGCAGGACTTGCAGCGTGATCTGCGTCAGAAATAGAAAGGACTTCTATTTTAGCCCTTGGCATCGCAGACGCTCGTTGACGAGCGCGAGCAGTGTGGGTGCAATAATTGAATAACATGGATTTCTAAATGTATTTTGCGACGCTCGCACACGTGACGTGTCCGGTCTGGTCAGCATGTTAGGGGCCACATCAAATTTATTCAGCCGCCTGAGGTTGTAGAGGCGCCTTCTTCATCATGATGTCGGTGTGGCGAGACCATTTCAGGTCCTCAGTGATGTGCACACAGAAGAACTTGAAGACACTGCCTCTGTTAATTGGCTACAAGCCTCTGTAAACTGGCTATGAAGCCTATATGAACTGGCTATGAAGCCTATATGAACTGGCTGTATGTGGTAAGAACAGGAGCTTATGTGCATATAACATATACAATTTATAGAAAGTCAGTATTACGTTTATATAAACTGGTGGTTGGTTATAGTGTGTGCTATTGTAACTGTGTGTGTGTGTGTGTGTGTGTGTGTGTGTGTGTGTGTGTGTGTGTGTGTGTTGGCAGTGCACAGTGACGTGTGGCCGTGGGTTGCGGTACAGAGTGGTCCTGTGTATCGACCACAGGGGACAGCACACTGGTGGCTGTAACACATCCCTCAAACCACATATCAAAGAAGACTGCCTGGTACCTGTCGCATGCCACAAACCTAGAGGTACGGTATCCACTGTGTCTGTGTTTATGTGTGTGTCCCTGTTTATATACAGCTAATACTGTCAGCATCCCCTGTCTACATACAGCTAATACTGTCAGCATCCCCTGTCTACATACAGCTAATACTGTCAGCATCCCCTGTCTACATATAGCTAATACTGTCAGCATACATACAGCTAATCAGTCAGCATCCCCTGTCTACATACAGCTAATACTGTCAGCATCCCCCATACAGCTAATACTCAGCACTGTCTACATACAGCTAATACTGTCAGCATCCCCTGTCTACATATAGCTAATACTGTCAGCATCCCCTGTCTACATACAGCTAATACTGTCAGCATCCCCTGTCTACATATAGCTAATACTGTCAGCATCCCCTGTCTACATATAGCTAATACTGTCAGCATCCCCTGTCTACATACAGCTAATACTGTCAGCATCCCCAGCTAATACTGTCAATACTGTCAGCACTGTCCCCTGTCTACATACAGCTAATACTGTCAGCATCCCTGTCTACATACAGCTAATACTGTCAGCATCCCCTGTCTACAGCAGCTAATACTGTCAGCATCCCCTGTCTACATACAGCTAATACTGTCAGCATCCCCTGTCTACATACAGCTAATACTGTCAGCATCCCCTGTCTACATACAGCTAATACTGTCAGCATCCCCTGTCTACATACAGCTAATACTGTCAGCATCCCCTGTCTACATACATACTGTCAGCTAATACTGTCAGCATCCCCTGTCTACAGCTAATACTGTCAGCATCCCCTGTCTACATACAGCCCTCAGTCTACATACAGCTAATACTGTCAGCATCCCCTGTCTACATACAGCTAATACTGTCAGCCTCCCCTGTCTACATACAGCTAATACTGTCAGCATCCCCTGTCTACATACAGCTAATACTGTCAGCCTCCCCTGTCTACATACAGCTAATACTGTCAGCCTCCCCTGTCTACATACAGCTAATACTGTCAGCATCCCCTGTCTACATACAGCTAATACTGTCAGCATCCCCTGTCTACATACAGCTAATACTGTCAGCCTCCCCTGTCTACATACAGCTAATACTGTCAGCCTCCCCTGTCTACATACAGCTAATACTGTCAGCCTCCCCTGTCTACATACAACTAGTACTGTCAGCCTCCCCTGTCTACATACAGCTAATACTGTCAGCCTCCCCTGTCTACATACAGCCTCCCCTGTCTATATACTGTCAGCCTCCCCTGTCTACATACAGCTAATACTGTCAGCATCCCCTGTCTACATATAGCTAATACTGTCAGCATCCCCTGTCTACATACAACTAGTACTGTCAGCCTCCCCTGTCTACATACAGCTAATACTGTCAGCCTCCCCTGTCTACATACAGCTAATACTGTCAGCCTCCCCCTGTTGACATACAACTAGTACTGTCAGCCTCCCCCTGTCGACATACAACTAGCACTGTCAGCCTCCCCTGTCTACATACAGCTAGTACTGACAGCCTCCCCTGTCAACATACAGCTAATACTGTCAGCCTCCCCTGTCAACATACAGCTAGTACTGTCAGCCTCCCCTGTCTGCATACAGCTAATACTGTCAGCCTCCCCTGCCGACATACAGCTAATACTGTCAGCCTCCCCCGTCAATATACAGCTAATACTGTCAGCCTCCCCTGTCAATATACAGCTAATACTGTCAGCCTCCCCTATCTACATACATCTTATACTGTCAGCCTCCCCCGTCTACATACAGCTAGTACTGTCAGCCTCCCCTGTCAACATACAGCTAGTACTGACAGCCTCCCCATGTCAACATACAGCTAATACTGTCAGCCTCCCCTGTCTACATACAACTAGTACTGTCAGTCTCCCCTGTCTACATACAGCTAATACTGTCAGCATCCCCTGTCTACATACAGCTAATACTGTCAGCATCCCCTGTCTACATACAGCTAGTACTGTCAGCCTCCCCTGTCTACATACAACTAGTACTGTCAGCCTCCCCATGTCAACATACAGCTAATACTGTCAGCCTCCCCTGTCTACATACAACTAGTACTGTCAGTCTCCCCTGTCTACATACAGCTAATACTGTCAGCATCCCCTGTCTACATACAGCTAATACTGTCAGCATCCCCTGTCTACATACAGCTAGTACTGTCAGCCTCCCCTGTCTACATACAACTAGTACTGTCAGCCTCCCCTGTCAATATACAGCATATACTGTCAGCCTCCCCTGTCAATATACAGCTTATACTGTCAGCCTCCCCCGTCTACATACAGTCAGGAGTAAAACTCAATCTGACAAGCAAATATTTACGCAGCAGACAATTAACTAAGTCATAGGGCTTCATTATCACAGCTAGATATGGCTGAAGGACTGGAGACTAAAGACCACTGGGGTGTGTATATGTGTGTGTGTGGGGCGGGTGTATCAGAAAGTCTGTGTGTGGAGTGTGTATGTGTGTGTGCAGAGTGATGTGGGTTTGGCTCTAGAACTCCAGGCTTCAGTAATGTTGGCAAAGAGTCAAAACTGGCATCGTGGTAGACATCTGGAGTAAATGGAGGGTGAAAATATGAGCTACTTGAGAGGGAAATATTTGCTTTTTAAAAGTCTCCCATTGAAATAGTAAGGATGATCATTTGGTTGAGAGGAGGATGTATTGTAAATCAACCGCCCCTCTCTTCTGATTTAGTAGTATGGAGATTGGTTTGGTCATTTTCATGCTGGGGTCAGTCAGGGTCAGCCTTGCACACCCATGCACACAGTCTATCTTACACACACACACACACACACACACACACACACACACACACACACACACACACATATTTGTTTTACTGTCCTTGTGGGGACCAAACAATTAATTCCCATTCAAAATCCTATTTTCCCTAACCGCTAACCGTAACCCTTTAACCTAACTCTAACCCTAACTAACTGTAACCCTTTAACCTAACCTTAACCCAAACCCTAACTAACTGTAAACCTAACCTTAACCCTAACTAACTGTAACCCTAAACCTAATTCCTAAGCCTAAAATAGCATTTTTCCTTGCGGGCTGGCAAAATGTCCCCACAAGGATATGAAATAAATGTTCTGGTCCCCACAAAGATAGTAAAACCAGAGAGAGAGAGAGAGAGATGTTTCACACATTGCAGTGTTATCCTAGGCCAACCCATGGGAATGTGGCCTAAAACTCTCTTTCCCTGATCTGGAGTCAGTTACTGTGCCCAGTGTAAGGCAGCTCACTAACTATGTGTGTTTAATATCTGGTCTAGAGTCAGTTCCTGTGGAGGCCAAGCTACCCTGGTTAAAACAAGCCCAGGAGCTGGAAGAACAACGCACCGCTACAGAGGAACCAACGTGAGTAGAGATACACACACTCAAGTCCACACTGCATGCGCACACGCACACAGGCACAAGATCACACACATACACACACAAACACACATGCACACAAACAGATGCAATAACACACAGACTCACACACACACAGAGACAGAAGATCACACACATACACACACAAACACACATGCACACAAACAGATGCAATAACACACAGACTCACACATGCACACAGACACAAGATCACACACATACACACACAAACACACATGCACACAAACAGATGCGATAACACACAGACTCACACACACATACACAGACGCAAGATCACACAGACACATGCGTGTGTCTGCGCATGTGTCTGTGTGATCTTGCGTCTGTGTATGTGTGTGTGAGTCTGTGTGTTATCGCATCTCTCTCTCTCTCTCTCTGTCTCTCTCTCTTTCTTTTTGTCTCTCTCTATGTTTCTAGAACATTCTGAACTCCCATAGAGCTATATTATTAGAGCTGCTAGAACTGTGTTCCAAAGGGCACTCTTTTTCCTAGTGCACTACTTTTGACCATAGATAAGCCTAGGGGCTCTTGTCAAAAGTAGTGCATCTTTGTAACGTTAGCCCCCACGAATGGGCCAATCAGGCTAGAGCCCACTGGGCCAATCACAGTCCAATACAGGCCCCCTAGTAAAGACACAACCCTGGCCACTGCCAGAGGAAAGTAAGTGCAGTCCCCAGCATCAGACACACACACACACAGAAACACACACACACACACACACACACACACACACACACACACACACACACACACACACACACACACACACACACATGTATTCACACTCTAATATACACACACACACTTAAAGTGCATGCAGGCAGGCACACACACGCATATAAACACACACATGAAGAAGCAGACATACACAAGCGTGCGTGCATACCTCCTCCGCCGCGGTCGGCTGTGGTCTACCAAAGGCATCGCTTATTAAACAGTATGTGGAGTAAATGTGTGTGTCCCTTTCCTGCAGTCAAATTACTAAAGCACCCTCTAGTTGCCTCATGGGTGGAACGGTATTTGTCATTTCATAATTATTCAACATAATTTTTTTTAAACACATAAAATCTGGTGTTTCTATGTCAAACAGTTTTGTTATATTTCAGTCGTCTGTAATGCATTTAAAGTGTAATATTGGGATGCAAACTCAACATTTAATACATTTAAAATCTATATCTGACATGGTACAGCTGTCTTCTTTTTTTATCCCATAACCATGTGTGTGAGGTGTATACTTTTGTTTCAAAGTAGAATTGTATAAGACTACCAAGGAGAGAGAGACCCAGCAGTAGTTGAACAACTTATCAGGAACACAGCAGATCTGGCAACCCTCAGTATAGTCTGAGCAAAGGGTTGCCAGATTGAGTTGTTTCCTTTGATAACTTGTCTTGTATTACTGCTGTAGTGCCTAACCCCTATCAGAGACAGACTTCCCTTTTAGATGTTCCTTTTCCGCACAGTTACTCATGTTGCTATATATAGGAGAACACTCCAGGATTCCGGTGGTGTGTGTGTGCATGCGTGTGTAGAGGCTGAGTCACTGAGCATGGCGGTCCGGATGTCTCCAACACAAGCCCTTATCACGGCCCTGATAACTCACACATATACACACATACCGCCAGAGCTTATCCACAGGTCTGTGCTAATGTCCTGGTGGGTTTCCTCTCCTTCCTCTGGTGGTGATGAGCATGTGATTATGGCCTGCTGCTGTGGTCCTGTTAGTACTGACACACACACCCTGGGATCTGTCAGGTCTAGAGGCTCACACACCCACACACACTCTCTTACACACACACACTCACAGACATCTCCCACACCCCTTGCAGACACACACACACACACACACACACACACACACACACACACACACACACACACACACACACACACACACACACACACACACACCAATACACATGCCCCAATAGGTCCACAGACGACGCAATCGCAGCCACACTGCACACTGCCCTAACCCATCTGGACAAGATGACAAGAGGAATACATAAGTGAGAATGCTGTTCATTGACTACAGCTCAGCATTTAACACCATAGTACCCTCCAAACTCGTCATCAAGCTCGAGACCCTGGGTCTCGACCCCGCCCTGTGCAACTGGGTACTGGACTTCCTGACGGGCCGCCACCAGGTGGTAAGGGTAGGTAACAACATCTCCACCCCGCTGATCCTCAACACTGGGGCCCCACAAGGGTGCGTTCTCAGCCGTCTCCTGTACTCCCTGTTCACCCACGACTGCGTGGCCATGCACGCCTCCAACTCAATCATCAAGTTTACAAACAACACTACAGTGGTAGGCTTGATTACCAACAACGACGAGACGGCCTACAGGGAGGAGGTGAGGGCCCTCGGAGTGTGGTGTCAGAAAAATAACCTCTCACTCAACGTCAACAAAACAAAGGAGATGATCGTGGACTTCAGAAACAGCAGAGGGAGCACCCACCTATCTACATAGACGGGACAGTAGTGGAGAGGGTAGTAAGTTTTAAGTTCCTCGGTGTACACATCACGGACAAACTGAAATGGTCCACCCACACAGACAGCGTGGTGAAGAAGGCGCAGCAGCGCCTCTTCAACCTCAGGAGGCTGAAGAAATTAGGCTTGTCACCAAAAGCACTCACAAACTTTTACAGATGCACAATTGAGAGCATCCTGTCGGGCTATATCACTGCCTGGTACAGCAACTGCTCCGCCCACAACCGTAAGGCTCTCCAGAGGGTAGTGAGGTCTGCACAACGCATCACCGGGGGAAAACTAGGTGCATCAAAGCAGGGACTGAAAGACTGAAAAACGGCTTCTATCTCAAGGCACATCAGACTGTTAAACAGACATCACTAACATTGAGTGGATGCTGCCAACACACTGACTCAACTCCAGCCACTTTAATAATGAAATTGATGTAAAAAATGTATCACTAGCCACTTTAAACAATGCCACTTAATATAATGTTTACATACCCTACATTACTCATCTCATATGTATATACTGTACTCTATACCATCTACTGTATCTTGCCATCTTTATGTAATACATGTATCACTAGCCACTTTAAACTATGCCACTTTTATGTTTACATACCCTACATTACTCATCTCATATGTATATACTGTACTCGATACCATCTACTGCATCTTGCCTATGCCGTTCGGTACCATCACTCATTCATATATCTTTATGTGCCTATTCTTTATCCCTTTACACTTGTGTGTATAAGGTAGTAGTTGTGGAATTGGTAGGTTAGATTACTCGTTGCTTATATTACTGCATTGTCGGAACTAGAAGCACAAGCATTTCGCTACACTCGCATTAACATCGGCTAACCATGTGTATGTGACAAATAAAATTTGATATGATTTGACATGCACACACACACACGCAGAGATACACATTAACACATATACACACACACACACACACACATACACATACACACTCACACAGCTTCCCCACCACCTCATTCACCCTCATTAGTTCCCGACGTCTTTGGAAGTAAAGTTAGTCATTCACCCCTGTACATAGAAGAGTCTGTTTTCTCCATTTTCATTTACATTCTGACATCATCATGATCTTTCTTAATGCCACGGTCTAAACATGACAGACACACACACACACACACACACACACACACATACACACGCACACACACATACAACACACTGGTCCAAACATGACACACTACGGCTGTGAGGGAATAGCAGGTCCCATAAAACGGAATCCCAAGCGCTAGAAGAATGTTTAGACAGCGGGACCAGGGTGTGTGTGTGTTGACTTTCTCATCTGGCTTTGGGGGACGATTGGACAAATGTAACTACTTTCACAAACCCACTGGAATGGCATTACTTTTATAAGCAGTAGAAAAATACAAGACATGAATATTGTCACGATCTGATTTCTGTCACTTCAAACATTTATTTTGTTTAGGAAGAAATGTTATTTTTTTCATTCTTCATTCTCTCTCTCTTTCTTTCTCCTTCTGTCTCTCCTTCTCTTTTCCCACCTCTCTACCTCCCTCCCCGAGTATAGATACAACACACTACAAATGTAAAAGATTGTTCTTTCACTGAAATATACTATGTATCCAAAATGTATGTCAGAGTACAGCTTAGGACTTCAGTCGGTCTGTGTTAGGTTGGCTGAGCCAGAAAGTGTCTGTCATTCAGTGTTAGTCTGCATTCCAAATGGCATGATTTTCCTACAAGTCTTAGAACAAATGGTTCCAAAAGTTTTTTTTCCAGGGGGATAGGGTTCTACCAAGAACTGGTGTGATCAAAATAACCCTTTTTGGAAGACAAGGGATCTCTGTAAGGCAAAGGGTTCTTTGATGATTCTTTGGAAGGCAAGAAGTGTTCTACATAGAACCATATCTACTTTTTCCCAGCATGCTCTATTGCAGCGAGATTTTCGGAATTGTTTGTTTTACTGTAATATCTATGTTTTTGCATGTGCATTGCTTGGTTGATTCATTTTATGCTACACAAAAATAAATAACATACAGTTTTCGAAACGAATCCAATATGTTAGTAATTGGATTTATTGCACCCGTTACTGAGATGGTTGTTCCTGTTTAGATGATTGAGTTAGTCTCAGTATTCAATCTTCCCAACCCTGGCATTCATTCTGAATGCAGGTTGCAGGATCTCCTAACTCTGGCTGGATTCTAATATAATGCCAATTTAATGTGACTTGCAGGCCTGATGTGGCCTGTAAACCAGGATGTTCCTAACACCGCTGTGTTAGGGTATAACTAGGCCCTCAAATAAAGGCCTTATGATACATGCAATGTATTGTCAAAACTAATTACATTTTAAAGTCTAATAAGGTTAGTGGAAGTGTTCATGGAGGGTTATAGGAAGAACCCCCCAAAGATAAAAAGGTTCTCGGTAGAGAACTTCTACACCTTCATTGCTTGCTGTTTGGGGTTTTAGGCTGGGTTTCTGTACAACACTTTGAGATATCAACTGATGTAAGAAGGGCTATATAAATACATTTGATTTGATTTGATTTAGAACCCTTCACAGACGGTTCTAGAAAGAACCTTTAGATTATAAAATGGTTATTGGTAGAACCTTTCATAGAGGGTTCTAGTTAAAACCATACGGTGCCTTTGGAAAGTATTAAGACCCCTTTCATTTTTCTGCATTTTGTTACGTTACAGCCTCATTCAAAAATGAATTACATAAAAAAAATCCTCAGCAATCTACACACAATACCCCATAACGACAAAGTGAAAACAGGTATTTAGAAATGTTTGTACATGTATTACAAATAAAGCAAAACAGAAATACCTTATTTCCATAAGTATTCAGACCCTTTGCTATAAGACTCAAATGTTGCTCAGGTGCATCCTGTTTTCATTGATCATCCTTGAGATGTTTCTACAACTTGATTGGAGTCCACCTGTGGTAAATTAAATTAATTGGACAAGATTTGGAAAGGCACACACCTGTCTATATAAGGTCCCACAGTTGACAGTGCATGTTAGTGCAAAAACCAAGCTATGAGGTGGAAGGAATTGTCCGTAGAGCTCTGAGACAGGATTGTGTCGAGGCACAGATCTGGGGAAGGTTAACAAAACATTTCTACAGCATTGAAGGTCCCCAAGAACACAGTGACCTCCATCATTCTTCCTACAGCTGGCCTCCCGGCCAAACTGAGCAATCGGGGAGAAGGGCCTTAGTCAGGGAGCTGACCAAGAACCCGATGGTCACACTGACAGAGCTCTAGAGTTACTCTGTGGAGATGGGAGAACCTTCCAGAAGGACAAACATCTCTGCAGTACCCCGCCAATCAGGTCTTTATGGTAGAGTGGCCCGACGGAAGCCACTCCTCAGTAAAAGGCACATGACAACCCACTTGGAGTTTGCCTAAAGGCAACAAAAAACTCTCAGACCATGAGAAACAAGATTCTCTGTTTCTGATGAAACCAAGATTCTCTTTGGCCTGAATGCCAAGCGTCATGTATGGAGGAAGCATGGTGGTGGCAGCATCATGCTGTGTGGGTGTTTTTCAGCGGCAGGGACTGGGAGATTAGTCAGGATTGAGGCAAAGATTAACAGAGCCAAGTACAGAGAGATCCTTGATGAACACCTGCTCCAGAGCGCTCAGGACCTCAGAATAAGTTGAACGTTCTCCTTCCAACAGGACAACGACCCTCAGCACACAGCCAAGACAACGCAGGAGTTGCTTCGGGACAAGTCCTGAAAATAGTTGTGCAGCAACGCCCCCCCCCGTCCCCCGTCCCCATCCTGCCTGACAGAGGTTGAGAGGATCTGCAGAGAAGAATGGGAAACTCCCCAAATCCAGGTGTGCCAAGCTTGTAGCGTCACCCAAGAAGATGTGAGGCTTTAATTGCTGTCTAAGGGTTTTCAACAAAGTACTGAGTGAAGGGTCTGAATACTTATGTAAATGTGATATTTCTGTTTTTACTTTTATAAATTAGCAAAAATTTCTACAAACCTGTTTTTGCTTGGTCATTATAGGGTAGTATGTGTAGATTGATGAGGGAATATAACGATTTAATACATTTTAGAATATGTCTGTAACCTAACAAAATGTGGAATAAGTCAAGGGGTCTGAATACTTTCCAAAGGCACTGTATACAGGAGGTTCTTTGAAGGTTCCTTTGAAAAAAAAACATACAAATGTCAGTTTTTTAAAATTGTTGTATGAAACGACTTAATTCTTATGAAAAAAGTAGAGATGCATTTTACTTTTGACGGTCAAAAACTGACATATACAATTTCATCCGTGTTCATCTCAGTGTTACCTAACTCCATTCGCTGAGTCTTCCTCTCTGTGTGTACTCTCCAGGTTAATCCCAGGGTCGTGGTCTCCCTGCAGCGTCACCTGTGGGCTCGGCAAACAGACACGGGAGCTGAAGTGTCGTGTCCTCCTTTCCTTCACCCAGACGGAGGTAGACCTGCCCGAGGAGGAGTGCGGTGAAGAGCGGCCCCAGCTGGAGAGGCCCTGCGATGGGGGAGCCTGTACTCTAGGCCCAGGCTTCTCTCCTGACCTCCAGGATCCTCAAGGCCCTCACACCCAGGGTGAGGAGCCCCACCACTGGGACTACAGGGGCTTTAGTGGCTGCTCGGCCTCCTGTGCTACAGGTGAGCTGCACCGGTGCTTCAACGAAACCTAAACGTTGTCCCTAACATTGTAACATTGTTATCCCAACCATCATACCAAACATTTTTTCCCAAACATTATCTGAAATAATACTGCCACATTATCCCAAAAGGTCATACAAAACATATTCCCAAACATTTAAACAAACATTATCCTAAACATTACCCTAGGTATAATCCTAAATTCCAAACACTGCTAAAAAGGGTTTTACTCTAGCATTATCCCAAACATGCAACATCCTTGTCTACATGATAAATCTGGTAATTACTCAAATAACTCCTTCACTATTACCCTGTGAGATGGCTTTCTTATTAAAGTTTCCTATTTATTTTATACAGGATGGGATTCTCATAGTCATATACAGGAGGTCAGGGGTGTCGAACTCATTTCCCCCCGGGGGCCACATTTGTTCTTTAATGGAGTTCGGAAGGCCACAGTGAATATTGCTTATATTTCCTTGCCATAAAATTTTGCAAAACATAGTCCTCTATCCATCAGGGAATTTTCAGCGCTCCCTGACTGTCTAATGATTATTAGCGAGCTAAACAGTCAAGAAACTGTATGAATATAGGTCCATTATCATTTCTACACAGTTTGGATTTGGTTTCAGTCATTTTAAAGTATATTGAGTTAGTTTCCCCCAAAACAAAAATGTTATTCATTTAGAAGAAAAACAAGTAGTCAAACCCCTGCAGTAGATGCTTTGTTTCTATATCAGTGTCCATGTGTGACCTCTTTGTTTCTCTAACCCCACTATCTCACTCTCAGCTCTCCCTCTCTCAGCTCTCCCTCTCTCAGCTCTCCCTCTCTCAGCTCGCTCTCTCTCAGCTCTCCCTCTCTCAGCTCTCCCTCTCTCAGCTCTCCCTCTCTCAGCTCGCCCTCTCTCAGCTCTCCATCTCTCAGCTCTCCCTCTCTCAGCTCTCCCTCTCTCAGCTCGCCCTCTCTCAGCTCGCCCTCTCTCAGCTCGCCCTCTCTCAGCTCTCCCTCTCTCAACTCTCCCTCTCTCAGCTCTCCCTCTCTCAGCTCTCCCTCTCTCAGCTCGCCCTCTCTCAGCTCTCCCTCTCTCAGCTCTCCCTCTCTCAACTCTCCCTCTCTCAGCTCTCCCTCTCTCAGCTCCCCTCTCTGTTGTTCTCTGTTTTTGGTCTCCTTGCTCTCCACCTTGTCATTCTCCACCTAAACCACCCACCCTCTCTCTCTCTCAGCCTGCCCCTCTCTCTCTAACTCTGTTCCCCCTCTCCCCCAGGGAGACAGACAGCAGTGGTCAGGTGTGTGAGCCGGGAGAGAGGTGGAGAGGAGGTTGACGATTCTCTCTGTGACCCCTCTAGCCGCCCTCCAGTCATGGGCCGCATCTGCAACCCCGAGCCGTGTCCCCCAAGGTGAGAATCTAACACACATTAGGCAATCCTCTGCTGACTGGCTGGCTGGGTTGAAGTTCAGGCCAATCACAACTAGAGGTCGACCGATTATGATTTTTCAACGCCGATACCGATTATTGGAGGGCCAAAAAAAAGCAGATACCTATTAATTGGCCGATTTTGATTTATTTATTTGTAATAATGACAATTACAACAATACTGAATTAACATTTATTTTAACTTAATATAATACATCAATAAAAATAAATTTAGCCTCAAATAAATAATGAAACATGTTCAATTTGGTTTAAATAATGCAAAAACAAAGTGTTGGAGAAGTTAAAGTGCAATATGTGCCATGTAAAAAAGCTAA
Source organism: Oncorhynchus nerka (assembly GCF_034236695.1). NCBI lineage: Eukaryota > Metazoa > Chordata > Actinopteri > Salmoniformes > Salmonidae > Oncorhynchus > Oncorhynchus nerka. Next base: position 86,844,598 of record NC_088422.1, read on the forward strand.
CGTTTGAGTTCCTTGCTCAGAACATGAGAACATATGAAAGTTGGTGGTTCCTTTTAACATGAGACCTTCAATATTCCAAGGTAAGAGGTTTTAGGTTGTAGTTAATATAGTTTTTATAGGACTATTTCTCTCTATACCATTTGTATTTCATATACCTTTGACTATTGGATGTTCTTATAGGCACTTTAGTATTGCCAGTATAACAGTATAGCTTCTGTCCCTCTCCTCGCCCCTACCTGGGCTCAAACCAGGAACACATCGACAACAGCGACACTCGAAGCAGCGTTACCCATCACTCCACAAAAGCCGCGGCCCTTGCAGAGCAAGGGGAATAACTACTCCAAGTCTCAGAGCGAGTGACGTTTGAAACGCTATTAGCGTGCACCCCGCTAACTAGCTAGCCATTTCACATCGGTTACACCAGCCATTAGGCTGATAGGCTTGAAGTCATAAACAGCGCTGTGCTTGCGAAGAGCTGCTGGCAAAACACAAGAAAGTGCTGTTGAATGAATGCTTACGAGCCTCCTCTATCAAATATCAAATCATAGGCTTTATTATAACATAATAACACACAGAAATACGAGCCTTTGGTCATTAATATGGTTGAATCCGGAAACTATCATTTAGAAAACAAAAGTTTATTATTTCAGTGAAATACGGAACTGTTCGGTATTTTATCTAACGGGTGGCATCCCTAAGTCTAAATATTCTTGTTACATTGTACAACCTTCAATGTTATGTCATAATTACGTAAAATTCTGGCAAATTAGTTCGCAATGATCCAGGCTGCCCAAACTGTTGCATATACCCTGACTCTGCGTGTAATGAACGCAAGAGAAATTACACAATTTCACCTGGTTAATATTGCCTGCTAACCTGGATTTCTTTTAGCTAAATATGCAGGTTTAAAAAATATATACTTCTGTGTATTGATTTTAAGAAAGGCATTGGTGTTTATGGTTAGGTACAGTCGTCCAACGATTGTGCTTTTTTCGCAAATGTGCTTTTGTTAAATCATCCCCCAGCGTTGCATCGATTATATGCAACGCAGGACACGCTAGATAAACTAGTAATATCATCAACCATGTGTAGTTAACTAGTGATTATGATTGATTGATTGATTGTTTTTTATAAGATAAGTTTAATGCTAGCTAGCAACTTACCTTGGCTTCTACTGCATTCGCGTAACAGGCAGGCTCCTCGTGGAGTGCAATGAGAGGCAGGTGGTTAGAGCGTTGGACTAGTTAACTGTAAGGTTGCAAGATTGAATCCCTGAGCTGACAAGGTACAAATCTGTCGTTCTGCCCCTGAACAAGGCAGTTAACCCACTGTTCCTAGGCCGTCATTGAAAATAACACTGTGTTCTTAACTGACTTGTCTAGTTAAATAAAGGTGTATAAAAATTTAAAAAAAACGGCAAAAACGGCATCCAAAAATAACGATTTCCGATTGTTATGAAAACTTGAAATCGGCCCCAAATAATCGGCCATTCTGAGTAACCGGGCCTAAATAATCGGCCATTCTGAGTAACAGGGCCTAAATAATCGGCCATTCTGAGTAACCGGGCCTAAATAATCGGCCATTCTGAGTAACCGGGCCTAAATAATCGGCCATTCTGAGTAACCGGGCCTAAATAATCGGCCATTCTGAGTAACCGGGCCTAAATAATCGGCCATTCTGAGTAACCGGGCCTAAATAATCGGCCATGCCGAGTAATCGGCCAGTCTGATTAATCGGCCCTAATTAATCGGGCATTCTGATTAATCGGGCCCAAATAATCGGCCATTCTGAGTAATCGGCCAAACAACTCATTTACATTCTATGTTTGACTAATTATCGATACTGCCAGGAACCATCTTCTGTTGTCATGCAAAGATACACGCTCATTAGCATACCCCTGTTTGTGTGCGTGTGTGTTTTTCAAGTTTTAAGTTTTATTAGTTGTATGAACAGGATACACAATGAAATGCTAACTTTCAGGTTGCTTCTCGACAATGCAACAACAATAACCAATAATAAAATATAAGACTACAAACATAAAGTAAATGGCTCAGTGGAATAGAAATAAGCATTTTAGCATAAATATAATACAGGAAGGCACATATTCTAGTACAATATTTACACATGTATTGGGGAAGGGGGGGATTGGGGGCAAGTGTTGTGCAGTATTAGCGTTAGTAAATACAAGTCTGTTAGCAGAAATTGTGATGTAAGTGCAAAGGTGCAGAAAGTCAGTGCAAATGGTCAGTCCAGTTCAAGTGTTCACCATACCTGTAGATAGAAACTGTCTTCTTCAGGCACCATTTCAAGTAGATGTCCTGGATGGGTGGGAACACACCCCAGTGATGTACTGGGCCATCTTCACCACCCGCTGGAGGGCCTTGCAGTCGTAGACAGAGCCATTCCCATACCAGGCTGTGAGGTAACCGGTCAGGATGCTCTCGGTGGTGCAGTGGTAGTATTTGGAGAGGATCCGGCGTGGCACGCTGAATTTCTTTATCTGCCTTAAGAAGTAAAGATCCTGTTGTGCCCTCTTGACAAGAGCGGTGGTGTTGTTGGTCCATGTCAAGTCTTTGGTGAGGTGGACGTGGAGGAACCTAAAACTGCTGACTCTCTCTACTGCAGTGCCGTTGATGTGGATCGGGGCGTGTTCCCTCATCTGCATCCTGAAGTTGACAATAAACTCCTTTGTTCTGCTGATATTGAGGGAGAGCTTGTTGTCCTGCCAGTTCACTCACATCCCTATAGGCTGACTCAGGCCTACAACCGTGGTGTGGTCAGCAAACTTGATGATGGAGTGGGTGTCGCCACACAGCCTACATTGGTGAACAGGGAGTACAGCAGAGGAGTGAGGACACACCCCTGGGGGGCCCCTGTGTTAAGAGTCAGTGTGGAGGAGATGTTGTTGCCAATCCTCACAGCCTGTGGTCTGCTTGTCAGGAAGTCCAGGATCTAGTTGCAGAGGGTGGTGTTCAGACCCAGGGCTTTGAGCTTGGTGTCAAGCTTGGAGGGAACAATAGTGTTGAATGCTGAACTTAGTCAATTAACAGCATTCTCACATAGGTGTTCCTCTTGTGCAGATGTGTTACGGCTGTGTGTGTGTGAGTGCGTGTCGGCGTGCGTGCATGCATGCATTAGTTTGTGTGTACTTCTCTTACCCGTAAACACATTAACATACTCCTCCCACCGTTCCTCATTGTCCAGTGAAGGCAAACATCCTCTGTCACCCAGGATGTTTGTTAGCGACCAATCGGATGTTTCTGTTCCTGTAACAACATCCTGTTGTAGTAAATGTGAAGCTGAGGTAAACACGGTGGAAGCACAGCGTAACTGTTTTCTCCTCTCGACCGTGTCCCTCTAACTGAAACCTTTCCTTTACTGTCTTATTTAGGCATCTGGTTGTTTGTTTCCCTTCTGACAAGGCCTGCTGCACACTAAGGCTGTGTCGTAAATGGCACCCTATTCCCTATGTAGTGCACTACTTGCTGGTCAAAATAAGTGCACTCTATAGGGAACAAAATAAGTGCACTCTATAGGGAATTGGAGAGGGAATGTAGGTGTTCTGGCAGAGGTGAATGTCATTTGAGAGAGGACAGGTTCTCAGAGCATCAGACAAAGACAGAGACAGGCAGACACACACAGTACCCAGAGACAGATACAGGCAGACACACACAGTACCCAGAGACAGATACAGGCAGACACACACAGTACCCAGAGACAGATACAGGCAGACACACACAGTACCCAGAGACAGATACAGGCAGACACACACAGTACCCAGAGACAGATACAGGCAGACACACACAGTACCCAGACCCAGACAGGCTGACACACATAGTACCCAGAGACAGATACAGGCAGACACACAGTACCCAGAGACAGATACAGGCAGACACACACAGTACCCAGAGACAGATGCAGGCAGACACACGCAGTACCCAGAGACAAACAGGCTGACACACACAGTACCCAGACCCAGACAGGCAGACACACACAGTACCCAGACCCAGACAGGCTGACACACACAGTACCCAGAGACAGATTCAGGCAGACACACACAGTACCCAGAGGCAGATACAGGCAGACACACAAAGTACCCAGAGACAGATACAGGCAGACACACGCAGTACCCAGAGACAGATACAGGCAGACACAGTACCCAGAGACAGATACAGGCAGACACACAAAGTACCCAGAGACAGATACAGGCAGACACACAAAGTACCCAGAGACAGACCGACACACACAGTTCCCAGACCCAGACAGGCCGACACACGCAGTACTCAGAGACAGGCCGACACACACAGTACCCAGAGCCATACAGGCCGACACACACAGTTCCCAAACCCAGACAGGCCGACACACACAGTACCCAGAGAAAGACAGGCCGACACACACAGTACCCAGACCCAGACAGGCCGACACACGCAGTACCCAGAGAAAGACAGGCCGACACACACAGTACCCAGAGAAAGACAGGCCGACACACACAGTACCCAGACCCAGACAGGCCGACACACACAGTACCCAGAGAAAGACAGGCCGACACACACAGTACCCAGAGAAAGACAGGCCGACACACACAGTACCCAGACCCAGACCCAGAGAAAGACAGGCCGACACACACAGTACCCAGAGAAAGACAGGCCGACACACACAGTACCCAGACCCAGACAGGCCGACACACACAGTTACCCAAACCCAGACAGGCCGACACACACAGTACCCAGAGAAAGACAGGCCGACACACACAGTACCCCCAGACCCAGACAGGCCGACACACACAGTACCCAGAGAAAGACAGGCCGACACCCAGAGAAAGACAGGCCGACACACACAGTACCCAGAGAAAGACAGGCCGACACACACAGTACCCAGAGAAAGACAGGCCGACACACGCAGTACCCAGAGAAAGACAGACAGTACCCAGCCAGACGACACGCAGTACCCAGAGAAAGACAGGCCGACACACGCAGTACCCAGAGAAAGACAGGCCGACACACACAGTACCCAGAGAAAGACAGGCCGACACACACAGTACCCAGACCCAGACAGGCCGACACACACAGTACCCAGAGCCAGACCTAAAGATAAGGATCAGCCAACCAAGCCCCAAATTGCCGTCACAATCCATGGAACTGTGTAGTTTTTAACATACACAGAACGCAGGTGGTTCCAATATCACTGGCAAGGTCTCAGCTAGTGTTTTTTTTCAAACTCGTTATGAAATCATTTAAGTGTCAGCCATGCATTCCTTCAGAGACATAGGTTTAGTCCCAAATTGTACCCTATTCCCTATATAGTGCACTACTTTTGACCAGGGCCCAAAATGCACTAAATAGAGATTAGAGAGCCATTTGGGACGAAGACATACCTTTTGAGCGAAGCACAGCTTCTAAAAACAAAAACAAATTCATTCAACATTAGAATAACTTGGAAATGAGGTTCATCTTTGTAATTAAAGTTAGGATAAACATTGCAAATACATTTCTGTTTTCTATGGTGGAATCAAACTTAGAATAAACATCTAGATGATTACTGCATCGTGGAGAGGCTTGAATAATAATACAATTGGAGTTTGTGGTCTGACATAACAACTAGTAATGGCTTCAGCAGTAACCTGAGTAAAGTTGTTTCTCCAACTGCAGAAACACAGTAGACTCTCTGGCCCCAGAGTTGAGCTCATGCAAGACATGTTCATTCAGACAGCCCTATGATGCCACTCAGACAGCCCAATGAGGTCACACAGACAGCCCAATGAGGTCACTCAGACAGCCCTATGATGCCACACAGACAGCCCTATGATGCCACACAGACAGCCCTATGATGCCACACAGACAGCCCTATGATGCCACAGACAGCCCTATGATGCCACACAGACAGCCCTATGATGCCCTATGATGCCACACAGACAGCCCTATGATGCCACACAGACAGCCCTATGATGCCACTCAGACAGCCCTATGATGCCACACAGACAGCCCTATGATCCCACTCAGACAGCCCTATGATGCCACACAGACAGCCCTATGATGCCACACAGACAGCCCTATGATGTCACTCAGACAGCCCTATGATGCCACACAGACAGCCCTATGATGCCACACAGACAGCCCTATGATGCCACACAGACAGCCCTATGATGCCACACAGACAGCCCACACAGACAGCCCTATGATGTCACACAGACAGCCCTATGATGCCACTCAGACAGCCCTATGATGCCACACAGACAGCCCTATGATGCCACACAGACAGCCCTATGATGCCACACAGACAGCCCTATGATGCCACTCAGACAGCCCTATGATGCCACACAGACAGACAGCCCTATGATGCCACACAGACAGCCCTATGATGCCACACAGACAGCCCTATGATGCCACACAGACAGCCCTATGATGCCACACAGACAGCCCTATGATGCCACACAGACAGCCCTATGATGTCACTCAGACAGCCCTATGATGCCACTCAGACAGCCCTATGATGCCACACAGACAGCCCTATGATGCCACACAGACAGCCCTGATGATCAGACAGCCCTATGATGTCACTCAGACAGCCCTATGATGTCACCCAGACAGCCCTATGATGCCACTCAGACAGCCCTATGATGCCAGACAGCCCTATGATGTCACCCAGACAGCCCTATGATGCCACTCAGACAGCCCTATGATGCCACACAGACAGCCCTATGATGCCACCCAGACAGCCCTATGATGCCACACAGACAGCCCTATGATGTCACTCAGACAGCCCTATGATGCCACTCAGACAGCCCTATGATGCCACACAGACAGCCCTATGATGCCACTCAGACAGCCCTATGATGCACTGTGTATAAGACAGTAGTTTTAGAATTGATTTATTTGTTAGATTAGCCCTATGATGTTCAGACAGCCCTATTGCCACACAGACAGCCCTATTGCCACACAGACAGCCCTATGATGCCACACAGACAGCCCTATGATGCCACTCAGACAGCCCTATGATGCCACACAGACAGCCCTATGATGCCACACAGACAGCCCTATGATCCCACACAGACAGCCCTATGATGCCACACAGACAGCCCTATGATCCCACACAGACAGCCCTATGATCCCACACAGACAGCCCTATGATGCCACACAGACAGCCCTATGATGCCACACAGACAGCCCTATGATGCCACACAGACAGCCCTATGATGTCACACAGACAGCCCTATGATGTCACACAGACAGCCCTATGATGCCACACAGACAGCCCTATGATGTCACACAGACAGCCCTATGATCCCACACAGACAGCCATATGATGCCACTCAGACAGCCCTATGATCCCACACAGATAGCCCTATGATGCCACTCAGACAGCCCTATGATGCCACACAGACAGCCCTATGATATCACACAGACAGCCCTATGATGTCACACAGACAGCCCTATGATACCACACAGACAGTGGGCATGGAGGTGGGCAGGGATTTGGGTGACAGCCCATACCAGCCAGGAGTAGCATTTGTATCTCAATAGTCTAAAGCATCTCCCCTTCCTTCATCTCCTTCCCTTCAATCCCACTATTGAGATACACCCCAAGTCTGTGGCACTAGGACAGTGGGCATGGAGAGGTTGGTAAGAGTGTGGGTACCAGCCATGCCATGGACTAACAACACCACCACTCTTGTCAAGAGGGCGCAACAGCGTCTCTACTTCCTAAAGCGGCTGAAGAAATTTGCATACCGCCCCTGGTCCTCTCCAAATACTACCACTGCACCATCGAGAGCATGGTTGCATCATGGCCTGGTATGGAAATTGCTCCGGCCATGACTGCAAGGCCCAGTAAATCACAGGGACCGTACTCCCTCGCATTCCACGAAATCTAGTTGAATCAGTGCGAGGAAGGCACACAGCATCATCAAGGACTCCACACATCCCAGCCACAAGCTGTTCTCTCCCTTCCCATCGGACAGACGGTATCGGATCATGAGGTCTGATAACAACAGGCTCAGAGACAGTTTCTACAAGCTATCGGACTGCTGAACACTTAAACTGGACTGACCACCTGCTCTGATTCTCTGCACCTTAGCACACATGCACTCACTTATACACACACACACACACACACACACACACACACACACACACACACATATATATACATTCATACTACATACACATCACAACTGCTGCTACCAGACTCTTATTATACTGCATCATTTAAACACTTCCCTCCTTCCCCAAAACATGTATGTAAATATGTAAATATTGGACTATAAATGATCCATTCCTGTATTATACTGATGTTAACATGTTTATTCTGTTCTACTGAGCTGTTTACTTTGTTAGTATTCTTATCTTTTATTATTTGGGGTTCAAGCTGTGAAGCTGGTGAAACTCTCTTGTATTTGTTATTATTATGTTCTTTTTCTGCTATTTTGGTGAAAACATTCTAATTCCTGTGAGATGAAAAGGCCCAGGATTGTGTAATTTAGCAACATGGTAAAGGCCCAAGAGCCACACCCTCTCATGCAAATCCATGCGGATTGGCCACATAGTGGCTCTATAACAAGCGATTGGAAATGCAAACTTTGAAAGGTCAGCCCCCGCATCCTGTGTGACCTAGAGTCATGAAATGTTATACATATTTCCCTCTCATCACACAGAACAAACTTGCCTCAAGAACCCATAAAATTCATTATGATGGATTTTCCACCATTTTTAATTTGGTGAAAAACACTTAAAACACTACTCCTCTGGCACTGAATGACTCGATCTTCACCAAATGTGATGTCTGAAATCTATAGACCAAGGTCTGTAAGCACATTATAATCCATGTTAGTACGTCAAACAACATTGCCGCAACTGACAAATAAACATTCACGTGGGCGTGGTCTGTCACATAAATGCTTATAAATCACTCACGGATATTGGTATTGTAACGGAACTTGGGACACATGTTCCGAACACTGTGAGGACTGGAAATATGCAGGAAAATTGATATCGACCACACAATGGCGCTATAACGGGTACATTTATTTCTCTTGGTCTGTTTCTCTTGGGACACATGCTCAAGGATATGAGTCTAGCTAACCTGTAAAATATGGTCTGCAGGGTAGTGTATGGTTATATCTGTGGCTAACATTGAATGGTCGTAACAAGAGAGAGAGAGAGAAACAGAGAGAGAATGTGTGTGTGTGTGTCTGTGTGTGTGTGTGTGTGTGTGTGTGTGTGTGTGTGTGTGTGTGTGTGTGTGTGTGTGTGTGTGTGTGTGTGTGTGTGTGTGTGTGTGTGTGTGTGTGTGTGTTTGTGTTTGAGCAAAAGAGGCAGGAACCTGGTTATTGTTCAAGGAAAAGTCTCTGATTGATTCTAAATGGCTAGTCAGACTGTGCTCTCATTAAGAGAGAATTTGATGAGAGTCAACACACACACACACACACACACATCACAGATTGTTTTTCCAATCACTAACCCAAAGGCAGCAGGATAGCTGGCTCAGAGGACTAGTGTTCGCTGCGTTCAGGAAAAAGCTGATCTTGATTAAGATCAAATCGTTTTATTGACACTAATAAGAGCAGTGTTTTATCATAATGCATAAAAACAGAACTAAAGCAGAAATAAACGTACCATTTAGAGTAGAATAACTACTTTCATGGCAGGTTTTGTTGAGCAGTAGATCTTCTCTTGTGGTCGGCTGGATCCAGGTTTCTGTTTCATGAAGATGATGGTTATTGCAGAGTAGAAGACTGCTGTGCTTTTTATGATCTTATAAATACAGACGTCTCAAAGACTGCATCCCAAATGGCACACTGTTCCCTACATAGTGCACAACTCTTGACCAGAGCCCTATGGGCCCTAGTTAAACGTAGTGCACTATACAGGGAATAGGGTGCCATTTGGGATGCACAAAATACTTGTGATCCCAGTCAGAACAAAGCCCTGGGAGTGTTGTCTCTGAGGTACTAAGATGGTACGGTATTCTCATCAGTTATCCTGGAGCTCTTAAAATAGACCTCTTAGATAAACAGTGTTTTCTCTTTTGCTTTCTCACGCTTACATAAGACGGTGGATGAAGGCACCATGATTGTGTTCCAAATGACACCCTACGGGCCCTGGTCAGGAGTAGTGCACTACATAAGGAATAGGTGCCATTGGGGACGCAGTCACCATCTCTCTCCTACAGCGTTTTGGTTCCCCAGAAGTACATTCATTTCCAATGGAACGCTGCGTTTGCCTTGCAGCATTGTGTTGCAGAGGCAGTTGCAGTGCGTTCTGTGTGCTGCATACCTTGGATTTATCCAACGTATTTCATCAAACTGTCTGTGTAGAAGGCTTGACAGATGGTAGCAGAAGGTGAATGTTGAACTATTGTTGCTCACATATGGAGGTGATAATACGTACCATTTTGCCCAATAACGCTGTCGGTGTGATCGAGGCGTCAGCCATAAGACTGCTAAATAGTTAGTCCAGGTAGCTATTTGGTTAACTATTTAACTATCTTCATTGACCCTTTTGACTCATCACATATCCAATCAAATTGTATTAGTCACATATGTTATTCCCGGTGTAACGAAATGCTTGTGTTCCTAGTTCCAACAGTGTAGTAATATCTAACAATACACAACTATACACACTGATCTAAAAGTTAAAGAGTACTGCTGCTCCTTCTTCACCACACTGTCTGTGTGGGTGGACCATTTCAGATGGTCACTTATCTGCAGCTTTTTCACCCTCT
>NC_088422.1:86860316-87014171 GCF_034236695.1 Oncorhynchus nerka
CAGCATTACTGACCACAATCTACGCACGCACACAACACACACACACACACACACACACACACACACACACACACACACACACACACACTACAAGCCAACTACTGTTCTGTGCAGCCAAGCGTACTTCCAGAATGAAAAGAACATCTGAAAAGCATACAGAAGTAAGGTCAATGGTTGTTCACTGAGTGTGTGTGAGTTCACACTGTAAAGGAAATAGTTCACTCTCCTGCGGTGTGTGTGTGTGTCCCAAATGTGTCCCAAAGTGTTCACTGTGTGTCTGAAAGCTACCATCTCTCTGAACTGCCTCAACAGAGAGAGGACATACAATGCATGATTGAGTGCCTCGCAAATGTCACAGCTACTCCTTAAAGGAAGTGTGTGTGTGTGTGTGTGTGTGTGTGTGTGTGTGTGTGTGTGTGTGTGTGTGTGTGTGTGTGTGTGTGTGTGAGAGAAACTGTCCTACCCAGCTGTTGCTTATGAGGGCCAGGGTCATGGTGGGTGTGTGTGTGATGTGAGCCCGTGCATGAACTTTCAACATGTCAGTATACTACATCTATAGATTCACAATAGGGTAGTGTGTATACTACATCTATAGATTCACAATAGGGTAGTGTGTATACTACATCTATAGATTCACAATAGGTTAGTGTGTATACTACATCTATAGATTCACAATAGGGTAGTGTGTATACTACATCTATAGTTTCACAATAGGGTAGTGTGTATACTACATCTATAGATTCACAATAGGTTAGTGTGTATACTACATCTATAGATTCACAATAGGGTAGTGTGTATACTGTGTTTTGTGTTTGGAGATATTAGATCGAATGACTTCACATTAACCAAAGGATTGACTCTCCCCTGCTGTCATGCTAGCCTCGGGGTGTATCCCAAACAGCACCTTATTCCAAAAACAGTGCATTACTTTTCATCAGGTCCCATAGGGCTCTGCACTATATAGGGATTAGGGTGCCATTTGGGATGTAGCCTCAGAGTCTCAAGCACAAGGTCATGTTGCCTCATCCTTCTAGCCCAGACCTTATCTCATTCCCTGTTATCAAAGCTAATGATATCAAATCCACAGGATTAACTTGACCCAGATATACAGGGAGGTGCTTCCCAAATGGCAGCCTTTTGCCATATAGTACACTAGTTTGGAGCAGAGTCCACATTGCCTCAGTCTAAGTATGACCATACAGGCTCTGGTCACTACATAGGGAATAGGGTGCCATTTGGTACGCTGACAGAGAGTGCGTTAGAGGGAGGGTCTGAATGCATTGCCTCACAGTCTAAGTATGACCATACAGGCTCTGGTCACTACATAGGGAATAGGGTGCCATTTGGTACGCTGACAGAGAGTGCGTTAGAGGGAGGGTCTGAATGCATTGCCTCACAGTCTAAGTATGACCATCGGTCAGTACGAGACAGAAATTACAGTGATTGAAATGTACTGATCTTTCGTGAGAGCTTGGTTTTAGGTCCAGCTGATTCCAGACAGAACAGGGTGGAAGATCTTGTTCTCTACTGATTGACTCTTTTCTCATTTTAAGATCACCTCATTAGATCACTTCATTAGATCACTTCATTAGATCACTACAGTAGATCACAAGGTCCAACTGAAATGTGACTTCTGCTTTTAACCCCTCCAAGGACCTCAATACACCCAGGTTTTGGAGAGGTGTGGGGAGCTGCCACACTGGACGCCCCGGGGGGCTGTTGTTATGGGGGGGGGTTAAGTGCCTTGCTCAAGGGCACAACGACAGGCAATGGCATCTGGGATTTGACACCGGCAACCCTCTAGTTGCCAGCTCACTTCCCGATAGATTTTTCCTGCCAGACCCAGGATTTGAACTGGCAACCATCCGGTTGCTGAGTTTCCTCTTTAACCGCAGGGCTAACTGCCGCCCAAATTATGCTAATGCTAATGTAGAATCATTATTCCAAATCAAATCATTATCATAATGTCAGATATAATGTAGGTTTTATTTATAATATTTTGTGTTAGTTATAAAGTTGTTTTATCCTTCTAAACCTTCATGCTATAGCCTATATTTGTCATGTGAGTAAATGACAATGGTTTAATTCACTGTAAGAGGTTGACCACCGTTATGTTCTCTCTTTCTCTCTCTCTCTGTCTCTCTCACTCTCTCTTTCTCTCTCTCTCTGTCTCTCTGTCTGTCTCTCTGTCTCTCTCTCTCTCTCTCTCTCTCTCTGTCTGTCTCTATCTGTCTCTATCTCTCTCTCTTTCTCTCTCTGTCTCTCTCTCTTTCTCTCTGTCTCTATCTGTCTCTCTCTCTCTCTGTCTCTCTCTCTGTGTCTCACTCTCTCTCACTCTCTCTCTCACTCTCTCTCTCTCTCTCTCTCTCTGTCTCTCTGTCTCTATCTGTCTCTATCTCTCTCTCTTTCTCTCTCTGTCTCTCTCTCTTTCTCTCTGTCTCTATCTGTCTCTCTCTGTCTCTCTCTCTGTGTCTCACTCTCTCTCACTCTCTCTCTCTCTCTCTCTCTCTCTCTCCCTCCCTTTCTCTTTCCCTCCATCCATCATTCCCTTCAGAGCATAAGACAGAGATGAACCCCAGACAGCTTGTGAAGGAAGCATCCAGAATCAACCAGCATCCCACAAAGGAGATAGGGAAGGAAGCATCAAAGGAAACAATCAAGGAGCCAGTAAAGCGTTGTCCGTTGATTCTAGGCTTGAGTCGTATCTACATCCAGACCCGGCAGGAGAAACGCCTCCACCTGACCATCGGTGGGCGTGCTTACCTCCTACCAAAAACCTCCCTGATCATCAAATGCCCTGTCCGGCGCTTCCAGGTTGGCTCCTTTCCTCATGGTCTTTACTGTTGTAATGGATGAGAACATATGCCATGGCTGGGGTTTACAACTATGACTGGACATGTTTATCATTTAAAATCACTTACATTTCATTTTGTAGACTCATTCTGGCAATAGACAAATCTCCCTGAACAGCTGTTCTGCTCAGCTTGTCAGGAGGTAAAGGCCATTCCAGGACTCCAGTCTAAATTGAGAGGTTGTCCTCCTTAGCTCTTATTTTTGCCTTGTGTTTTGTCTTGTATGTTGCATCTAGAAAGCTTACATCCGTTGGGAGAAGGACGGCCGCCCCCTGCACAGCTGCAAGCGTCTGGGCGTCACCAAATCTGGTTCTCTAAAGATCCACAGCCTAGGAGTTGTGGACAGTGGGGTGTACGTGTGTATCGCCGGCCCCGCCTCAGACACATTCACCCTTAAACTGATTGGCAGCGACAGCAGACTGATCGACCGACCGGTTGAAAACGAATCGGACCCCGAACCTGACTTAGACCTGACCAGGATTCAACCGCGATTCAACCCTCAGGACTGGGACACCCAGGGTCTTCCTCACTGCCTCCCGTTTACCCCCAGCCTCAAAGGTCCCAGTCTGTCTCTGCTGCCCGGTGGTGTGGAGGCCTCGGTGCTGCAGGTGCAGGCGGGGGCCTTGGTGCTGCAGCCCTGGAGCCTGGAGGAGAGGGTGAGGAACGTGAGTCTGCAGGCGGAGATGGGAGAGATCAGCCAGGAACAGGCTTCTCAGATCATCTACACCCTCATCACAGAGATGTCTGGAGGCCAACAGGCCTCCACAGAGCAGTGGAAAGGGACCAAGGAGGAGACGGGGAACCCAAAAGGTAACCTTTTGTTACGATAGGAAATAATCCAATACAATAGAATACAACTTTTTCCCTCCAAGGATGTCGCCGTACCAGAATGAAAAACACCACATGTACATCATACACATTAGAAACAGTTACCCAGGCACACCATGCTGTACATACAGTGCCTTGAGAAAGTATTCGGCCCCCTTGAACTTTGCGACCTTTTGCCACATTTCAGGCTTCAAACATAAAGATATAAAACTGTATTTTTTTGTGAAGAATCAACAACAAGTGGGACACAATCATGAAGTGGAACGACATTTATTGGATATTTCAAACTTTTTTAACAAATCAAAAACTGAAAAATTGGGCGTGCAAAATTATTCAGCCCCCTTAAGTTAATACTTTGTAGCGCCACCTTTTGCTGCGATTACAGCTGTAAGTCGCTTGGGGTATGTCTCTATCAGTTTTGCACATCGAGAGACTGAAATTTTTTCCCATTCCTCCTTGCAAAACAGCTCGAGCTCAGTGAGGTTGGATGGAGAGCATTTGTGAACAGCAGTTTTCAGTTCTTTCCACAGATTCTCGATTGGATTCAGGTCTGGACTTTGACTTGGCCATTTAACACCTGGATATGTTTATTTTTGAACCATTCCATTGTAGATTTTGCTTTATGTTTTGGATCATTGTCTTGTTGGAAGACAAATCTCCGTCCCAGTCTCAGGTCTTTTGCAGACTCCATCAGGTTTTCTTCCAGAATGGTCCTGTATTTGGCTCCATCCATCTTACCATCAATTTTAACCATCTTCCCTGTCCCTGCTGAAGAAAAGCAGGCCCAAACCATGATGCTGCCACCACCATGTTTGACAGTGGGGATGGTGTGTTCAGGGTGATGAGCTGTGTTGCTTTTACGCCAAACATAACGTTTTGCATTGTTGCCAAAAAGTTCAATTTTGGTTTCATCTGACCAGAGCACCTTCTTCCACATGTTTGGTGTGTCTCCCAGGTGGCTTGTGGCAAACTTTAAATAACACTTTTTATGGATATCTTTAAGAAATGGCTTTCTTCTTGCCACTCTTCCATAAAGGCCAGATTTGTGCAATATACGACTGATTGTTGTCCTATGGACAGAGTCTCCCACCTCAGCTGTAGATCTCTGAAGTTCATCCAGAGTGATCATGGGCCTCTTGGCTGCATCTCTGATCAGTCTTCTCCTTGTATGAGCTGAAAGTTTAGAGGGACGGCCAGGTCTTGGCCGTCCCTCTTAGCTGATACTCCTTCCATTTCAATATTATCGCTTGCACAGTGCTCCTTGGGATATTTAAAGCTTGGGAAATCTTTTTGTATCCAAATCCGTCTTTAAACTTCTTCACAACAGTATCTCGGACCTGCCTGGTGTGTTCCTTGTTCTTCATGATGCTCTCTGCACTTTTAACGGACCTCTGAGACTATCACAGTGCAGGTGCATTTATACGGAGACTTGATTACACACAGGTGGATTGTATTTATCATCATTAGTCATTTAGGTCAACATTGGATTATTCAGAGATCCTCACTGAACTTCTGGAGAGAGTTTGCTGCACTGAAAGTAAAGGGGCTGAATAATTTTGCACGCCCAATTTTTCAGTTTTTGATTTGTTAAAAAAGTTTGAAATATCTAATAAATGTCGTTCCACTTCATGATTGTGTCCCACTTGTTGTTGATTCTTCAAAAAAAAATAGAGTTTTATATCTTTGTTTGAAGCCTGAAATGTGGCAAAAGGTCGCAAAGTTCAAGGGGACCGAATACTTTCGCAAGGCACTGTATAGGACAGAAACACTCACATTCATTCATAATGAATCTGCAAGTGCCTGAGAAGTTTTTTTGCAAGTGTTCCGAGAATTGTGATAGTGAAAATAGCAAAAGTATTTCTGACACACCCCTGAACCTATAGCACTACCGCCTGCATTTAGATGTACCATTCTGTTAGGTTTGTTAAAATAGAGCCAGAAACAGGATTGTGTATTCAGATGAAACATTTGCAGTGTTAGAGTTACATTTAAAACGTGGGTATTCATAGGACAGATACTTTCATAGCCAAATAAAAAATACAAGTTATTTATTTATGTTCAGTTTATATATAGGAATGAAACCCACAACTCATTATGACATTACTAGTGCATCAAATGTGTTTTTATCAAGGTTGGGGGTCAATTCCTTTTCAATTCAGTCAATTCCTTTTCAATTCTGGATGAAAAACATAAAATTCTAATTCCAAATGTTTCTCATAGAGCATTGAGATGTGGAATTTATTTCCTGAAACTAATTAATGGAAATGGAACTGACCCCTACTCTAGTTATTATTTAATCTGCAACATACAATGTGATACGATCTCAAATCTCAATAGACCGGACACCAAACTCGTCAGAGTGGTCGGCTAGTAGCTTCAAGAGACCAGTGATCATCCGACAGAGGCAGAACCCCCCGATGACCTTCCAGAGGAGTCTGAACATCAGTGTTGGCCAGACAGCCTTCCTGACCAACGCCACACGGCAGCTGTACCTGCTCTGCCCCACAGAGGGCATCCCGCAGCCCCAAATCACCTGGACCAAGGACGGAGTAGAGCTACAACTAACTGACAGGTAACACATACAGTAATACACAAATACACGCATGCATACTGTCACATTCTCTCTCACACACACACACACACACACACACACACACACACACACACACACACACACACACACACACACACACACACACATAAATAAGACATGCCCATTAGCTTTATGTTATCCTCCGTTCTCACTCCTCTTTCCATAATATAGTGCAGCAGCCCTCTATGTGGGGTAAAGCTCAGGCCTGCTGGGCTTGGCTTTGCCCTGGAGAGAATACTGATTGTAGCTATGCAGGATCCCTGTGAGAAGCTATGGAAACAGTTACTCATATATCAGAGAAAGGAGAAAGGACTCGGAGCCCGCTGTGAATGTTCTGTGTTCCGAGTCCGCCTCAGATCATGGTGTAAAATGTACAATTTCACCTTCCGGACCCTGTTGCTAAGTCTCACTCCTCGTCCACAAGTCTTCCTCCTCCTCCCCCTCTTCAAATCTTCCTCCCTACTCATGTCTTCTTCCTCCTTTACCCCATTCTCATCCTCCTCTTCCTCACATCTTGTATATCACCCTCCTTCCTCCTCTTCCTCACATCTTGTGTAACCCCCTCCTCCTCTCCCTCACGTATTGTATATCCCCCCTCCTCCTCCTCCTACTCTCCTCATGGATCTCCCATGGAGCTGGAGCAGCACTCACTGTTTTACAGGGTCAGCTCAGAACTTGGCTGGAGAAGGGAGAGAGTGTAGAGAAAGGGGATAGAGAGGTGAGAGATGGAAAGGGAAGAAAACGGCTAGAGAGGGAGGCGGGGTGAAGTAGAGGGGAAAATAGAACAGACGGGAAGGAAAGAGGAGAGAGGGGAAAGAAAGAGGAGAGAGAAGGGAAGGAAAGAGGAGAGAGAGGGTAAGGACAGAGGAGAGAGAGGGGAAGGAAAGAGGAGAGAGAGGGGAAGGAAAGAGGAGAGAGAAGGGAAGGACAGAGGAGAGAGAGGGGAAGGACAGAGGAGAGAGAGGGGAAGGAAAGAGGAGAGAGAAGGGAAGGACAGAGGAGAGAGAGGGGAAGGACAGAGGAGAGAGAGGGGAAGGACAGAGGAGAGAGAGGGGAAGGACAGAGGAGAGAGAGGGGAAGGACAGAGGAGAGAGAGGGGAAGGACAGAGGAGAGAGAAGGGAAGGACAGAAGTGAGAGAAGGGAAGGAGAGAGAGGGGAAGGAAAGAGGAGAGAGGGGAAAGAAAGGAGAGAGAAGGGAAGGACAGAGGAGAGAGAGGGGAAGGAGAGAGAGGGGAAGGAAAGAGGAGAGAGAGGGGAAGGAAAGAGGAGAGAGGGGAAGGAAAGAGAAGAAAGGGGAAGGAAAGAGGAGAGAGAATGGAAGGACAGAGGAGAGAGAGGGGAAAGAAAGAGGAGAGAGAAGGGAAGGACAGAGGAGAGAGAGTGGAAGGAGTGGAAGGAGAGAGAGGGGAAGGAAAGAGGAAAGAGAAGGGAAGGGGGGAGGAAAGAGGAGAGAGGGGAAGGAAAGAGGAGAGAGAAGGGAAGGACAGAGGAGAGAGAGTGGAAGGAGTAGAAGGAGAGAGAGGGGAAGGAAAGAGGAAATAGAAGGGAAGGGAAGGAAAGAGGAGAGAGGGGAAGGAAAGAGGAGAGAGAAGGAAAGAGGAGAGAGAGGGGAAGGAAAGAGGAGAGAGAAGGGGAGGACAGAGGAGAGAGAGGGGAAGGAAAGAGGAGAGAGGGGAAGGAAAGAAGAGAGAGAAGGGAAGGACAGAGGCGAGAGAGGGGAAGGAAAGAGCAGAGAGAAGGGGAGGAGAGAGAAGGGAAGGACAGAGGAGAGAGAGGGGAAGGAGTGGAAGGAGAGAGAGGGGAAGGAAAGAGGAAGGAGAAGGGAAGGGGAGGGAAGGCAGCATAAAATTGGGCGAAAAAGGCGAAAAAGAAAAAGTGAAATGGTAATGGAAAAGGGGAGGGAAACATGGATGGTTGATTGACATTCACAGGGCCGAGGCGTGAAGCTGTGTGTTCTCCCAGTTCCGTGTGAGTGTGGAGACGGTTGCCCTTCACTTGCTCTTATCAAAGTGATGTGGTCTTGGAACCAGCGTGTTGTGATAGCAGGCAACGGGACCGCCTGTTGTGTACTGTAACCCGTTTGACCTCTCTAAAGACTTGGATAGATTTGAAGTGGAAATTCAGTAACTCTTACAAGACAATGGAAATTGCTATAATTAAAACCAATGTGTTTCGGCCTTTAGCCTTCATCAGGATTTTTCAACAGATTTGCCAGGCCTCATGTTCATTCAATGAGGGGAAAGACGTTTGTTTTAGGTTGCTTACCGGCTTTTTAAACCTGTAGTAGAGAAATAAAAATACCATGTTTTATGTTTGATGTGTATGTATGCCAGTGTGGAGCCAAAGGCACATTTCACATTTGGACTTGCTTGCTTTTGGTGGTGCAATGCCCTGAATGCCATGGCAGTCTTTCCTTCATAGAAGCTGCTAAGCCCGACCTGACACCAGTGTCTCTCCAGATGTTATCCATAATGTCTCCTTTGGCCTTCTGGGAGGTCTTGGTCCATTACATGAGGGGACCCACAGTATAAATGTACTGGCAGCTCAGGATGTCCAGCAAATCTCAGCCTTCTGACCTTTATCTGGGAAATCTGGACAATTAAGTTGTTTGTGGTCCAAATGTCATCATGTGATCCTGATTGGTCAGACTTGGTTGGACCATGGTATTTAGTCTCATATTCTCACATGTTATTGTCACAAGGAGTAGACCAAGATGCAGCGTGGTATGTTTCCATACTTTATTATGGAATAGAAAACTTCAAACAACAAAGCGAACAACCAAAACGTGAAGCTAATATAATGCTCTCAGGCATTACTATGCATAGACAAGATCCCACAAAGCACAATGGGAAAATGCCTACCCAAATATGATCCCCAATCAGAGACAACGATAAACAGCTGCCTCTGATTGGGAACCATACTAGGCCAACATAGAAATACAATTCACCTAGATAACCCACCCTTAAATCACACCCCGACCTAACCAACATAGAGAATAACAGCTCTCTATGGTCAGGGCGTGACAGTACCTCCCCCCCAAAGATGCCAAAGACTCAATAGGGGAGGGTCCGGGTGGGCATCTACCGTCGGGGCGGCTCCGGTGCGGGGCGAAGTACCGACTCTGCTTGGGGACAGTTCATCGGAGGAACCAGACAGTGGCTCATGGCTGGAAGAACCGTGGGTCATTGCCAGAGGAACCGGACCGTGAATCGTCGCCGGATGCTCCGGACCGTGGATCGTCGCCGGGGACTCCGGACCGTGGTTCGTTGCCGGGGACTCTGGACCGTAGATCATCGCCGGAGGCTCCGGACTGGGAACCCCCGCTGGAGGCTCTGGACCGCAGATCGTTGCTGGAGACTCCGGACCGCGGACCGTCGTAGGAGGTTCTGGACTGTGGACCGTCGTTAGATGTTCCGGACTGTGAAACATCGCCGGAAGCGCTGGACTGGGACCTGTCGCCGGAAGCTCTGGACTGGGACCTGTCGCCGGACGCTCTGGACTGGAACTGTCGCCGGAAACTCTGGACTGTGAAGGCGCACTGGAGGCCTGATGCGTGGGACCGGTACAGGTGGTACCGGGCTGATGACACGCACCTCAGGGCGAGTGCAGGGAGGAGGCACAGGACGTACTGGACTGTGGAGGTGCACTGGAGGCCTGATGCGTGGGACCGATACAGGTGGCACCGGGCTGATGACACGCACCTCAGGGCGAGTGCAGGGAGGAGGCACAGGACGTACTGGACTGTGGAGGTGCACTGGAGGCCTGATGCGTGGGACCGGTACAGGTGGCACCGGGCTGATGACACGCACCTCAGGATGAGTGCGGGGAGGAGGCACAGGACGTACTGGACTGTGGAGGCGCACTGGAGGCCTGATGCGTGGGACTGGTACAGGTGGCACCGGGCTGATGACACGCACTTCAGAGCGAGTGCGGGGTGGAAGCACAGGACGTACTGGACTGTGGAGGCGCGCTTGAGGAAGCGTGAGTGGAGCAGGTACAGGACGTACCTGACTGGGAAGGCGCACTTGAGGGAGAGTGCAAGGAGCAGGCACAGGATGTACTGGGCTGTGAAGGTACACTGGGGACACAGTGCGTAGAACCGGCGCAGGATGTACTGGACCCTGGAGGTGCCCTGGAGACCAGGAGCGCTGAGCCGGCACAACCCTACCTGGACAGATACCCACTTTAGCGCGACAAGTTCGAGGAGCTGACACAGGACGTACTGGGCTGTGAAGGTACACTGGGGACACAGTGCGTAGAACCGGCGCAGGATGTACTGGACCCTGGAGGTGCCCTGGAGACCAGGAGCGCTGAGCCGGCACAACCCGCCCTGGACAGATACCCACTTTAGCGCGACAAGTTCGAGGAGCTGACACAGGACGTACTGGGCTGTGAAGGTACACTGGAGACCTGGTGCGTATCGGCGGCATCAATTGCACCGGAATTTTAACACACTTCTCAGGACAAGTGCGAGGAACTGGCACAGGTGGCATCGGACGGCTAACACGCTCCTCAGGGCGAATGCCGTGCATATTACACCAAACCAACAGCTTTCTCTCTTCACTCTCCTCCAATTTGTGCAACAACTCCTCGAAGGTCTCTAACTCTCCCCTCCGTTCACTCTCCTCCAATTTGTCCAATAACTCCTCAACAGTCTCTGACCCCTCAACTTCGCCGACCACTCCGTGTGCCCCTCCCCAAAAAATGTTGGGCTGTCATTTGGGCGTGAGTCGTGGCCGCGAACCCTGACCTCGTCGCTGTCCTTCCCTCGCTGCCTCCGCCTGCTTCCATGGCAGGCTTTTGTCTCCTGCCATTATCTCCTCCCAGGTTCAGGATGTCATCTCCTCCTACCCACGCTGCTTGGTTCGTTTGTGGTGGGATCTTCTGTCACGTTCGTCATAAGGAGTAGACCAAGATGCAGCCTGTTATGTTTCCATCCTTTATTATGGAATAGAAAACTTCAAAAACCAAACACAACAAAGCGAACAACCAAAACGTGAAGCTAATATAATGCTCTCAGGCAACTATACATAGACAAGATCCCACAAAGCACAATGGGAAAACGCCTACCTAAACATGATCCCCAATCAGAGACAACGATAAACAGCTGCCTCTGATTGGGAACCATACTAGGCCAACATAGAAATACAATTCACCTAGATAACCCACCCTATAATCACACCCCGACCTAACCAACATAGAGAATAAAAGCTCTCTATAGTCAGGGCGTGACAGTTATGCATATACTGAACACGTGTTCAAGTCACTTTGGATAAAAGTGAATGCTAAACAACTGAACAGTATTATATCATCCTGTCCTATCCTGTCTACTGGCATGTCTACTGTATATACTCTACTGCTTGTGTTTAGCAGGTTTTACATGATAGGTACAGTACTGGCCGTAGGACCGTTGCTAGCCACAATTCTATTTTTCCAGGGATGTGGTCTGAGAGAGTACATTTTCCATGCTCTAATGGTTTATACGTTCCCCTCTAGGTCCACTGACTCCATGTTATAAAGTAGAAAATCATTTTTCCCCATTTACTACATATAGCAGAGTAAGTCTGATACTTGGATTATCTAAATAAAAGGTCAGACAATATGTTAGGCACAGATCTAGGATCAGCGTACCCTCCCTTAAGCCTCACCTTAACCATAATGGGGGGACAAACAAAACTGATCTTGGATCAATGTCAAGAGGGCAACTACATTCTGCTACAGAGTAGAAAGAGGTTTCACCCCCTAATGGTTATGGTTAGGCTTCGGGAAGGGTAAGCTGATACTAGATCTGTGCATAAGGGTAACTTCTAGCCTGTGAGTGGTGGCCAAGCATCAGTCTGATGAAGTGGGATGTGGGTGGGAGTAGCTCTGTGTACATTCCCACATGGTCTAAATGGGATCTAACAGAGAGCTTATAGCCCCATAGAGATCCATAAACCACTGCATGGCTTTAGCAGCCCCCAGCCTCCCCTAGCCACACACCCATATACACAAACCCTGTTTGTTTCCCCAGACCCAGATCCTGCCTCTCTCCCCCAGCCCATAACCCCAGACCAAGACCCTGCCCCAGCCACAGTCCCTGTGTTCCCAATCCCAGCCCTTGCCCTCTCCCCACAGCAACACTCCATATAAACAGTCCCTGTCCACTTCCCCCAGCCCCTCTCCCCCATGCCCTTTTACCCCAGTCTCAAAGGAAGTAGACTTCATGAGTCCAAAAACAGTATTCATAGTGCCTCCATGCAGAAGTGCTGATCTAAGGTCAGGTCTTCCCTGTCCATTAAATTATATTCCTTATGATCTAAAATGCTAAACTGAATCTCGATCAGCACTCCTACTGTGAGATGCTTTATGAATACGGCCCAGGAATCAAGTAGACATTGTGTTGCTCCTCTGTCCTGGATTGATGGTGTTTGTTCCAGAGCCAAGGGAAGCTCAGGTAGACTTATTGGCCTTGAGGAATAGTTGAGCGGCCGGAGAGGAAGGACAGTTCAGAGCATGGGAAGAGGACCAGTCCCTTCAGAGACTGGACTGTCCAGAGAGGAAGGACAGCTCAGAGCATGGGAAGAGGACCAGTCCCTTCAGAGACTGGACTGTCCAGAGAAGAAGGACAGCTCAGAGCATGGGAAGAGGACCAGTCCCTTCAGAGAGGTGAAAAAGAGACTGGACTGTCCAGAGAGGAAGGACAGCTCAGAGCATGGGAAGAGGACCAGTCCCTTCAGAGACTGGACTGTCCAGAGAGGAAGGACAGCTCAGAGCATGGGAAGAGGACCAGTCCCTTCAGAGACTCGACTGTCCAGAGAGGAGGAACAGCTCAGAGCATGGGAAGAGGACCAGTCCCTTCAGAGAGGTGAAAAAGAGACTGGACTGTCCAGAGAGGAAGGACAGCTCAGAGCATGGGAAGAGGACCAGTCCCTTCAGAGACTAGACTGTCCAGAGAGGAAGGACAGCTCAGAGCATGGGAAGAGGACCAGTCCCTTCAGAGACTGGACTGTCCAGAGAGGAAGGACAGCTCAGAGCATGGGAAGAGGACCAGTCCCTTCAGAGACTCGACTGTCCAGAGAGGAAGGACAGCTCAGAGCATGGGAAGAGGACCAGTCCCTTCAGAGAGGTGAAAAAGAGACTGGACTGTCCAGAGAGGGAGTTCAGGGTTTATGAGGCCCTCTTACCGACATTCTGTATGTGTGTGTCTGTCTGTGTGTGTGTGTGTGTGTGTGTGTGTGTCTGTGTGTTTGTCTGTGCCTGTGTGTGTGTCTGAGTGTGCGTGCGTATAGCGTGTGTGCATTGTCTGTGTGTGTGTGTGTGTGTGTGTGTGTGTGTGTGTGTGTGTGTGTGTGTGTGTGTGTGTGTGCAGATGCTATTAACCGGGGTTTGACCCAGCCTGAGACAGTTTGTTTGTAATACTTTTATGTCATGTGACTGCTGAGAGATCATAGGCTGTTCAGTTCTAGACTCTGGTCATGTGACTGCTCATAGGCTGTACAGTTCTAGACTCTGGTCATGTGACTGCTAAGAGATCATAGGCTATACAATTCTAGACTGGTCATGTGATTGCTGAGAGATCATACACCTACTGTATGATCTCTCAGCAGTCACATGACCAGAGTCTAGAACTGTACACCTACTGTATGATCTCTCAGCAGTCACATGACTAGAGTCTAGAACTGTTCAGCCTATGAGCAGTCACATGACCAGAGTCTAGAACTGTACACCTACTGTATGATCTCTCAGCAGTCAGTTCTAGACTCTGGTCATGTGACTGCTCATAGGCTGAACAGTTCTAGACTCTAGTCATGTGACTGCTAAGAGATCATAGGCTGTACAGTTCTAGACTCTGGTCATGTGACTGCTGAGAGATCATACAGTAGGTGTTCAGTTCTAGACTCTGGTCATGTGACTGCTCATAGGCTGAACAGTTCTAGACTCTAGTCATGTGACTGCTAAGAGATCATAGGCTGTACAGTTCTAGACTCTGGTCATGTGACTGCTGAGAGATCATACAGTAGGTGTACAGTTCTAGACTCTGGTCATGTGACTGCTGAGAGATCATACAGTAGGTGTACAGTTCTAGACTCTGGCTCTGTGGATGATATGGCATTCATGAGACAGCCCTGCCACAAGAGTAGTGAATTATTTCAAACAAACTTGTATTGCCAAGCTATCTGTAGTGTTTCAATGAATTATGATGTAAAACATGTTAACATGATCTATGATGTATTACATGTTAACATAAATTCTTATATACAGTGGGGCAAAAAAGTATTTAGTCAGCCACCAATTGTGCAAGTTCTCCCACTTAAAAAGATGAGAGAGGCCTGTAATTTCCATCATAGGTACACTTCAACTATGACAGACAAAATGAGAAAAGAAATCCAGACAATCACAGTGTAGGATTTTTAATGAATTTATTTGCAAATTATGGTGGAAAATAAGTATTTGGTAACCTACAAACAAGCAAGATTTCTGGCTCTCACAGACCTGTAACTTCTTCTTTAAGAGGCTCCTCTGTCCTCCACTCGTTACCTTTATTAATGGCACCTGTTTGAACTTGTTATCAGTATAAAGGACACCTGTCCACAACCTCAAACAGTCAAATTCCAAACTCCACTATGGCCAAGACCAAAGAGCTGTCAAAGGACACCAGAAACAAAATTGTAGACCTGCACCAGGCTGGGAAGCCTGAATCTGCAATAGGTAAGCAGCTTGGTTTGAAGAAATCAACTGTGGGAGCAATTATTAGGAAATGGAAGACATACAAGACCACTGATAATCTCCCTCGATCTGGGGCTCCACGCAAGATCTCACCCCGTGGGGTCAAAATTATCACAAGAACGGTGAGCAAAAATCCCAGAACCACACGGGGGGACCTAGTGAATGACCTGCAGAGAGCTGGGACCAAAGTAACAAAGCCTACCATCAGTAACACACTACGCCGCCAGGGACTCAAATCCTGCAGTGCCAGACGTATCCCCCTGCTTAAGCCAGTACATGTCCAGGCCCGTCTGAAGTTTGCTAGAGAGCATTTGGATGATCCAGAAGAAGATTGGGAGAATGTCATATGGTCAGATGAAACCAAAATATAACTTTTTGGTAAAAACTCAACTAGTCGTGTTTGGAGGACAAAGAATGCTGAGTTGCATCCAAAGAACACCATGAAGCATGGGGGTGGAAACATCATGCTTTGGGGCTGTTTTTCTGCAAAGGGACCAGGACGACTGATCCATGTAAAGGAAAGAATGAATGGGGCCATGTATTGTGAGATTTTGAGTGAAAACCTCCTTCCATCAGCAAGGGCATTAAATATTAAATGTGGCTGGGTCTTTCAGCATGACAATGATCCCAAACACATCGCCGGGGCAACAAAGGAGTGGCTTCGTAAGAAGCATTTCAAGGTCCTGGAGTGGCCTAGCCAGTCTCCAGATCTCAACCCCATAGAAAATCTTTGGAGGGAGTTGAAAGTCTGTGTTGCCCAGCAACAGACCCAAAACATCACTGCTCTAGAGGAGATCTGCATGGAGGAATGGGCCAAAATACCAGCAACAGTGTGTGAAAACCTTGTGAAGACTTACAGAAAACGTTTGACCTCTGTCATTGCCAACAAATGGTATGTAACAAAGTATTGAGATAAACTTTTGTTATTGACCAAATACTTATTTTCCACCATAATTTGCAAATAAATTCAATGTGATTTTCTGGATTTTTTTTCTTCTCATTTTGTCTGTCATAGTTGAAGTGTACCTATAATGAAAATTACAGGCCTCTCACATCTTTTTAAGGGGGAGAACTTGCACAATTGGTGCACAATTGGGGCAAACTGTATAACATGTATAACACATAAATTCATTTTATTTAATATTTGACCTTTATTTAAATAGGCAAGTCAGTTTAAGAACAAATTGTTATTTTCAATAACGGCCTAGGAACAGTGGGTTAACTGCCTGTTCAAGGGCAGAACCACAGATCTGTATATAACATGTACACTATCTTTTTTATATACCGCATTATGTGTATAATCCATTTCCATACAATCACTTTCCTGCACACCAAAAAAGGGTATAGTATTTTATTGTATTATATAGTGATGACTGTGGTTGAGATACATGTCTTGTTTTCCTTTGCTACTGCAGGGTACACTGGGATATCTCTGGCGGACTGCATATCTCTAGTCCTGGGCCGGGGGACAGAGGAGTGTACAGGTGCACAGCCTCAAACACCCATGGTTCAGCCTCAGAGACTACACAGCTGCTGTTAGCTGGTGAGTACCCAGTCAACTGGGTTATATAT
Organism: Oncorhynchus nerka; assembly: GCF_034236695.1. NCBI lineage: Eukaryota > Metazoa > Chordata > Actinopteri > Salmoniformes > Salmonidae > Oncorhynchus > Oncorhynchus nerka. The sequence goes on from NC_088422.1 coordinate 86,876,872, forward strand.
GGGAGGCAGGTAGCCTAGCAGTTGGAGAGTTGGGCCAGTAACCGAAAGGTTGCTGGTTTGAATAGCAGAGCCTACAAGGTGAAAAATATGCCGATGTGCCCTTGAGCAAGGCACTTAACCCTAATGTGCTCCAGGGGTGCCGTACTACTATGGCTGACCCTGTAAAACAACACATTTCACTGCACCTATCCGGTGTAAATGACAATTCAACATGTTATTATATTCATTAGTGCACCCCCAGCCCCAAGGTTCACCAAAGTATACGTCGTCTGGTCTTTGGCGTCCCAACGCAAATAGCATAGTCGGCAATACATTCCTAGCGACTAGCGAGCCGGAAAACAAAGGGGGGAAATCTGCATACTAGTCTTAATAAAACCTAATTTCCACCACCGTGCGTTCAGCCAATCAGGTTGCACCGCCTGCTGTACGCAGCGTCCAGAAGTAGCTAGCCTCCCTAGCATGGTGGTGGAAATGACTTTTATTAAGCAGTCAGGTTGCACCGCCTGCTGTACGCAGCGTCCAGAAGTAGCTAGCCTCCCTAGCATGGTGGTGGAAAGGGCTTTTATTAAGCAGTCAGGTTGCACCGCCTGCTGTACGCAGCGTCCAGAAGTAGCTAGCCTCCCTAGCATGGTGGTGGAAATGGCTTTTATTAAGACACTGCTCATATTTTTCTAGCAGCCCCGTATTAAATGTAGTTCAGGAGGAAGCCAATGTTGTAGCCTGATAGGAGGATGTTTTATTTTATGAACCAGCCGCCGGGCGACATAAGTGTATTACCGGCTGGGTTGATAGCGTCAACACCAAGAGATAATACACAACGTCAGGAAGAACACCCTCTACGGGTCTCGGCGCTAGGGCACACCGTAGGAAAACGCTTTGCAACGGAAAATGAAAACAAGTGTTTCTTATTGGACAAGTTCAGGTAGTCCCTCCTGTTTTCAGACAGTTTGCTTCCGTTTAGTTCCTAGTGAATACAAACATGTCCCAGGTCTGATAAGCATTATAAGCAAGCAAATGATGAAATGCTCCAAGAGGAAAGGATCATGTATTCATAGTATGTACACTATTTATAAATAATTTAATTTATTAATACTTATTCATGAGGTATTATGAAATGTTACTCTCATTAAATAACATTATGCAATGTTATTTGAAATGTTAAATTAAGTGTTATTTATGCTATTTATGTTTCTTAAAAAACAGTAGTTACAGGGGAGGAGGGGATAAATTTGGAAACATTTGTAGTTGTTGTCTGTTTTTCACAGAGCCTCCTGTGATAGCTGTGTCGTGGAGGAACGTATCGGACAAGGAAGCCCCCAGTCTGAGGGCCGTGGTGGGGGGACGGGTCAGCCTACGCCCTGGGGCTAACCTAACTCTAGACTGCCCTGTCACAGGTAGGCCTCACCATAGCAATTAAATCCCATACACGCTTAGGAAAACTGCTTCCTAAAGGGTTCTACAACTGTCCCCATAGGAGAACTCTTATTGGTTCCATGGTTCCATGTAGACCCTCTAAGGGTTCTTCAAAGGGTTCTCCTAACGGATTAGGGTTACTGCCTTTCTAGGGAGTTTTTCCTAGCCACCGTGCTTTACATCTGCATTGCTTGCTGTTTGGAGTTTTAGGCTGGGTTTCTGTATAGTGACATTGACTGATGTTAAAAGGGCTTTATAAATACATTTGATTGATTGTGATGCTCTATATGGAACCAAAATGGTTCTCCTATGGAGACAGCCAAAGAACCCTTTTAGGTTCTAGATATCACATTTTTTTCTAAAACTGTAGAATGGACCATGCCATAGTGATTCTAATTATGTGGATCTCATAGGGACAGACAGTCCCTCCATTTTGTGGTTCACATTGTCAAGCTCCAAAATGATCGACCATGTGTTTAAATTGAATTTCAAGCAATAATAGATATCTGGTGTAAGGTAGCACATTCAGGCAGACATGATCAAGCTATGAAGTGGACATACCTTGTGTTGAAATTGTATTTCAAACAATAACTTGTATCATCTATACAGCATATCTATACAATAGTATCTATACAGCATATATATATAGTGAAAATAGTAGGATATTTTCTCCACACTGGTCTTTGTCAGTTGTAGTTTTGGCTGCTCTTTGGCAGTAATATACTGTGGTGAACACAAATGAATGTCAGCCTAGTCCTACTGCGATCTAATACCCTAACATGGGTTTTATGTATCCATATGGTTATGTGGCAGATCATAGCTACGGTGTAGACACGCAGAAAGACACAGTTAGCTGAAAAGTGAATGGTGTGGAAAGCCACCATGCCAGTCAGGGCTCTAGCAGTGCACACATGGATTTAAACTTCCTGGTTCAGTTACAGCTTGGCTACGGCATCATGCAATTTCACAACACAACAAAATGATTCCTTTTAGCATTTTTAGCTAGAGATGTTTGTCATTTATGATCTGAAGTGGTATATGACCAGAGTCATATCTGACCCCCTATTCACCATGTAGTGCACAACTTCTGAATCCATATAGGGCACTCAATTTGACCACAGCCCTATCTGACACCCACATTTGGCTGTGGTGCACTATGGAACATTGGGGGATAAGCCGGGGTGTTATTGGAGACAGCAATAACCTTGACCAACCACACCATAGTTATTGGGTTGAATCTTCCCAGGTTGCCTCCTAAATGCCACCCTATTCCTTTTATAGCACCCTACTTTTAACCAGGGCCCATATAGTGCACTATATAGAGAATAGGGAGCCATTTGTAATGTGCATCCAGCCTCATCATCACCTTAGTGAGAACCGGCTGAGATGAAAGGACATGTTATTTAAGTCTCATTTGTTTTGGCCTTACACCTTTACAGAAACACACACAAACAGAGACACACACACACAGAGACACACACACACACACCTTGCACACCCTAGCACCCTCTCTCTCATCCCATTCAATCACTGGTGATTAACGCAGCTGTGTGTGTGTGTGTGTGTGTGTGTGTGTGTGTGTGTGTGTGTGTGTGTGTGTGTGTGTGTGTGTGTGTGTGTGTGTGTGTGTGTGTGTGTGTGTGTGTGTGTGTGTGTGTGTGTAAAGGTGTAAGGCCAAAACAAATGAGACTTTGGACTGATGTCCTTTCATCTCAGTGAGAGTAGAAGGGAGAAATGGAGAGAGAAAGAGGGAGATGAGGGGAGAGAGAAAGAGAGAGAAAGGTATTTAAAGGCAATGTAAAGAGATACTGTCTTTTATTTGTTACTTAGGGTTGTGGAGAGATGTCTGGCAGCAGTTGGCCTCCCTCCAAGACACACACACACACACAATGCACACACACACACTCAGAGAAAGAGACACTGGACCTTCACACACACCATTTTACCTTGTCAGTATATATTCAATATTGGATTCATCTCCAGTGAGTTTTGTGTACATGCATTTCTCGTAAGAAAAAACACATATTTGTATTTGTATTGATTATGCCAAAGCAGCAGCTACTCTTCCTGGGGTCCATTAGTTCCTGCCAAAGCAGCAGCTACTCTTCCTGGGGTCCATTAGTTCCTGCCAAAGCAGCAGCTACTCTTCCTGGGGTCCATTAGTTCCTGCCAAAGCAGCGGCTACTCTTCCTGGGGTCCAGCAAAATTAAGGCAGTTTATAAAATGTTAAAAACATTACAATACATTCACAGATTTCACAACACACTGTGTGCCCTCAGGCCCCTACTCCACCACTAGCACATATCTACAGTTCTAAATCCATGTGTATGTATAGTGTATGTTATTGTGTGTGTATGTGTGTATGTGCCAATGTTTGTGTTGCTTCACAGTCCCCGCTGTTCCATAAGGTGTTTTTTTAACACACACACAATGCACACACACACACTCAGAGAAAGAGACACTGGACCTTCACACACACCATTTTACCTTGTCAGTATATATTCAATATTGGATTCATCTCCAGTGAGTTTTGTGTACATGCATTTCTCGTAAGAAAAAACACATATTTGTATTTGTATTGATTATGCCAAAGCAGCAGCTACTCTTCCTGGGGTCCATTAGTTCCTGCCAAAGCAGCAGCTACTCTTCCTGGGGTCCATTAGTTCCTGCCAAAGCAGCAGCTACTCTTCCTGGGGTACATTAGTTCCTGCCAAAGTAGCAGCTACTCTTCCTGGGGTCCATTAGTTCCTGCCAAAGCAGCAGCTACTCTTCCTGGGGTCCATTAGTTCCTGCCAAAGCAGCAGCTACTCTTCCTGGGGTCCATTAGTTGCTGCCAAAGCAGCAGCTACTCTTCCTGGGGTCCATTAATTCCTGCCAAAGCAGCAGCTACTCTTCCTGGGGTCCATTAGTTCCTGCCAAAGCAGCAGCTACTCTTCCTGGGGTCCATTAGTTGCTGCCAAAGCAGCAGCTACTCTTCCTGGGTCCATTAGTTCCTGCCAAAGTAGCAGCTAATCTTCCTGGGGTCCATTAGTTCCTGCCAAAGCAGCAGCTACTCTTCCTGGGGTCCATTAGTTGCTGCCAAAGCAGCAGCTACTCTTCCTGGGGTCCATTAGTTCCTGCCAAAGTAGCAGCTAATCTTCCTGGGGTCCATTAGTTCCTGCCAAAGCAGCAGCTACTCTTCCTGGGGTCCATTAAGTCCTGCCAAAGCAGCAGCTACTCTTCCTGGGGTCCATTAGTTCCTGCCAAAGCAGCGGCTACTCTTCCTGGGGTCCAGCAAAATTAAGGCAGTTTATAAAATGTTAAAAACATTACAATACATTCACAGATTTCACAACACACTGTGTGCCCTCAGGCCCCTACTCCACCACTAGCACATATCTACAGTTCTAAATCCATGTGTATGTATAGTGTATGTTATTGTGTGTGTATGTGTGTATGTGCCAATGTTTGTGTTGCTTCACAGTCCCCGCTGTTCCATAAGGTGTTTTTATAATCTGTTTTTTTTTAAATCCAATGTTACTGCTTGCATCAGTTACTTGATGTGGAATAGAGTTCCATGTAGTCATGGCTCTATGTAGTACTGTGCACCTCCCATAGCCTGTTCTGGACATAGGACCTGTGAAGAGACCTCTTGTGGCATGTCCTGTGGGGGATGCATGGGTGTCTGAGCTGTGTGCCAGTAGTTTAGACAGACAGCTCGGTGCATTCAACATGTCAATACCTCTCACAAATAAAAGTAATGATGAAGTCAATGTCTCCTCCACTTTGAGCCAGGAGAGATTGACATGCATATTGTTAACATTAGCCCTCTGTGTACATCCAAGGGCTCGCCATGCGGCCCTATTCTGAGCCAATTGCAATTTTCCTAAGTTATTTTTTTGTGGCACCTGACCACACGACTGAACAGTGGTCAAGGTGCGACAAAACTAGGGCCTGTAGGACCTGCCTGGTTGATAGTGTTGTTAAGAAGGCAGAGCATCGCTTTATTATAGACAGACTTCTCCCCATCTTAGCTACTAATGCATCAATATGTTTTGACCATGACAGTTTACAATCTAAGGTTGCTCCAAGCTGTTTTGTCATCTCAACTTTCTCAATTTCCACATTATATGTCTATGTATGCTGATAATTATACAACACGTGGGTCTAATCCTGGATGCTGATAGGTTAAAACAGCGTTCCAGCCAGTGTCTATTCCACCAGCTAAGGCTATGACGTTGAAATGTCTATTTACTGTTCAAACTCACTGCACAGTCCACTGTCTTATCAGCCCAGCCAGGCAATTTATAAACTCTCTCTACTGTAAAAAAGCATGTAGACATTATCTGCGCTTTCTTTTAGACTAGCAATATATCCTGCCAATATATCCTGCAAACACCTGCTTCTCAGGCATTATCACTTAAATGACAGTTGGTACGAGGTATTGGTTAGTTAGTTGAACGGAGGTGATACAACAGCACACTCCTGTGGTAGAGACCATTCTCAACACATGAACCAGAAGAGGTCACAGGAGCAGATATGGGGTACTGCACAGTGGAGGCTGGTGGGAGGAGCTATAGGAGTACAGGCTCATAGTAATGGTTTGAATGGAATAAATGGAACGGTATCAAGCACATCAAATATTTACAATGAGCCCATCTTTATGTTATAGGAAGCCCATATTCCTATAGCATGAAGATGGCGGCCTCCATATACTTACCACAAATGCCTAAGTTTGCCGTATTGTTCAATGCTTTCCATTGCACATGCTTTGTATTGGCATTGGCACAGTAAACATGATCCCAGTTCTATCCCCAAAGATGTATTGTCATTGGCACAGTAAACATGATCCCAGTTCTATCCCCAAAGATGTATTGGCATTGGCACAGTAAACATGATCCCAGTTCTATCCCCAAAGATGTATTGGCATTGGGACAGTAAACATGATCCCAGTTCTATCCCCAAAGATGTATTGGCATTGGCACAGTAAACATGATCCCAGTTCTATCCCCAAAGATGTATTGGCATTGGCACAGTAAACATGATCCCAGTTCTATCCCCAAAGATGTATTGTCATTGGCACAGTAAACATGATCCCAGTTCTATCCCCAAAGATGTATTGTCATTGGCACAGTAAACATGATCCCAGTTCTATCCCCAAAGATGCATTGGCACAGTAAACATGATCCCAGTTCTAACCCCAAAGATGTATTGTCATTGGCACAGTAAACATGGTCCCAGTTCTATCCCCAAAGATGTATTGGCATTGGCACAGTAAACATGGTCCCAGTTCTATCCCCAAAGATGTATTGGCATTGGCACAGTAAACATGATCCCAGTTCTATCCCCAAATATGTATTGGCATTGGCACAGTAAACATGATCCCAGTTCTATCCCCAAAGATGTATTGGCATTGGGACAGTAAACATGATCCCAGTTCTATCCCCAAAGATGTATTGGCATTGGCACAGTAAACATGATCCCAGTTCTATCCCCAAAGATGTATTGGCATTGGCACAGTAAACATGATCCCAGTTCTATCCCCAAAGATGTATTGTCATTGGCACAGTAAACATGATCCCAGTTCTATCCCCAAAGATGTATTGGCATTGGCACAGTAAACATGATCCCAGTTCTATCCCCAAAGATGTATTGGCATTGGCACAGTAAACATGATCCCAGTTCTATCCCCAAAGATGTATTGGCATTGGCACAGTAAACATGATCCCAGTTCTATTCCCAAAGATGTATTGGCATTGGCACAGTAAACATGATCCCAGTTCTATCCCCAAAGATGTATTGGCATTGGCACAGTAAACATGATCCCAGTTCTATCCCCAAAGATGTATTGGCATTGGCACAGTAAACATGATCCCAGTTCTATCCCCAAAGATGTATTGGCATTGGCACAGTAAACATGATCCCAGTTCTATCCCCAAAGATGTATTGGCATTGGCACAGTAAACATGATCCCAGTTCTATCCCCAAAGATGTATTGGCATTGGCACAGTAAACATGATCCCAGTTATATCCCCAAAGATGTATTGGCATTGGCACAGTAAACATGATCCCAGTTCTATCCCCAAAGATGTATTGGCATTGGCACAGTAAACATGATCCCAGTTCTGGCATTGGCACAGTAAACATGATCCCAGTTCTATTCCCAAAGATGTATTGGTATTGGCACAGTAAACATGATCCCAGTTCTATCCCCAAAGATGTATTGGCATTGTGTCACGAACCGGCTCAAAGCCCGTAACAAAGGGAGACAACGTGGAGATAAGGAGTAACAAAATATATATTTATTAACTAAAGCAACTAAGGAAAATATACAATGGTGTGTGTAATCAGTAATCAGTAGTGTAAGTGAGTGTTTTGCATGCATGAATGTGATAATGCAGGGTGTTGAAAGGTGCAATGCAAACAAACAAAAAGTCACCAAGAACCACAACACAATCTACAAAGGTGTCTGCATGGAGAGAGTCTCCTCCATGAATGTGGAAGAGGTCTATTTATCCTGGGAGACACCTGGCCCAGGTGTTTCCCATGTAGCTGACGACCCTCCCAACTCCGCCCACCGGCATCCTAATAAGGAAACAAGAACAAAGACAGAATACGGCAGACAAGAGTGGGAGGGTCGTCACAATTGGCACAGTAAACATGATCCCAGTTCTATCCCCAAAGATGTATTGGTATTGGCACAGTAAACATGATCCCAGTTCTATCCCCAAAGATGTATTGGCATTGGCACAGTAAACATGATCCCAGTTCTATCCCCAAAGATGTATTGGCATTGGCACAGTAAACATGATCCCAGTTCTATCCCCAAAGATGTATTGGCATTGGCACAGTAAACATGATCCCAGTTCTATCCCCAAAGATGTATTGGCATTGGCACAGTAAACATGATCCCAATTCTATCCCCAAAGATGTATTGGCATTGGCACAGTAAACATGATCCCAGTTCTATCCCCAAAGATGTATTGGCATTGGCACAGTAAACATGATCCCAGTTCTATCCCCAAAGATGTATTGGCATTGGCACAGTAAACATGATCCCAGTTCTATCCCCAAAGATGTATTGGCATTGGCACAGTAAACATGATCCCAGTTCTATCCCCAAAGATGTATTGGCATTGGCACAGTACACATGATCCCAGTTCTATCCCCAAAGATGTATTGGCATTGGCACAGTAAACATGATCCCAGTTCTATCCCCAAAGATGTATTGGCATTGGCACAGTAAACATGATCCCAGTTCTATCCCCAAAGATGTATTGGCATTGGCACAGTAAACATGATCCCAGTTCTATCCCCAAAGATGTATTGGCATTGGCACAGTAAACATGATCCCAGTTCTATCCCCAAAGATGTATTGGCATTGGCACAGTAAACATGATCCCAGTTCTATCCCCAAATATGTATTGGCATTGGCACAGTAAACATGATCCCAGTTCTATCCCCAAAGATGTATTGGCATTGGCACAGTAAACATGATCCCAGTTCTATCCCCAAATATGTATTGGCATTGGCACAGTAAACATGATCCCAGTTCTATCCCCAAAGATGTATTGGCATTGGCACAGTAAACATGATCCCAGTTCTATCCCCAAAGATGTATTGGCATTGGCACAGTAAACATGATCCCAGTTCTATCCCCAAAGATGTATTGGCATTGGCACAGTAAACATGATCCCAGTTCTATCCCCAAAGATGTATTGGCATTGGCACAGTAAACATGATCCCAGTTATATCCCCAAAGATGTATTGGCATTGGCACAGTAAACATGATCCCAGTTCTATCCCCAAAGATGGCGGCAACTAGAAAAAACGAAACAAGTAGATTTGATGGCACATTGATTTACTGGCACATTGGACCATGTCGCGCGCCGTAGTTTAAGAACTCTCTGGGTAGAGCTAAAAACAATGACTTCATTTCTGAATTCATCCATCTTTATGCACCTTCACCATTGAAATGGAATTGACCCCAACCCCTGATTCATAGATTGACTATGTGAGACAAAACAGAATGAGCTTGTCTAGTAACAGTCTGGCCGTGGCTGCTCAGACCCAATAGCAATATGTTTGAATAACTGTAGCCAAGTACAAGCCAACTGGCACATGCTGTTCAGGGCTTGCGTCCCAAATGGTAACCAATCCTCTATATAGTGCACTCATTTTGACTAGGGCCCATATGGAAATATTGCACCGCATAAGGAAAAGGGTGCCATTTAGGACTATACTATATGTGTGTGTCTGAAGGGAGTGGTCAAGACGTAAGGATTGGCATCCAGTGCTCTGATTTGTCCCAGTGATCAGTAATAACCAGTCTCAAGTAGTCTAATCAGTCTCTCTGTCATCAGGGCGTTCATCTATGTTGGACATTCTATGTGTGTTTTTCTATTTGTTTAAAGTGAAGTATTCTGTGATTTGTGGGATGTCTGAATCAGTTATCCTCAGTCTTGTGTCTCTTACACTAGTGCTCTCTGTCTGTCTGTCTGTGTCTGTCTGTCTCTCTCTCTGTCTCTCTCTCTCTACCTCTTCTCTCTCCCCCTCCTCTTCCCTCTCTCTCTACCAGGTGTGCCTCAGCCTACAGTAACTTGGCAGAGGAAGGAGGGTGTGTTAGATGTCAGCGTGGCGGTACCCCTACCCTCTGGTTCTCTGTGGCTCCAAAACGTCACTCTCCAGAGCCAAGGCACCTACTCCTGCATGGCTGCCAACCCCATAGGAAAATCCACCGCTTCCACTGTTCTCCATGTCACCGGTGGGTTCACACACACATGTGAGCGTGCATATACACACACGAGCGTACATACACACACACACGAGCGTGCGTAGTGTATACACAGATTTACACACAAGTGCTGTGGCAGCCCATGCACACGCACACACAGCTGAGGTATAGGGCTGGCGCTGTGCTAGCTATCAGGGTGGTAAAATCCATCTCCTCTCAAATGTTAATCACACCTCATTGTGGAACACATACACACACGCGCACACGCGCACACACACACACACACACACACACACACACACACACACACACACACACACACACACACACACACACACACACACACACATGCTATCCTGACCAAACCAGGGTGGTCCAAGAACGATTATCCTGAAATACAGTTGAGGTCAGAAGTTTACATACACTTAGGTTGGAATCATTAAAACTCATTTTTCAACCACTCCACAAATTTCTTGTTAACAAACTATAGTTTTGGCAAGTCGGTTAGAACATCTACTTTGTGCATAACACAAGTCATTTTTCCAACAATTGTTTACAGACAGATTATTTCACTTATAATTCACTGTATCACAATTCCAGTGGGTCAGAAGTTTACATAAACTAAGTTGACTGTGCCTTTTCTTTAGGCTTTAGAAGCTTCTGATAGGCTAATTGACATAATTTGAGTCAATTGGATGTGTACCTGTGGATGTATTTCAATGCCTACCTTCAAACTCAGTGCCTCTTTGCTTGAAATCATGGGAAAATCTAAATAAAATCCGCCATGACCTCAGAAAAAAATTGTAGACCTCCAGAAGTCTGGTTCATCCTTGGGAGCAAATTCCAAATGTCTGAAGGTACCACGTTCATCTGTACAAACAATAGTACAGGTACAAAAGTATCTATATCCACAGTAAAATGAGTCCTATATCGACATAACCTGAAAGGCCGCTCAGCAAGGAAGATGCCACTGCTCCAAAACTGTCATTAAAAATGCCAGACTACAGTTTGCAACTGCACATGGGGACAAAGATCGTATTTTTTGGAGAAATGTCCTCTGATCTGATGAAACAAAAATAGAACTGTTTGGCCATAATGACCATCATTATGTTTGGAGGAAAAAGGGAGAGGCTTGCAAGCCGAAGAACATCATCCCAACCGTGAAGCACAGGGTGGCAGCATCATGTTGTGGGGGTGCTTTGCTGCAGGAGGGCCTGGTGCACTTCACAAAATAGATGGCATCATGAAGGAGGAAAGTTATGTGGATATATTGAAGCAGCATCTCAGACATCAGTCAGGAAGTTAAAGCTTGGTCGCAAATGGATCTTCCCAAATAGACAATGACCCCAAGCATACTTCCAAAATTGTGGCAAAATGGCTTAAGGACAACAAAGTAAAGGTATTGGAGTGGCCATCACAAAGCCCTGACCTCAATCCTATAGAACATTTGTGGGCAGAACTGAAAAAGCATGTGCGAGCAAGGAGGCCTACAAATCTGACTCAGTTACACCAGCTCTGTCAGGAGGAATGGGAAGCCTGTGGAAGGCTACCCGAAATGTTGACATAAGTTAAACAATTCGAAGGCAACACTACCAAATACTAATTGAGTGTATGTAAACTTCTGACACACTGGGAATGTGATGAAAGGAATAAAATCTGAATTAAATCATTCTCTCTACTATTATTCTGACATTTAACATTCCATACAGCATGATGATAACCTACTGTAAACCTCCACACAACATGACAACCTACTGTAAACCTCCATACACCATGATGATAACCTCCTGTAAACCTCCATACAACATGATGATAACCTACTGTAAACCTCCATACACCATGATGATATGTTGAAGCTTACCAGGACTAATAGAGAAATGAGACATTAATGAATCAACTATGACAACACTTGAAGCCTGTCCTGAAGGCCCTAGTTAGAACATGGTAGGGGAGGAGGACAGAAACATTCTGCTATATTGTTTAGATTTGACTGTGGTTTCACTTTTCTTGCCCCAGTGAATGATTGATTGACATATGGAGTTATTAATTGATTGATGGATTGATTGACAGGTCCAGCTCCAGACCCAGCTCCAGGCAGAGGTTCTACAATGTCCCAGCAGTTCAAGGAGCTGAGCAGGAGGAGAGTCCTCATGGCTTCACGCATGGGAACCACTGTGACCATCAGACCTGGAGACATCCTACGCATAGGTACTGCACACACACTTACACAAGTATGAATGAATGCACACACACACACACACTCACTCACTCACTCACACACACACACACACACACACACACACACACACACACACACACACACACACACACACACTGCCTCAAGCATTATCATAATGACCAAAGGCCTCCCTCTCTCATTCCAGGATGCCCAGTGGTTCCAGACCATAGAGGGCCTGTCCGTTGGGACTACCAGAACCACACTCTGAAGGAGTCCACCTGGACCGGACCAGACTTTGCCGCAGGACAGAGGCTGGGTCCTGGGCAGAATCAGGGTCTGGGTTCTGGTCTGGGTCTTCAGTACCGTATACTGGTGGGAGGTCGTGTTCTGGAGGTGAACACGGTGCAGGGAAGGTTCTCTGGACACTACCGGTGCCAGACCCCCATCCACGACAACACACAGCTGCTGTCTGCTTGGATCCACGTACATGCTGAAGGTGTGTGTGTGTGTGTGTGTGTGTGTGTGTGTGTGTGTGTGTGTGTGTGTGTGTGTGTGTGTGTGTGTGTGTGTGTGTGCATAAACAGCGCACACACAACTTTCTGCTGGTCATAATTTATAACATTTAATGAGACCCAGTCATTGTAATTCCAGGTATGTGTGCAGTCCGATGTTACACTGAACTGTGAACATCGGACTGAACACGTGTGTGCGTGTGTCTTAACTGGTGTGTGTATTCACTGACTTCTAATGCTCTTATTGTACAAATCAACCCATTCCCTTTGTAGAGCTCCATTAAGTCTCTCTTCTCCCTCCCCTTATGTCCTGTTCTTAACTGGATCAAACACACACATGATGGCTATTGTGCTGTCAGGTCCAACCTCACTTTCAGGTTTAGTCCCAAATAGCACCCTATTTCCCACATAGTGCACTACTTTTGACCAGAGCACTATGGATACATAGTGCAAAAGTAGTGCACTATGTAGGGAATATTGTGTAATTTGGAACATACTCTCATCCTCTCTGTGGATACAGCTGTTAGCTATCACCAGACCCCAATTAACATGGGAATTTGTACCACTCACAGTCATCAGAGCATATCTTTCCTCTGAAGAATTTTTATAATTCAGACATGAGGGAAGTGGAGGACTATGATGAGAGAGAGAGACAGAGAGAGAGAGAGAGAGACAGACAGAAAGAGAGGGAGAGGGAAACAGAGGGAGAGGGAGAGAGAGGGAGACAGACAGACAGACAGACAGACAGACAGACAGACAGACAGACAGACAGACAGACAGACAGACAGACAGACAGACAGACAGACAGACAGACAGACAGACAGACAGACAGACAGACAGACAGACAGACAGACAGACAGACAACGAGAGAGAGAGACAGAGAGAGAGAGAGACAGAGACAGAGAGACTCCGGCAGGCAGTGTCTCAGGCATGGTAGTGAACTTAAGCCCTAAACCCTGTATCGTTTTAAGCTGTGCCAAACCCTCTTGGACCCCATGTTGTTTCTAGTTAAACTTCCCTTCTGTCCTTTCTGTGTCCTGATCTGGAGCATTAGTGGGCTCTGGAAGAGCTTAGGCAGAGGGCTGGGACAATTATCAGTAGACTCAAAATATGCAGCAGCCCCAGGTTACATCCCAAATGGCACCCTTTTCCATTGTGCACTACTACCTGTAGGTCCTGGTCAAAAGTAGTGCACTATGTAGGGAATAGGGTGCCATTTGGGACAGGGCTGCAGTGTACTCTAGCTAGCTGTGCCTCAACCTTTTATTCGTCGTAATGGGAAGTATTTGAATGACAGTAATGTGATATTATTGAATGAAAATAATAGGCCCAGTGTTGGCCAAACCATAGTTTGCTTTACTGCTATGCTGTGGTATGAAGTCAAACTGGGTAATGAAGATCTGGTTTGCTCTACTTGGTGTCGATGGGTCAGTGTGGTGGTGGTGAGTGTGGTGGTGGGTGGGTCAGTGGGTGGGTCAGTGGGTGTGGTGGTGGGTGGGTGTTCTGTAGTTCTGTGTGATGTGTTTCTGGCTAGTACTGCTGTGGTGTTTATAACATATTGTGTATGTGTGAGCGTTTCAGCTCAATAACGTGTGTGTGTGTGCATGCGTGTGTCTCCAGAGTTTGCGTGGCGTCTTGGGGACTGGACGGCGTGCAGCGCCTCGTGTGGGGACCGGGGGATGAGGACACGGAGGGTCCGCTGTGTCACGCCAGAGGGACGTGAGGTCACACCCTCCATGTGTCACCACCTAGACAGACCTGTCTCCTCACAGCTGGCCTGCAACCTGCATGACTGCCCCCCCAGGTACACACACACACACAGACACACACACACGCACAAACACTCTCTGACACACACGCAAGCACACGCACACACACTCTCAGACACACACACAATCTCTCTCTCACACACACACACACACACACACACTCTCTCTCAGACACTCACACACACACATAACACGCAAGCACACACACACACACACACATAACACGCAAGCACACACACATACACACACACACATAACACGCAAGCACACACACACTATATACATCTGCTTTTCTAGGTAAAACAGATGCGTTGGTTTCACTGACCCCTGAGGAAAAATCTACAGGGAAATAGGTCATTCAGCTTCATGAGCCACTGTCATGAAGAGTCTTGTCTAATATAGTTGTGTCCTAAATGGCCTTGTATAGTGCACTTCTTTTAAACAGATCCCTATGGGTGTCCCTATGGGCCCTGGTCAAAGATAGTGTACAATATACATTATAGGGAATAGGGGTCCATTTGGGATGTAGGCTATAGCTCCTTATTTAGTATTCTACTGCTTTATGTCAGCAACTGTCCAAGACCAATATACATAAATCACATTCAGGTCCAAGTGTTGAGGTTTCATTGTTTTTCCTTGTACTGTAGCAGTCAATAGGGGAGAGTGGGATAAGTTGAGACATTTACATTCAGCATCACCCTGTCAAGGGAAATATAGTATTCTTTCTACCAAAGATATCTAAATATATTGCAGAATATTACAGTTTTTTTCAATTGCTAACAAGCATCGGTCAATACTGAAGACACTTTTTCAAAACTCTTCACACAGTCTGCATTACCAACATGCATCTTGGCCAAACAGTTCATCTCACCTCCAAAACTCACTCAAACCACCAAAACACTTTATACGTGTCTCAAAATAAGCTAGTTTCGACCAGAACACTGGCAACAGTTCTCACTCAGAAAGCATACATTGTCACTCATAACACACTGACCTAAATAACAACAGGGAGCATTATCAGTATTTCATTATAGAATAAGAATAACACATTATTGACTGTACTAAAGTATATGGAACAAGAATGAATCAGAAATGCAGCAATTTGCTTCAATAGCCTTTGCATATAGTAATTTAGTTGTGAAAAATAAAAAGTTTAAACAAAAAAATGAATCCCTAATAATTACAACAAAAAAACATCAACATGTCTAGTATAATCACTCATACTGTACAGTACTGTGAGGGTTCTAGTTCTCATCAACATGTCTAGTATAATCACTCATACTGTACAGTACTGTGAGGGTTCTAGTTCTCATCAACATGTCTAGTATAATCACTCATACTGTACAGTACTGTGAGGGTTCTAGTTCTCATCAACATGTCTAGTATAATCACTCATACTGTACAGTACTGTGAGGGTTCTAGTTCTCATCAACATGTCTAGTATAATCACTCATACTGTACAGTACTGTGAGGGTTCTAGTTCTCATCAACATGTCTAGTATAATCACTCATACTGTACAGTACTGTGAGGGTTCTAGTTCTCATCAACATGTCTAGTATAATCATCATACTGTACAGTACTGTGAGGGTTCTAGTTCTCATCAACATGTCTAGTATAATCACTCATACTGTACAGTACTGTGAGGGTTCTAGTTCTCATCAACATGTCTAGTATAATCACTCATACTGTACAGTACTGTGAGGGTTCTAGTTCTCATCAACATGTCTAGTATAATCACTCATACTGTACAGTACTGTGAGGGTTCTAGTTCTCATCAACATGTCTAGTATAATCACTCATACTGTACAGTACTGTGAGGGTTCTAGTTCTCATCAACATGTCTAGTATAATAACTGTCAGTACTGTGAGGGTTCTAGTTCTCATCAACTAGTACAGTACTGTGAGGGTTCTAGTTCTCATCAACATGTCTAGTATAATCACTCAGTACTGTACTGTACAGTACTGTGAGGGTTCTAGTTCTCATCAACATGTCTAGTATAATCACTCATACTGTACAGTACTGTGAGGGTTCTAGTTCTCATCAACATGTCTAGTATAAACTCACTGTACAGTACTAGTTCTCATCAACATGTCTAGTATAATCACTCATACTGTACAGTACTGTGAGGGTTCTAGTTCTCATCAACATGTCTAGTATAATCACTCATACTGTACAGTACTGTGAGGGTTCTAGTTCTCATCAACATGTCTAG
This sequence comes from Oncorhynchus nerka, assembly GCF_034236695.1. Taxonomy (NCBI): domain Eukaryota; kingdom Metazoa; phylum Chordata; class Actinopteri; order Salmoniformes; family Salmonidae; genus Oncorhynchus; species Oncorhynchus nerka. The sequence goes on from NC_088422.1 coordinate 86,893,672, forward strand.
TATAATCACTCATACTGTACAGTACTGTGAGGGTTCTAGTTCTCATCAACATGTCTAGTATAATCTCATACTGTACAGTACTGTGAGGGTTCTAGTTCTCATCAACATGTCTAGTATAATCACTCATACTGTACAGTACTGTGAGGGTTCTAGTTCTCATCAACATGTCTAGTATAATCACTCATACTGTACAGTACTGTGAGGGTTCTAGTTCTCATCAACATGTCTAGTATAATCACTCATACTGTACAGTACTGTGAGGGTTCTAGTTCTCATCAACATGTCTAGTATAATCACTCATACTGTACAGTACTGTGAGGGTTCTAGTTCTCATCAACATGTCTAGTATAATCACTCATACTGTACAGTACTGTGAGGGTTCTAGTTCTCATCAACATGTCTAGTATAATCACTCATACTGTACAGTACTGTGAGGGTTCTAGTTCTCATCAACATGTCTAGTATAATCACTCATACTGTACAGTACTGTGAGGGTTCTAGTTCTCATCAACATGTCTAGTATAATCACTCATACTGTACAGTACTGTGAGGGTTCTAGTTCTCATCAACATGTCTAGTATAATCACTCATACTGTACAGTACTGTGAGGGTTCTAGTTCTCATCAACATGTCTAGTATAATCACTCATACTGTACAGTACTGTGAGGGTTCTAGTTCTCATCAATCAATAATGTCATACTGTACAGTAAGGGTTCTAGTTCTCATCAACATGTCTAGTATAATCACTCATACTGTACAGTACTGTGAGGGTTCTAGTTCTCATCAACATGTCTAGTATAATCACTCATACTGTACAGTACTGTGAGGGTTCTAGTTCTCATCAACATGTCTAGTATAATCACTCATACTGTACAGTACTGTGAGGGTTCTAGTTCTCATCAACATGTCTAGTATAATCACTCATACTGTACAGTACTGTGAGGGTTCTAGTTCTCATCAACATGTCTAGTATAATCACTCATACTGTACAGTACTGTGAGGGTTCTAGTTCTCATCAACATGTCTAGTATAATCACTCATACTGTACAGTACTGTGAGGGTTCTAGTTCTCATCAACATGTCTAGTATAATCACTCATACTGTACAGTACTGTGAGGGTTCTAGTTCTCATCAACATGTCTAGTATAATCACTCATACTGTACAGTACTGTGAGGGTTCTAGTTCTCATCAACATGTCTAGTATAATCACTCATACTGTACAGTACTGTGAGGGTTCTAGTTCTCATCAACATGTCTAGTATAATCACTCATACTGTACAGTACTGTGAGGGTTCTAGTTCTCATCAACATGTCTAGGTCAACATGTCTAGTATAATCACTCATACTGTACTGTGAGGGTTCTAGTTCTCATCAACACTAGTATAATCACTCATACTGTACAGTACTGTGAGGGTTCTAGTTCTCATCAACATGTCTAGTATAATCACTCATACTGTACAGTACTGTGAGGGTTCTAGTTCTCATCAACATGTCTAGTATAATCACTCATACTGTACAGTACTGTGAGGGTTCTAGTTCTCATCAACATGTCTAGTATAATCACTCATACTGTACAGTACTGTGAGGGTTCTAGTTCTCATCAACATGTCTAGTATAATCACTCATACTGTACAGTACTGTGAGGGTTCTAGTTCTCATCAACATGTCTAGTATAATCACTCATACTGTACAGTACTGTGAGGGTTCTAGTTCTCATCAACATGTCTAGTATAATCACTCATACTGTACAGTACTGTGAGGGTTCTAGTTCTCATCAACATGTCTAGTATAATCACTCATACTGTACAGTACTGTGAGGGTTCTAGTTCTCATCAACATGTCTAGTATAATCACTCATACTGTACAGTACTGTGAGGGTTCTAGTTCTCATCAACATGTCTAGTATAATCACTCATACTGTACAGTACTGTGAGGGTTCTAGTTCTCATCAACATGTCTCATACTGTACAGTACTGTGAGGGTTCTAGTTCTCATCAACATGTCTAGTATAATCACTCATACTGTACAGTACTGTGAGGGTTCTAGTTCTCATCAACATGTCTAGTATAATCACTCATACTGTACAGTACTGTGAGGGTTCTAGTTCTCATCAACATGTCTAGTATAATCACTCATACTGTACAGTACTGTGAGGGTTCTAGTTCTCATCAACATGTCTAGTATAATCACTCATACTGTACAGTACTGTGAGGGTTCTAGTTCTCATCAACATGTCTAGTATAATCACTCATACTGTACAGTACTGTGAGGGTTCTAGTTCTCATCAACATGTCTAGTATAATCACTCATACTGTACAGTACTGTGAGGGTTCTAGTTCTCATCAACATGTCTAGTATAATCACTCATACTGTACAGTACTGTGAGGGTTCTAGTTCTCATCAACATGTCTAGTATAATCACTCATACTGTACAGTACTGTGAGGGTTCTAGTTCTCATCAACATGTCTAGTATAATCACTCATACTGTACAGTTCTGAGGGTTCTAGTTCTCATCAACATGTCTAGTATAATCACTCATACTGTACAGTACTGTGAGGGTTCTAGTTCTCATCAACATGTCTAGTATAATCACTCATACTGTACAGTACTGTGAGGGTTCTAGTTCTCATCAACATGTCTAGTATAATCACTCATACTGTACAGTACTGTGAGGGTTCTAGTTCTCATCAACATGTCTAGTATAATCACTCATACTGTACAGTACTGTGAGGGTTCTAGTTCTCATCAACATGTCTAGTATAATCACTCATACTGTACAGTACTGTGAGGGTTCTTCAACTAGTATAATCACTCACTGTCAACTGTGAGGGTTCTGTTCTCATCAACTAGTATAAATCATACTGTACAGTACTGTGAGGGTTCTAGTTCTCATCAACATGTCTAGTATAATCACTCATACTGTACAGTACTGTGAGGGTTCTAGTTCTCATCAACATGTCTAGTATAATCACTCATACTGTACAGTACTGTGAGGGTTCTAGTTCTCATCAACATGTCTAGTATAATCACTCATACTGTACAGTACTGTGAGGGTTCTAGTTCTCATCAACATGTCTAGTATAATCACTCATACTGTACAGTACTGTGAGGGTTCTAGTTCTCATCAACATGTCTAGTATAATCACTCATACTGTACAGTACTGTGAGGGTTCTAGTTCTCATCAACATGTCTAGTATAATCACTCATACTGTACAGTACTGTGAGGGTTCTAGTTCTCATCAACATGTCTAGTATAATCACTCATACTGTACAGTACTGTGAGGGTTCTAGTTCTCATCAACATGTCTAGTATAATCACTCATACTGTACAGTACTGTGAGGGTTCTAGTTCTCATCAACATGTCTAGTATAATCACTCATACTGTACAGTACTGTGAGGGTTCTAGTTCTCATCAACATGTCTAGTATAATCACTCATACTGTACAGTACTGTGAGGGTTCTAGTTCTCATCAACATGTCTAGTATAATCACTCATACTGTACAGTACTGTGAGGGTTCTAGTTCTCATCAACATGTCTAGTATAATCACTCATACTGTACAGTACTGTGAGGGTTCTAGTCTAGTATTCTCTCATACTGTACAGTCTGAGGTATAGTTCTCATCAAGTATGTCTCAGTATGAGGGTTCTAGTTCTCATCAACATGTCTAGTATAATCACTCATACTGTACAGTACTGTGAGGGTTCTAGTTCTCATCAACATGTCTAGTATAATCACTCATACTGTACAGTACTGTGAGGGTTCTAGTTCTCATCAACATGGTATAATTCTACTGTACAGTACTGTGAGGGTTCTAGTTCTCATCAACATGTCTAGTATAATCACTCATACTGTACAGTACTGTGAGGTTCTAGTTCTCATCAACATGTCTAGTATAATCTCATACTGTACAGTACAGGGTTCTAGTTCTCATCAACATGTCTAGTATAATCACTCATACTGTACAGTACTGTGAGGGTTCTAGTTCTCATCAACATGTCTAGTATAATCACTCATACTGTACAGTACTGTGAGGGTTCTAGTTCTCATCAACATGTCTAGTATAATCACTCATACTGTACAGTACTGTGAGGGTTCTAGTTCTCATCAACATGTCTAGTATAATCACTCATACTGTACAGTACTGTGAGGGTTCTAGTTCTCATCAACATGTCTAGTATAATCACTCATACTGTACAGTACTGTGAGGGTTCTAGTTCTCATCAACATGTCTAGTATAATCACTCATACTGTACAGTACTGTGAGGGTTCTAGTTCTCATCAACATGTCTAGTATAATCACTCATACTGTACAGTACTGTGAGGGTTCTAGTTCTCATCAACATGTCTAGTATAATCACTCATACTGTACAGTACTGTGAGGGTTCTAGTTCTCATCAACATGTCTAGTATAATCACTCATACTGTACAGTACTGTGAGGGTTCTAGTTCTCATCAACATGTCTAGTATAATCACTCATACTGTACAGTACTGTGAGGGTTCTAGTTCTCATCAACATGTCTAGTATAATCACTCATACTACAGTACTGTGAGGGTTCTAGTTCTCATCAACATGTCTAGTATAATATAAGTACTGTGAGGGTTCTAGTTCTCATCAACATGTCTAGTATAATCACTCATACTGTACAGTACTGTGAGGGTTCTAGTTCTCATCAACATGTCTAGTATAATCACTCATACTGTACAGTACTGTGAGGGTTCTAGTTCTCATCAACATGTCTAGTATAATCACTCATACTGTACAGTACTGTGAGGGTTCTAGTTCTCATCAACATTCTAGTATTCTCATCAACATGTTCTCATCAACATGTCTAGTATAATCACTCATACTGTACAGTACTGTGAGGGTTCTAGTTCTCATCAACATGTCTAGTATAATCACTACTGTACAGTACTGTGAGGGTTCTAGTTCTCATCAACATGTCTAGTATAATCACTCATACTGTACAGTACTGTGAGGGTTCTAGTTCTCATCAACATGTCTAGTATAATCACTCATACTGTACAGTACTGTGAGGGTTCTAGTTCTCATCAACACTGTACAGTACTGTGAGGGTTCTAGTTCTCATCAACATGTCTAGTATAATCACTCATACTGTACAGTACTGTGAGGGTTCTAGTTCTCATCAACATGTCTAGTATAATCACTCATACTGTACAGTACTGTGAGGGTTCTAGTTCTCATCAACATGTCTAGTATAATCACTCATACTGTACAGTACTGTGAGGGTTCTAGTTCTCATCAACATGTCTAGTATAATCACTCATACTGTACAGTACTGTGAGGGTTCTAGTTCTCATCAACATGTCTAGTATAATCACTCATACTGTACAGTACTGTGAGGGTTCTAGTTCTCATCAACATGTCTAGTATAATCACTCATACTGTACAGTACTGTGAGGGTTCTAGTTCTCATCAACATGTCTAGTATAATCACTCATACTGTACAGTACTGTGAGGGTTCTAGTTCTCATCAACATGTCTAGTATAATCACTCATACTGTACAGTACTGTGAGGGTTCTAGTCATCAACATGTCTAGTATAATCATCAACAGGGTTCTAGTTCTCATCAACATGTCTAGTATAATCACTCATACTGTACAGTACTGTGAGGGTTCTAGTTCTCATCAACATGTCTAGTATAATCACTCATACTGTACAGTACTGTGAGGGTTCTAGTTCTCATCAACATGTCTAGTATAATCACTCATACTGTACAGTACTAGGGTTCTAGTTCTCATCAACATGTCTAGTATAATCACTCATACTGTACAGTACTGTGAGGGTTCTAGTTCTCATCAACATGTCTAGTATAATCACTCATACTGTACAGTACTGTGAGGGTTCTAGTTCTCATCAACATGTCTAGTATAATCACTCATACTGTACAGTACTGTGAGGGTTCTAGTTCTCATCAACATGTCTAGTATAATCACTCATACTGTACAGTACTGTGAGGGTTCTAGTTCTCATCAACATGTCTAGTATAATCACTCATACTGTACAGTACTGTGAGGGTTCTAGTTCTCATCAACATGTCTAGTATAATCACTCATACTGTACAGTACTGTGAGGGTTCTAGTTCTCATCAACATGTCTAGTATAATCACTCATACTGTACAGTACTGTGAGGGTTCTAGTTCTCATCAACATGTCTAGTATAATCACTCACTGTACAGTACTGTGAGGGTTCTAGTTCTCATCAACATGTCTAGTATAATCACTCTGTACAGTAGGGTTCTAGTTCTCATCAACATGTCTAGTATAATCACTCATACTGTACAGTACTGTGAGGGTTCTAGTTCTCATCAACATGTCTAGTATAATCACTCATACTGTACAGTACTGTGAGGGTTCTAGTTCTCATCAACATGTCTAGTATAATCACTCATACTGTACAGTACTGTGAGGGTTCTAGTTCTCATCAACATGTCTAGTATAATCACTCATACTGTACAGTACTGTGAGGGTTCTAGTTCTCATCAACATGTCTAGTATAATCACTCATACTGTACAGTACTGTGAGGGTTCTAGTTCTCATCAACATGTCTAGTATAATCACTCATACTGTACAGTACTGTGAGGGTTCTAGTTCTCATCAACATGTCTAGTATAATCACTCATACTGTACAGTACTGTGAGGGTTCTAGTTCTCATCAACATGTCTAGTATAATCACTCATACTGTACAGTACTGTGAGGGTTCTAGTTCTCATCAACATGTCTAGTATAATCACTCATACTGTACAGTACTGTGAGGGTTCTAGTTCTCATCAACATGTCTAGTATAATCACTCATACTGTACAGTACTGTGAGGGTTCTAGTTCTCATCAACATGTCTAGTATAATCACTCATACTGTACAGTACTGTGAGGGTTCTAGTTCTCATCAACATGTCTAGTATAATCACTCATACTGTACAGTACTGTGAGGGTTCTAGTTCTCATCAACATGTCTAGTATAATCACTCATACTGTACAGTACTGTGAGGGTTCTAGTTCTCATCAACATGTCTAGTATAATCACTCATACTGTACAGTACTGTGAGGGTTCTAGTTCTCATCAACATGTCTAGTATAATCACTCATACTGTACAGTACTGTGAGGGTTCTAGTTCTCATCAACATGTCTAGTACTGTACAGTACTGTGAGGGTTCTAGTTCTCATCAACATGTCTAGTATAATCACTCATACTGTACAGTACTGTGAGGGTTCTAGTTCTCATCAACATGTCTAGTATAATCACTCATACTGTACAGTACTGTGAGGGTTCTAGTTCTCATCAACATGTCTAGTATAATCACTCATACTGTACAGTACTGTGAGGGGGTTCTAGTTAATCACTCATACTGTCAGTACTAAGGGTTCTAGTTCTCATCAACATGTCAGTATAATAGTACAGTACTGTGAGGGTTCTAGTTCTCATCAACATGTCTAGTATAATCACTCATACTGTACAGTACTGTGAGGGTTCTAGTTCTCATCAACATGTCTAGTATAATCACTCATACTGTACAGTACTGTGAGGGTTCTAGTTCTCATCAACATGTCTAGTATAATCACTCATACTGTACAGTACTGTGAGGGTTCTAGTTCTCATCAACATGTCTAGTATAATCACTCATACTGTACAGTACTGTGAGGGTTCTAGTTCTCATCAACATGTCTAGTATAATCACTCATACTGTACAGTACTGTGAGGGTTCTAGTTCTCATCAACATGTCTAGTATAATCACTCATACTGTACAGTACTGTGAGGGTTCTAGTTCTCATCAACATGTCTAGTATAATCACTCATACTGTACAGTACTGTGAGGGTTCTAGTTCTCATCAACATGTCTAGTATAATCACTCATACTGTACAGTACTGTGAGGGTTCTAGTTCTCATCAACATGTCTAGTATAATCACTCATACTGTACAGTACTGTGAGGGTTCTAGTTCTCATCAACATGTCATACTGTACAGTATAATCATCAACATGTCTAGTATAATACATACTGTACAGTACTGTGAGGGTTCTAGTTCTCATCAACATGTCTAGTATAATCACTCATACTGTACAGTACTGTGAGGGTTCTAGTTCTCATCAACATGTCTAGTATAATCACTCATACTGTACAGTACTGTGAGGGTTCTAGTTCTCATCAACATGTCTAGTATAATCACTCATACTGTACAGTACTGTGAGGGTTCTAGTTCTCATCAACATGTCTAGTATAATCACTCATACTGTACAGTACTGTGAGGGTTCTAGTTCTCATCAACATGTCTAGTATAATCACTCATACTGTACAGTACTGTGAGGGTTCTAGTTCTCATCAACATGTCTAGTATAATCACTCATACTGTACAGTACTGTGAGGGTTCTAGTTCTCATCAACATGTCTAGTATAATCACTCATACTGTACAGTACTGTGAGGGTTCTAGTTCTCATCAACATGTCTAGTATAATCACTCATACTGTACAGTACTGTGAGGGTTCTAGTTCTCATCAACATGTCTAGTATAATCACTCATACTGTACAGTACTGTGAGGGTTCTAGTTCTCATCAACATGTCTAGTATAATCACTCATACTGTACAGTACTGTGAGGGTTCTAGTTCTCATCAACATGTCTAGTATAATCACTCATGTCTAGTATAATCACTCATACTGTACAGTACTGTGAGGGTTCTAGTTCTCATCAACATGTCTAGTATAATCACTCATACTGTACAGTACTGTGAGGGTTCTAGTTCTCATCAACATGTCTAGTATAATCACTCATACTGTACAGTACTGTGAGGGTTCTAGTTCTCATCAACATGTCTAGTATAATCACTCATACTGTACAGTACTGTGAGGGTTCTAGTTCTCATCAACATGTCTAGTATAATCACTCATACTGTACAGTACTGTGAGGGTTCTAGTTCTCATCAACATGTCTAGTATAATCACTCATACTGTACAGTACTGTGAGGGTTCTAGTTCTCATCAACATGTCTAGTATAATCACTCATACTGTACAGTACTGTGAGGGTTCTAGTTCTCATCAACATGTCTAGTATAATCACTCATACTGTACAGTACTGTGAGGGTTCTAGTTCTCATCAACATGTCTAGTATAATCACTCATACTGTACAGTACTGTGAGGGTTCTAGTTCTCATCAACATGTCTAGTATAATCACTCATACTGTACAGTACTGTGAGGGTTCTAGTTCTCATCAACATGTGTAGTATAATCACTCATACTGTACAGTACTGTGAGGGTTCTAGTTCTCATCAACATGTGTAGTATAATCACTCATACTGTACAGTACTGTGAGGGTTCTAGTTCTCATCAACATGTCTAGTATAATCACTCATACTGTACAGTACTGTGAGGGTTCTAGTTCTCATCAACATGTCTAGTATAATCACTCATACTGTACAGTACTGTGAGGGTTCTAGTTCTCATCAACATGTCTAGTATAATCACTCATACTGTACAGTACTGTGAGGGTTCTAGTTCTCATCAACATGTCTAGTATAATCACTCATACTGTACAGTACTGTGAGGGTTCTAGTTCTCATCAACATGTCTAGTATAATCACTCATACTGTACAGTACTGTGAGGGTTCTAGTTCTCATCAACATGTCTAGTATAATCACTCATACTGTACAGTACTGTGAGGGTTCTAGTTCTCATCAACATGTGTAGTATAATCACTCATACTGTACAGTACTGTGAGGGTTCTAGTTCTCATCAACATGTGTAGTATAATCACTCATACTGTACAGTACTGTGAGGGTTCTAGTTCTCATCAACATACTGTACAGTACAGGGTTCTAGTTCTCATCAACATGTAGTAGTATAATCAGTTCTCATCTGTAGTAGTACTACTGTACAGTACTGTGAGGGTTCTAGTTCTCATCAACATGTATAGTATAATCACTCATACTGTACAGTACTGTGAGGGTTCTAGTTCTCATCAACATGTATAGTATAATCACTCATAATGTTCAGTACTGTGAGGGTTCTAGTTCTCATCAACATGTATAGTATAATCACTCATGGGGCGGCAGGGTAGCCTAGTGGTTAGAGCGTTGGACTAGTAACCGAAAGGTTGCAAGTTCAAATCCCCGAGCTGACACGGTACAAATCTGTCGTTCTGCCCCTGAACAGGCATTTAACCCACTGTTCCTAGGCCGTCATTGAAAATAAGAATTTGTTCTTAACTGACTTGCCTAGTTAAATAAAGGTAAAATAAAAAATAAAAAACTCATGCTGTACAGTACTGTGAGGGTTCTAGTTCTCTCTCTCTCCTGCATTTGGCCACAAGTTCTCATCAAAGTCACATCTTATATCTTCTCTGGCGATGCATCTTGGAAAGTGTCTTCTGGAATGTCTAATCCAACCCTGGCAGTCTTCAGGAGAAGACTATTATGACCTCTTCCTAAATGTTCGGTCAAATTATATATTTTGTGTATTGTTTAACAAGAGTAGCTCAACTTCCCCCTTTGGCTCAACATACCCCAGCCTGCCCTACCCACTGAAATCCCTGGGCAGAACATTGAGTCCTGATCATTGGGATACGTGGCCCTCTGCATTAAAGAGACTAGCCAGGATCTAACACTACATGGGTGGTTTTATTCCTTCCTTCCCCCTGAACCTGGTTCCTCTCTGGGTTTCTTCCTTCTAGGGAATTTTGTCCGGCCATTATGTTTTGTCTTTTCCTTCTGCTTTGCTTTGTTCTGTAGAGGTTTAGGTCAGGTAACTGGAAAGCACTTTGTGACAAGGGATTTATATAATCAATGTTATTTGATTGATTGATTGATTGTTCTCTCCCAGCTGGGTAGCATCCGTGTGGTCTAAGTGTTCCACTTCCTGTGGGCGGGGCTGGAGACAGCGGCAGGTGTCCTGTGGGCAGGTGGAGTCGGGGGGAGCGGTGAGGACACTAGCGCCATCTGTCTGTGGGAGGAACACGCGGCCTGCAGACAGACAGGAGTGTACCTGCGACAACTGTCCAGCCTGGGTTACCAGCCCCTGGGGAAAGGTAGAGACGCAGGCACAAACACACACAGAGACACCCACACCTGCCCCCACACTCGCACACACATCTGCACAAACACACACAGACACACACACACACACACCTAAACAGACACTCATGGACAGACGCACACGAACAGACGCACCCACACCTACACACACAGACCACACAGACACACACAGACACCATACACACACAGACACAACACAGACACCACACACACACACAGATGACACACAGACACACACAGACACACACACAACTATTTCCCACAACATTACCTTTGTTATCATTGACATACATGCATGATGTTTGAATACTGTGTACTTGATGTTCTGGGATGAAGTTTCCTCTAGATGCAGACCTAGGATCAGCTTCTCCTTCCCCAACTTTAACCTTTAGTGGGGGGATATGCTAAACTGACCCAAGATCACTGTCTAGGGCCAATTGCCATCTACTCCAACCAACGCATTACTACAAAGAAGTCCTGAATAAAGTTGTCAGGCTGTGAAACGTTCCTTGTTTAGTATTGTGAGAACATGTTAATTGCCCACAGTGCTCGGGGAAATGTTTGGGTCCCACCCTCACAGTCCAGAAGAGGTCGGTGATATGTAGACATGTCAACGGCACCACACACCCTGACTGTGACCCCAGAGAAAGGTAAACACACAACCACAGGAGGTTGGTGGCACCTTAATTGGGGAGGACAGGCTGGTGGTAATTTATGGAGCGGAATCAGTGGAATGGTATCAAACACATCAAACACATGGTTTCCATTCCATTTGTGCCGTTCCGGCCATTATTATGAGCCATTCTCCCCTCAGCAGCCTCCTGTGACACACACACACCTACACACAAACACACACACACAGAAACACACACACACAGTCTAATTTCCTCCTGTCTCATTTAGCTGAATCTGGACATGAATAGCGTGGTTGTTGAACAAGTTGAGGAGACTAAAATACTTGGTGTTACCTTAGATTGTAAACTGTCATGGTCAAAACATATAGATTTAATGGTTGCAAAGATGGGGAGAGGTCTGTCTGTGATAAAGATGTTTTTTGACACCACACTCCACAAAGCAACTCCTGCAGGCTCTAGTTTGACCTTATCTTGGTTATTGTCCAGTCATATGGTCGAGTGCTACAAAGAAGGACCTGGTTAAGCTGCAGCTGGTCCAGAACAGAGCGGCACGTCTTTCTCTTCAATAATATGCATGACAGTCTATGATAGCTAAGAGTTGAGGAATAACTGACTGTATTGCTTCTTGCTTTTATAAGAAACAGGAATTAGTTGTACATTCCTAATTGTTTGGATAGTCAACTTACACACAGCACTAACACACACACTTACCCCACCAGAGGTCTTTTCACAGTCCACAAATCCAGAATGAATTCAAGGAAACGTACAGTATTATACAGAACCATGAGTTTACGGAACTCCCTTCCATCTTATATACAGTATTATACAGAACCATGAGTTTACAGAACTCCCTTCCATCTTATATACAGTATTATACAGAACCATGAGTTTACAGAACTCCCTTCCATCTTATATACAGTATTATACAGAACCATGAGTTTACAGAACTCCCTTCCATCTTATATACAGTATTATACAGAACCATGAGTTTACGGAACTCCCTTCCATCTTATATACAGTATTATACAGAACCATGAGTTTACAGAACTCCCTTCCATCTTATATACAGTATTATACAGAACCATGAGTGCATGGGACTCCCTTCCATCTTATATACAGTATTATACAGAACCATGAGTTTACAGAACTCCCTTCCATCTTATATACAGTATTATACAGAACCATGAGTGCATGGGACTCCCTTCCATCTTATATACAGTATTATACAGAACCATGAGTTTACAGAACTCCCTTCCATCTTATATACAGTATTATACAGAACCATGAGTTTACAGAACTCCCTTCCATCTTATATACAGTATTATACAGAACCATGAGTGCATGGGACTCCCTTCCATCTTATATAGTATTATACAGAACCATGAGTTTACAGAACTCCCTTCCATCTTATATACAGTATTATACAGAACCATGAGTGCATGGGACTCCCTTCCATCTTATATACAGTATTATACAGAACCATGAGTGCATGGGACTCCCTTCCATCTTATATACAGTATTATACAGAACCATGAGTGCATGGGACTCCCTTCCATCTTATATACAGTATTATACAGAACCATGAGTGCATGGGACTCCCTTCCATCTTATATACAGTATTATACAGAACCATGAGTGCATGGGACTCCCTTCCATCTTATATACAGTATTATACAGAACCATGAGTGCATGGGACTCCCTTCCATCTTATATACAGTATTATACAGAACCATGAGTTTACAGAACTCCCTTCCATCTTATATATAGTATTATACAGAACCATGAGTGCATGGGACTCCCTTCCATCTTATATACAGTATTATACAGAACCATGAGTGCATGGGACTCCCTTCCATCTTATATACAGTATTATACAGAACCATGAGTGCATGGGACTCCCTTCCATCTTATATACAGTATTATACAGATCCATGAGTGCATGGGACTCCCTTCCATCTTATATACAGTATTATACAGATCCATGAGTGCATGGGACTCCCTTCCATCTTATATACAGTATTATACAGAACCATGAGTGCATGGGACTCCCTTCCATCTTATATACAGTATTATACAGAACCATGAGTTTACGGAACTCCCTTCCATCTTATATAGTGCGAGTGAACAGAAAACCTAGTTTTTTTTAAACTAATAAAGCAACACCTCAGGGCACAACACCTCTCCCTCATGTGACCTACTGGTTGTGTGTATGTATTGACATGTGACCTACTGGTTGTGTGTATGTACTGACATGTGACCTACTGGTTGTGTGTATGTATTGACATGTGACCTACTGGTTGTGTGTATGTATTGACATGTGACCTACTGGTTGTGTGTATGTACTGACATGAGACCTACTGGTTGTGTGTATGTACTGACATGTGACCTACTGGTTGTGTGTATGTACTGACATGTGACCTACTGGTTGTGTGTATGTATTGACATGTGACCTACTGGTTGTGTGTATGTACTGACATGTGACCTACTGGTTGTGTGTATGTACTGACATGTGACCTACTGGTTGTGTGTATGTACTGACATGTGACCTACTGGTTGTGTGTATGTATTGACATGTGACCTACTGGTTGTGTGTATGTACTGACATGTGACCTACTGGTTGTGTGTATGTATTGACATGTGACCTACTGGTTGTGTGTATGTATTGACATGTGACCTACTGGTTGTGTGTATGTACTGACATGTGACCTACTGGTTGTGTGTATGTACTGACATGTGACCTACTGGTTGTGTGTATGTACTGACATGTGACCTACTGGTTGTGTGTATGTATTGACATGTGACCTACTGGTTGTGTGTATGTACTGACATGTGACCTACTGGTTGTGTGTATGTACTGACATGTGACCTACTGGTTGTGTGTATGTACTGACATGTGACCTACTGGTTGTGTGTATGTACTGACATGTGACCTACTGGTTGTGTGTATATACTGACATGTGACCTACTGGTTGTGTGTATGTACTGACATGTGACCTACTGGTTGTGTGTATGTACTGACATGTGACCTACTGGTTGTGTGTATGTACTGACATGTGACCTACTGGTTGTGTGTATGTACTGACATGAGACCTACTGGTTGTGTGTATGTACTGACATGAGACCTACTGGTTGTGTGTATGTACTGACATGTGACCTACTGGTTGTGTGTATGTACTGACATGTGACCTACTGGTTGTGTGTATGTACTGACATGTGACCTACTGGTTGTGTGTATGTACTGACATGTGACCTACTGGTTGTGTGTATGTACTGACATGTGACCTACTGGTTGTGTGTATGTACTGACATGTGACCTACTGGTTGTGTGTATGTACTGACATGTGACCTACTGGTTGTGTGTATGTACTGACATGTGACCTACTGGTTGTGTGTATGTACTGACATGTGACCTACTGGTTGTGTGTATGTACTGACATGTGACCTACTGGTTGTGTGTATGTACTGACATGAGACCTACTGGTTGTGTGTATGTACTGACATGAGACCTACTGGTTGTGTGTATGTACTGACATGAGACCTACTGGTTGTGTGTATGTACTGACATGTGACCTACTGGTTGTGTGTATGTACTGACATGTGACCTACTGGTTGTGTGTATGTACTGACATGTGACCTACTGGTTGTGTGTATGTACTGACATGAGACCTACTGGTTGTGTGTATGTACTGACATGTGACCTACTGGTTGTGTGTATGTACTGACATGTGACCTACTGGTTGTGTGTATGTACTGACATTTGACCTACTGGTTGTGTGTATGTACTGACATGTGACCTACTGGTTGTGTGTATATACTGACATGTATGTGGAACTGAACAAACACACACACACACACATGTATGTATATAAATTGTAAAGTATTTTGTCTGTAATGTATTTTTTGTTATGTGTCAGATTCCAGTAAGACTCTCTGTCTCCATTGGTTCCGGCTAAAGGGGATCTTAATCAAATCAAATCCTTCCCTCTATCTCTCTTTGTCTCCCTCAGGCCCGTGTCAGTGCGTAACTGTTCATCGGAGCTGTGTGACGTGCACTGGCGCGTGGGGCCGTGGCGAGCGTGTACGGCAGCCTGTGGCAGCGGATTTCAGTCTCGCAGGGTGGACTGTGCCCACCTCAGGAGTGGCAGAACCCTGGCAGACCAACACTGCACCTGGCACAGACGCCCAGCCACCTGGCAGCACTGTAACGCCACCACCTGTGGAAGTGAGTGTGTAGTGTTTTTACCATGTTACCATATTACCCTCACTGCCTTTCCTCTGGCTTCTGAAGCTGGGGAATATGTCATTGGAGTGGCTTGGCATAAGTTTGACTAAAAAAACACCTTTTACAAAAACGGTGACTTTGCACAAGTAAAATCACACAAACCCTCTTTTTAAACTGTTAAACGGCTTTTTAACAGTCCAGACCCAAATCTATATGGACATTTACACTGATGTTGAATTTTAGCCCGAATTTGACGTTAAGCCATACTCCTTAGCTTTCTGCTACTTTTTAATGGAAATGTGGCATGCGTTCCAAGTGGCATTCTATTCCCTATATAGTACTACTGTTTACCAGAGTCCTATAAGAGCCCTGGTCAAAGTAGTGCACTATAAAGGAAAAAGGGTGCCATTTGGGACATAACCATGTTCTTCTGTGGGGAGAATGGATGTTATTTTATCCCTCTGTCTCTGTGTCTCTGTGTAGGTGAATGTAAAGACACCACCCACTACTGTGCCGTGGTGAAGAGGTTAAAGCTTTGCTCCATCCACATGTACAAGCAGAGGTGTTGTGAGTCCTGTTTACAGGAGGATGGCTCCACCTAGTGTTCTAGGAGGAAGTTGCCCCTAGATGCTGGTCTTGGGTTAGTTTTGCATTTCCTCCACTAGTGGTTAAGGCTGGGAATGGGGAGGGGAAGCTGATCCTAGATCTGTACCTAGAGGAAACCCCTGAGCGTTGAGACACAGTGTGGACAACATAACTCTTGGAAGCCAAGGATGGATGGATGGATGGATGGATGGAGGGATAGATTGAAGGAGGGATGGACGAAGGAGGGATGGATTGAGGCAGGGAGGGAGAGATGGATGGATGGAAGGAAGGATGGATGGATGGATTGAGGGAGGGAGGGATGGATGGATGGATGGATGGAGGGATAGATTGGGGAAGGGAGGGATGGATGGAGGGATAGATTGGGGAAGGGAGGGATGGATGGATGGATGGAGGGATAGCTTAAGGGAGGGATGGATGGATGGATGGGGGATAGATGAAGGGGGGTGGATGGATGGAGGGATAGATTGAGGGATGGATGGAGGGATAGATGTATGGAGGGATAGATTGAGGCAGGGATGGATGGATGGAGGGATGGATTGAGGGAGGGATGAAGGCTTGGATTGAGGGAGGGAGGGATGTATGTATGGAGGGATGGATGGAGGGATAGATCAAGGGAGGGATGGATGGATAGAGGGATGGGTTGAGGAAGGGATGGATGGATGGATGGAGGGATAGATTGAGGGAGGGATGAAGGCTTGGATTGAGGGAGGGAGGGATGTATGTATGGAGGGATGGATGGAGGGATAGATCAAGGGAGGGATGGATGGATAGAGGGACAGATTGAGAGAGGGATGGATGGAGGATTAGCTTGAGGGAGGGAGGGATGTAGGGAGGGATGGATTGAGGGAGGGAGGGAGGGATAGATTGAGGGGGAGGGATAGATTGAGGGAGGGCTGGGGGAGGGATAGATTGAGGGAGGGCTGGATGGAGGCTTGGATTGAGGGAGGGAGAGATGGATGGAGGGATAGATTGAGGGAGGGATGGATGGAGGAATAGATCGAAGGAAGGATGGATGGAGGCTTGGATTGAGGGAGGGAGGGACCATGTAACATAGTAGACTGGTCATAGCCTGAGACTGTTTGGAGTCTGCTTTAAAGACACTACCACCACAACATTGAGGAAATCTTTCTCACTTTTTCAGCACAACCTAAATGGATATTCCTCCCAATAATGATGCCCCAATGGCTTGATTAGACTGAGAAAGATACACAGGGGATTTTTGCCGGAGACCCTTTGGTGAAGACAAGCGTGCACAGATATGGAGTGGAGGAATTTTTCAGGTGGCCCAACCAATGTAATTTGATGCAAGCCTCAAATCTGGACTTATGGCCTTAGAAATGTAACACTTTACCAATACTAGCTATTTTCCCAATGACACGTTTTCCACGGTAATGTGCACTGAATGGACGAACAGAAAGAAAGAATGCTCTAGCAACAAAACACCAATAGAAGCAGTGGTTTATGGGTATCCTGTGTTTATTTTTTAATTTATAACAAGTGCATGTATGAATGTATGAATATACTGTACACAGTGGTGGGGAAAGTACCGAATTGTCATACTTGAATAAAAGTAAAGATACCTTAATAGAAAATGACTCAAGTAAAACAAAGTCATCCAGTAAAATACTACTTGAGTAAAAGTATAAAAGTATTTGGTTTTAAATATACTTAGGTATCAAAAGTATAAATCATTTCAAGTTCCTTATATTAAGCAAAACAGACGACACCATTTTCTTATTTTTTTATTTAAAAACACACAAACATTATTTACAAACTACACATTTGTGTTTAGTGAGTCTGCCAAATCAGAGCCAGTAGGGATGACCAGGGATGTTGTCTTGATAAGTGCGTGTATTGTAACATTTTCCTGTCCCGCTAAGCATTCAAAATGTAACAAGTACTTTTAGATGTCAAGGAAATGGTATGGAGTAAAAAGTACATTATTTTCTTTAGGAATGTTGTGAAGTTCATGTAAAGCACCGATACACAGAAAAAAAATACTTAAGTAGTACTTCAAAGTATTTTTACACCACTGACTGTACATGTACATACAGTATACAATAGGAACTGGTCTGGATGTGTGATGCAGACTCCTATAAGACCATTGACATGTGTGAAGGCAAAGGGATGTCAGATTGTAGTGGAACGTCATTGACATAAGAAAACAACCATCTGAACCAAATCATTTGCATTAGAACCTACTAGACAGACAGTAGGAGGAAAAGCGGTTTCAAAATGATTTATTGGATATTGCATATTTGCCATAACATTTACATTTACATTTAAGTCATTTAGCAGAACAGTTAACATTCAATGTGTACATACATTTGAAACATATTCATCAGAGTACAGTGCATACAGTAGTATGTATTATGTGAGATAATAATTGTCCACAGAAATGATCACTGTTTGGAATAAATAGGCCCTGCAGTGACCGAGAGAGGTGTGGGTTGTGTTCCCAATGGCACCTAATCATATTCCCTACATCAGGGGTCGGAAACAGGTGGACGGCGGGCCCAAATCTATTCCCACTAATAACAAGAGAGACATATGTGATTGTGTCTCAATGTAATCAAGGTATGAACTTATTGTTATTTTCCAATTCAATCTATTTTTCTGCTTGCTTGTGGTCCATTTGCATTGTACAAATTTCTATAATGATGTTCCGGGCCCCGCCCACCACCACTGTCCTACATACTGCAGTACTGGTCAAAAGTAGTGCACTATGTAGGGAATACGGTGGCATTTAGGATGGGCCCCGAGAGAAAACATGACTGTCATATTTCTCTGTTTGAATAATGGGGTCTGTTCCTTTTTAGTATTGTTTTGGTTATCCAACCAATGTGCTGCATTGTAAAATGTCTTGTAAATACTGTGTTTTAAGTGCAATATTGTACATTGAGAGTATGTAGATTTTTTGTGGGACTTTATTTTCTTACCTTATTTAGTTGTCTTAGCGCCTGTTTAAAAAGACTGGATAGAAACCATACAGTATATTAATAAGCACTTGCTGTTGTTGGATCACAGGTGTTTAATACCTTTCCCTTCTGGTTTCATTCTCATGCATTTACCTACAATCACCAATGATTTGTAGAGACATGTCATGTGTTTTGCAGACACATTATCAAGTGCCACTCACTCAAACAAATGCATACTGACAATAATCAATGCTACTGATATTTAGGACAACATATGGATAACGTTACCATAACATTGGGTGTTGACATGGATACCGTTTGTAGAATCCTAACTGGACTGAAGGAGCATGTTTATGGAACAAAACTTTGAAATGCTCTAGAAAGACAACATACTAAGATAATAAAGACAGTTTGATCACCTGATATTTTGTTTGGTAATACTCATTATAAACACACAGAGGGAGACCATGAGACTCAATCTGTCAGTGTGATTTTATATGAAACTTTTTTCCAATAATGTGCATTAGAAAGAGGCCACTATTTTTCTAAAGCTTTTTTTCTAAACTCTAGTTAAAAAATGTTTTATTGCTCCCTTCAAATGAAATCACACTGCAAGATTATAATGAAGTTTCCGGTCTTTCGCACTATGAAAATAACCCTGAAAGTTCTGCATTGTTTGAATTTCAATAAATGTGTGACTGGTGACTTGATGCAGAATTTGGCACATGGACACACAAGGATAATTCATTAAGAAATGAAGTGCTTGTTTTAATTACTAATGATTCGCAAATTTGTAAAACAAAGATTAGCCAACTATTCAATCGAAACCATCAACCAGAATACAGGGAAGTTTATTTTATAATGGCCTGTTTGACTTGTTCATAATTGTTGGTTCCATTTGATTATCACATCATTGATACTTACTATACAGGTAGTAGGAAAATAAAATGAAAACATAACAGACCAAACAAAAGTAGTTTTGCCTTCACACGCTCTTTTTAAGATTAAAAGCATTGGTCACCAAATATCATGGTCAAACGTTATGACACCACAGCCACCGCCATGCCGGCGGCCATCTTGTTCAGGTCCTTAGATGGCAACTTCCTGTAGAACCTGTGTCCCCTGTCGTCGCTGTCCTCAAACACGAAGCCCGGCAGGGAGTCGTAGCTAGCTGGACAAACGCTGATCCTACAACACAAAATCATACCATTACCTGAATGATATACGATAAAATACCAGAAAATGCAATACCTTTATTGTTCGCTCGTGGAAAATAATCTTGCTGCAAGTTCAGCACATCATAATCATCCACAAATTCACAACACTAGCACTTATTAAGCATGAGGTTATAAAAGTGATTCAGTTTTACATCAGTCATTCATTTCATTCAGGTAGTAAAACAGCTTGACTTTTGTTTGATGTCCCTCCTGGGATGTAACGGCTGATTCCAGGGGACTCCAGACTAAATGCTTGTAGGTTAACTTTGTGTGTGTGTCAAATCAAACGTTACTCATCACGTACACAGTTTACAGCAGGTATAAACAGTGCAGCGAAATGCTCAGCGTGTGTGTGCATCTCTGCTGGGTAACTGTGTGTGTGTGTGTTACCTCTTGGGGGTGAACTCTGTGCTGTACACGGTGCCGCTCTCCAATGGGGCATCAGCCCTCAAGGGGGCGTGAGCTGGCTTGAAGCTCACATTGGGCTGCAGTTCGTGGGGTGTAAAATGGGCCTGGATAAGAGAATACAATCAAATAGAATAGATTTTCAAATAATGGCTTCTAAGAATGTGGCCTAGAGCCAAAGAGAGACAGGGGCTCTGCTACACTCTTAGAAAAGGTGCTATTTAGAACCTAAAGGGGTTATTTGGCTACGCCCATAGGATAACCCATAGGATAACCCTTTGAAGAACCCTTTTTGGTTGTAACCCAAGTGTTCTACCGGGAACCAAAAAAAGGGTACTCCTACGGGGACTGCCGAAGAACAAACTTGAAACACTTTTTTCTAAGAGTGTATATGTGTAGATAATTGAGCAGTGTCTCAAAGAACACCCTAAACCCACCCATATCTGGCCAAAACTAGTGCACTCCATGGAGGCAGTACTGAGAGCTGGCCAGTGATTTCAGATGGTAGGTACTATAATATCTCCTATTGTTGTGTCCTTCCGCAGGGCACTTAGCCCCTAAAACAGCTCCATAGGTGCTACAATGTATCTGATCCTGTGCTCCTCCCAAAAGTATCTTTCTATAGGCAGGGTGTGATTTGAGAATTGCCCTGGCATGCCAATGGAAACAGAAGAGTCTTGAATTGCCTTGAAAGTGGTGAGGTGGTCCATCCTTCCGGTGGCTCTCTGCATCTCTTCAGGCTTCTTGATCATGGCCTGTCTCTTGACCTCCCAAGGCTGGTAGTCATCCCTCATGGTGGTGCAGACCTGGAGGTAGTGGGGTGGGAACGTTCATTTTGATGCTACAATAAACGTACCCCAAAAAATCCCAACTGACCCGGTTACAGGACAAAATGAGAACGCACCGTTTTGAACGTAATAAAACATATATTCTATCATATTTATGTGCTGTTGAAATAATCTCCCAAGAATTTAACAGCAAACACTTTAGTGAACAACATAACTATAATATTACATCAGAACATCCATATCAGTAAGACACGATATCAGTATGGCAATACATATAAGTACAACAACATAACTATAATATTACATCAGAACATCCATATCAGTAAGACACGATATCAGTATGGCAATACATATAAGTACAACAACATAACTATAATATTACATCAGAACATCCATATCAGTAAGACACGATATCAGTATGGCAATACATATAAGTACAACAACATAACTATAATATTACCAGAACATCCATATCAGTAACGATATCAGTATGGCAATACATATAAGTACAACAACATAACTATAATATTACATCAGAACATCCATATCAGTAAGGATATCAATACATATAAGTACAACAACATAACTATAATATTACATCAGAACATCCATATCAGTAAGACACGATATCAGTATGGCAATACATATAAGTACAACAACATAACTATAATATTACATCAGAACATCCATATCAGTAAGACACGATATCAGTATGGCAATACATATAAGTACAACAACATAACTATAATATTACATCAGAACATCCATATCAGTAAGACACGATATCAGTATGGCAATACATATAAGTACAACAACATAACTATAATATTACATCAGAACATCCATATCAGTAAGACACGATATCAGTATGGCAATACATATAAGTACAACAACATAACTATAATATTACATCAGAACATCCATATCAGTAAGACTATAATATTACATCAGAACATCCATATCATATCAGTATGGCAATACATATAAGTACAACAACATAACTATAATATTACATCAGAACATCCATATCAGTAAGACACGATATCAGTATGGCAATACATATAAGTACAACAACATAACTATAATATTACATCAGAACATCCATATCAGTAAGACACGATATCAGTATGGCAATACATATAAGTACAACAACATAACTATAATATTACATCAGAACATCCATATCAGTAAGACACGATATCAGTATGGCAATACATATAAGTACAACAACATAACTATAATATTACATCAGAACATCCATATCAGTAAGACACGATATCAGTATGGCAATACATATAAGTACAACAACATAACTATAATATTACATCAGAACATCCATATCAGATATCAGTATGGCAATACATATAAGTACAACAACATAACTATAATATATCAGTATGGCAATATCATATAAGTACAACAACATAACTATAATATTACATCAGAACATCCATATCAGTAAGACACGATATCAGTATGGCAATACATATAAGTACAACAACATAACTATAATATTACATCAGAACATCCATATCAGTAAGACACGATATCAGTATGGCAATACATATAAGTACAACAACATACTATAATATTACATCAGAACATCCATATCAGTAAGACACGATATCAGTATGGTACAACAACATACATATAAGTACAACAATCATAACTATAATATTACATCAGAACATCCATATCAGTAAGACACGATATCAGTATGGCAATACATATAAGTACAACAACATAACTATAATATTACATCAGAACATCCATATCAGTAAGACACGATATCAGTATGGCAATACATATAAGTACAACAACATAACTATAATATTACATCAGAACATCCATATCAGTAAGACACGATATCAGTATGGCAATACATATAAGTACAACAACATAACTATAATATTACATCAGAACATCCATATCAGTAAGACACGATATCAGTATGGCAATACATATAAGTACAACAACATAACTATAATATTACATCAGAACATCCATATCAGTAAGACACGATATCAGTATGGCAATACATATAAGTACAACAACATAACTATAATATTACATCAGAACATCCATATCAGTAAGACATCGTACAACAACATAACTATAATATTACATCAGAACATCCATATCAGTAAGACACGATATCAGTATGGCAATACATATAAGTACAACAACATAACCGTTAAACGATATATCAGCCCAGCAATATATTAACAGGTGCAGTGCATTCGGAAAGTATTCAGACCCCGTCACTTTAAAAAAACTATATACGTTACAGCCTTGTTCAAAAGTTGATTAAATACATGTTTTTCCTCATCAATCTACATACAATACCCCATCATGACAAAGGAAGGAGAAGTAAAAAAAAAAAAAAGTTTGCATTTATATTGCATTTACATAATTACTCAGTACGTTGTTGAATTTACAGTCTTCTTGTGTATGACGCTACAAGCTCGGCACACGTATTTGGGGTGGCAGGTAGCCTAGTGGTCAGAGTGTTAGGCCAGTAAGGTTGCTGGATCGAATCCCTGAGCTGACAAGGTAAAAATCGTTCATTCTGCCCCTGAACAAGGCAGTTAACCCACTGTTCCCCGGTAGGCCGTCACTGTAAATAAGAATTTGTTCTTAACTGACTTGTCTAGTTAAATAAATGAATAAAATAAAATGGGGAGTTTCTCCCATTCTTCTCTGCAGATCTTCTCAAGCTCTGTCAGGTTGGATGGGGAGCGTCGCTGCAAAGACATTCAAAGACTTGTCCCGAAGCCACTCCTTCATTGTCTTGGCTGTGTGCTTAGGGTCATTGTTCTGTTGGAAGGTGAACCGTGGCCCCAGTCGGAGGTCCTGAGCGCTCTGGAACAGGTTTTCATCAAGGATCTCCCTGTACTTTGCTCCGTTAATCATTCCCTCAATCCTGTCTAGTCTCCCAGTTCCTGCCGTTGAAAAACATCCCCACTGCATGATGCTGCAACCACCATGCTTGGGATGGTGCCAGGTTTCCTCCAGACTTGATGCTTGGCATTCAGGCCAAAGCGTTAAATCTTGGTTTTATCAGCAGAGAATCTGTCCACTCTACCATAAAGGCCTGATTGGTAGAGTTCTGTAGAGATGGTTGTCCTTCTGGAAGGTTCTCCCATCTCCACAGAGGAACTCTTGAGCTCTGTCAGAATGACCATCTATACAGGTAGTAGCAAAAAAAAATCTAAAACATAACACCTCCCTGACAAAGCCCCTTCTGATCCGATTGCTCAGTTTGGCTGGGCGGCCAGGTCTAGGAAGATTCTTAGTGGTTCCAAACTTCTTCCATTTAATGATGGAGACCACTGTGTTCTTGGGGACCTTCAATGCTGCAGACATTTTTTGGTACCCTTCCCCAGATCTGTGCCTCGTCACAATCCTGTCTCGCAGTTTTACCGACAATTCCTTCAACCTCATGCCTTGGTTTTTGCTCTGACATGCACTGTCAACTGTGGGACCTTATGTAGACAGCTGTGTGCCTTTCCAAATCATGTCCAATCAATTGAATTTACCACAGGTGGACTCCAATCAAGTTGTAGGAACATCTCAAAGATGATCAATGGAAACAGGATGCACCTGAGCTCAATTTTGAATCTCATAGCAAAAGGTCTGAATACTTATGGAAAAATGTTATTTTTACTTGTTTTTATAA
Source organism: Oncorhynchus nerka (assembly GCF_034236695.1). Classification (NCBI taxonomy): domain Eukaryota; kingdom Metazoa; phylum Chordata; class Actinopteri; order Salmoniformes; family Salmonidae; genus Oncorhynchus; species Oncorhynchus nerka. The sequence continues at coordinate 86,919,200 of NC_088422.1, forward strand.
ATTAGCAAAAATGTCTAAATACCTGTTTTCGCTTTGTCATTATGAGGTATCATGTGTAGATTCATGAGGATTTGTTTTTAAAATGGATTAAATAGAATAAGGCTGTAATATAACAAAATGTGGAAAAAGTCAAAGGGTCTGAATACTTTTAAATGCACTGTAAATATTCAGACCATTTGCTAGGAGACTTGAAATTGAGCTCAGGTGCATCCTCAGATGACTCTGACAGAATGACATTTCACCAATCACGCCTTTATGGTAGATTTGCCAGACGGATGCCACTCCTCAGTAAAAGGCAGCCCACTTAGAGTTTGCCAAAAGGCACCTAAAGGACTCTCAGACCATGAGAAACAAGATTCTCTGGTCTGATGAAACCAAGATTGAATGCTTTGGCCTGAATGCCAAGCGTCACATTTGGTGGAAACCTGGCACCATCCCTACGGTGAAGCATGGTGGTGGCAGCATCATGCTGTAGGGATGTTTTTCAGTGGCAGGCCCTGGAAGACTAGTCAGGATCGAGGGCAAGATAAATGGAGCAAAGTACAGAGATCCTTGATGAAAACCTGCTCCAGAGCACTCAGGACCTCAGACTGGGATGAAGGTTCACCTTCCAACAGGACAAGACCCTAAGAACATAGCCAAGACAACGCAGGAGTGGCTTCAGGACAAGTCTATGAATATCCTTGAGTGGCCCAGCCAGAGCCTGGATTTGAACCTGATCGAACCTATGGAGAGACCTGAACATAGCTTTGCAGCGACTCTCCCCATCGAACCTGACATTTGCCAAAATTTCTAAAAACCTGTTTTTGATTTGTCGTAATGCTGTATTGTGTGGAGATTGAGGGCAAAAAAAGATGTAATCCACTTTAGAATAAGGCTGTAACCTAACTAAATGTGGAAAAAGTCAAGAGGTCTGAATACTTTCTGAATGCCTGTATCGTCTCATCCCCACCTGGAAGGGAGCTGATGACTTGGTGGGCCGATTGAAGGGCTTGGCAGAGATGAAGGGCTGGATGTTGTGTTGGACGTAGACTGAACCAGACGTGGTGCTCATGTCCATGTGCTCTGTGGGGCTGACGTACTGCAGGCTCTTGTGCAGCCGAGGCAGGGCCACGGGCCACTGCTGGAAACGCTCCTTAAACTCTGTGCTGCTCTGAAAGGGAACGTCAGACGTCACCTAGGAACAGAGTAGAGTGGAATAGAGGTTTATTGTTCACCCTCAGATGGACATTTGACTTTGGTTTCACCTCAGTAACATATATCAACTCACCAGATAATCACATTGAAAATAACAACACATTCAAACAAAACTACACGTCTATCTTGAATCTGCACTTCAATTAGGAGATTTAAAAAAAAACATTTTAGTCATTTGCAGACGCTCTTATCCAGAGCAACTTAACTCTAATTGCTCTTGTAAGTGCCTTGCTCAAGGGCACATCAAGAGATTTCACCTAGTCAGCTCGGTTACTGGCCCAACCTCTTAACCGCTAGGCTACCACCCAGAGATATTTCATCAGCCACTGTCTACTAATGATCAAATACCAGTTGACGTTATCACTGGCCAGAAAAGGTAAGTGAAGAGGAGTGAGTTAGTGAGATGTTAATCTAGAACTAAAATCATGTGTAATTTGATCAGATGCTCGATTACATAGTCTGTGACTAGTGAGATGTCATTAAACACAGCGTTACCTTTCCAGGGTTAGGCTTATAGCTCTGGGGCAGCTGTCCTGGCAGGCCCTGGTAGTCTCTACGGTTGGTGGTGAGGTCTTGTAGGGGCTGGCTACTGGGTTTATAGGGCTCTGGATCCTTCACCCAGCGTGCCTCCAGAGGGTGGGACACATAGCACTGCTGGTTACTGGTCACCCCATCGAAGGGGGTATCGGACATTTTGGGGATACTGGAGGGCTTGAAGCTCTCCCTGGGGGCAAGGCCTCGGGAGAGGAAGTCGTCCTGGAAGGTGGTGTGGCCGTGGAACTTGGCGTCTGGCGGGTGGTAGGTCAGGTCGGGTTTCTTCAGCTCCCGCTTGCACATCTCCCACTGTCGGAAATCCTCTTGAAACATTAAAAGAGTTGAAACATTAAAAGATTTGTACGTGTTAGTTTTGGTTATAACCATAGTTTATTTATAGAGAGCATTTGTTATGATGTCATTTTGATGTATAAAATATCCCATAGAAATTGCAACGTATTAACTTTAAATGCCAATATTTCTTATATAATACTAAAATAAGGATCACTGTGCGGTATCCCTTGTAGAAATGTGTCATGTGTAATATGTCTGGTATGTCATCAAACAACTCAGAATAGCTCACCTTTGTATGTAGGCACTGTATCCATTTTGTGCCCTGTTGTGCGTACCCTCTCGCTGGGTCTGGAAGGGGCGAAGGGTTGGACCTCATAAAGGCTGTAGTCCTGTTTGTAGGTGGTCCCCAGATCTATGTCTCCAGGTTTGGGTTTGTACTCCGCCTGCTGTTTCCCCGGGCGTCGAGTCACCACGTAGGGAATAAAGTCAGTCCTAGGAAGAGCGAGAGAGTAACCAGTCTTTCATTCATTTGGGATTGAGACCTCTGTGGATAACTCCTAATTAATATAGTTAGTGATATCTACATAAGAGGTTGACTTTGGAATATGGAATCGGGTCAATTTTTAGAGACCACTTAAAGGTACATTTTCCAAAATCCCCTCAAAACCGCATGAGGGGTGTGTGTGTGTGTGTGTGTGTGTGTGTGTGTGTGTGCACCTCAAAGGACTTTGCATTAAATGAGAGTGGTTGAATAGCAGAAGATTGACAGTCTCAAATAGCACCCTATTCCCTTACATTTGGTTGTACACTACTTTTGTCCCCTGCCCTATGTGACATTCTTGGCCAAAAGTAGTGTACTTGAAAGGGATTGGTGTTTCATTAAGGTGTGATCCATGACTAAGGCGTTTACTTGAATGTAGTAGTTCCATCCATTCTCCCCCGGTCACCGTGGTTAACAGGCTTTGGTTTCAGGCTCTGGGGCGGGTTGTATCTTCCATAGGCGGGGTACTTCTCTGTGTACTCGGTCAGGACACATGTCACATTGGGCTTTCCATACAGAGCTGTGGGTCGGTGGGGGCAGCGATGGCGTCTAGACAGAGGGCAAAGTTCAAAACGTTATTTGACTGAACGTGGTGGATCTTAATCTTGACAGATGTGCTGACGTGCATTAACAGTGGACTAATGAACACAATACCAATAGTGTAGTATTAATTTACAATGCAATTATGGTGACTGGCAGCGAGTTAGGCTAGTTACGTAGCATGCCACCCTACATGCAGAAAGAGCATCCTCTGCATGAAATAACAGACTAGTCATCTTAACTCTTCCTTTAGTTAAGTGCAGAATGGAAACCAGCAGGCTGGGTGTGAGCAATTATCTACCTGGTTATGCAATGCAATGAATGTGTACTGACTGAACTTGGTGTGAATTCTTTAAAAGAATGCCAGATTTGTATTTCATCTTAGATTAACAGACATTTAACTCAATATGATGCATCAGACATGCATTTCTATTGCATCTATGGTGACTTAACAGGCACAGTAACATAATTCATTCCCATGGTCAGACTCAGAATCAGGGAAACATGATTGCATCTATGGTGACTTAACAGACACAGTAACATCATTCTTTCCCATGGTCAGACTCAGAATCAGGAAAAACAGGATTGCATCTATGGTGACTTAACAGGCACAGTAACATAATTCATTCCCATGGTCAGACTCAGAATCAGGAAAAACAGGATTGCATCTATGGTGACTTAACAGGCACAGTAACATCATTCTTTCCCATGGTCAGACTCAGAATCAGGGAAACATGATTGCATCTATGGTGACTTAACAGGCACAGTAACATAATTCATTCCCATGGTCAGACTCAGAATCAGGAAAAACAGGATTGCATTCACTGACCTATTTGAAAGGCGTATGAAAACATTGTGCAACAATCACATGATAATAAACCAAACATGATAATACCCTACATTGGAGTATTGTGTTAACATAGTTAGTTGGGGGTCAAATAAAGAGTAGAAGAAAATAAACTGAACTTGAATAAACTGACAACTGTAATCAATAGGATACCAATGTCAGAAATCATGGGCTACATTTTCAATGATTGCTGTGGATTTTGAATATCTGATATCGTTTCAGGGCAATAAGAAATGCACTAGTTTCTGTGTAACCAAAGGGCGTTGTCTTTACTCATGACAGGGAGTGTCTGTGAGCAAGTGATAATAGAGACATAGCTAGCTACACAGCATTGTGAGTTATGGTAGGCCTACAGATCTAAATAAAGCCAGACACGTCTCCTTGTATTGGTGAAATGACAAATGTAGCTAGACTATGCAAAAAGGCTAATCGTAGCTATGTTCGCACCTATCTAGGATACGTTTTATTCAGTCGGTCATAGTGCAACAATATTTTTCTGGGCAATACTTTTTTCCCATGACTAGACATTGGACAACTTGGAAAAATGGCAAAAGTGTATATTTATTTTGCCGCTGAATACTCATTCTTGTGACAGTCAATTTCTGACAATTTACAATGCCATATGGGTCGTTCTAAGAATATCAGCATTTCTAGTTTTGTAGCGAAAGGAATGGCAAATGGATTGGATAGAGTTTTTACAACAGTGATTCATAATGAATGTTAGTCAATAATAAATACAATATTTTCCATTGTAATGTCAACTCCATGCACTACTTGGGCGTGTCAATTCACCAGTTAGTCAACCCTAAATTAGCGCACGGAAATAATTTATTCACACACAAACTTGTGGAAACACTGGTAATCTCATGAATGTAATCATACTTTTTTTACTAGACTAAATCAATACATCCTCCTTACCCACAGCTGCAGATCTCACATATGCATAGCCGTTTCATGTCTTTGAGGGGGGAGGCTAGCGTGTTTCTGCAATCCCACAAACACCGCCCGAAAGCGCCGTTCTTTTATACCTCAGTGGACAGCTCGCGCTACTGTGCAGTTTTGTTTCTATGGAAGCAGCACGTTACCCCAGCAACCGCTGAGCTTCCTAGTAACGACGTAACGTACTACGTCATTTATACAGCGGCGTCAACATTTTACGTATTGTTCCGGGCAAACAACGTGAGTGAGTTGTGTCCACGTTTTGTTTTATGTGACTTTTGTCGCATAATATTGAGATTTCTTATATGATATGATCATTTATTTTAGGTTATGAATCATATATATAGTAATATACTACTTAGCATACAACGCTAACATTGTTGTCCACGTTTCTTTTAGCTGAGTGCAGCATATTGTAAAATACTGTAAGTTGCAGCTACATATCAAGCACCTTTTGTATTGCTGTCATTCAGAATGGAGGTGTGTTGTTGTCTTACTAACTAACTTTGCTGTGTTGAGTGCACTGGCACTGATCAGTATTTATTGCAGTAGCTAGCTAGCTAGGTAATAGTGACATTACTAGATGATATCTCCTAAAGTTTGTTTCCTCGCCTGATGTCTTAGCTAGTCCAAAGCAGTCAAACATGGGACACACCAGTTTGGATAAGATCAAAGCACTACAGAAGAATCCAGCCAACGTCAGGAACCTGTGCATTCTGGCACACGTGGACCATGGTAGGTTCCATTGACTTGATTATTGAGAATGTTGCACGGGATAATACTGTACAGGGTCATGATGACAGTTGTTTGCATGCATGACCATTTGTAGTGACACTCCATTCATATCCACCACTATCTTTTTTGTAGGCAAAACAACTCTGGCAGATAGCTTGGTGGCCAGCAATGGCATTATATCAAGTCGCTTAGCCGGAAAGGTTAGTATGACTTGATCTCAATCATCTGTAGTGGTATTATCCTTGTCATACTACTGTAGCCAGACTTTATTATTTGGCCCTTTTACTAATCTAGTTGTGTGTCCCTGATCTACACATTGATCTGTGAAATGGTCATGTATACATCTGTGTTGTGATGTTGTTTCTGTATTAGCTGAGGTACCTGGACAGCCGGGAGGATGAGCAGATCCGAGGGATCACGATGAAGTCCAGCGCCATCTCACTGCACTATGCTTCTGGTAAGATCACACAGTAGGAACATGTTGACTTGGATACGTTGAGACCTGTTGTGAGGCGGACTACTTGTCTCCGTCTAATTGACCCTTGTGTGTGTGTGTCTCAGGGGAGAAGGACTACCTGATAAACTTGATTGACTCTCCGGGCCATGTGGACTTCTCGTCTGAGGTGTCCACCGCCGTCAGACTATGTGATGGGGCCATTGTCATCGTAGATGCTGTGGAGGGAGTTTGTCCACAGGTAAGGCAATTGCAGGCAATGTGTCCCAAATGGCACCCTAGGGCTCTGGTCAAAAGTAGTGCACTATTTAGTGAATAGAGTGGGATTTTGGACACTTATGTACTTAGGTTATAGCCTTGGGGCTCCCGAGTGGCTCAGTGGTGTAAGGCTCTGCATCTCAGTGCTAGAGGCATCACTACAGACCCTGGTTCAATTCCAGGCTCTATCACAACCAGCTGTGATTAGAAGTCCCATATGGCGGTACACAATTGGCCCAGTGTCGTCCGGAGTAGGCCATCATTGTAAATAAGAATTTGTTCTTAACTGACTTGCCTGGTTAAATAAAGGTTATTTAAATAACTACCTGTTCTTCACTGGTTCTGCATTAGTGTTTCATTAAATCGTTTCATGGAAATGGGGCACCAAGCTCACACACACTTTATCATTGAGTTTTGACTTTTTGCATTTTTTGCAAATTTCCTTAAATTCTACACATTTCTCGATAGAGCTGAAATGTATTTTCTGCAGTTTTAAAGCCAATTTCCAGCAATTCTACTCATTTTGCCTTAGAGCTGAGAGAAATGTGTCAGTTTTAGAATTCATTTCCTGAGATTCTACATATTCTACCATGGAGCTGAGAGAAAATGTGGCAGTTTTAAAGCTAATTTCCTGCAAGTCTATGCATTTTGCTGTGTTTTTCAAGACTGCCTAATTCATTGTTTTGGGAATTTTCTCCCTTACTGTCTAGCTTTTATTTGCATGATTGTTAGTTCTCAAAGATTATATTATTTGAAAAAAGATCTCTACATACTTTATATCTGGCTTTAGATGGTTCAGTTTACACAAGGTGTGTTTTCATCCCGAAAATTAATAATAAAACATGTATATACGCTGTTTGGACTTAGGCGACCCGAAAAGGCTTAGGTGGCCTGTGCAAGGATTTAAATTGCAGAAAAATCCCTGTCATTGTTTTGGAATGTGAAATGAAATATATTTGTCGCTCTACTTTCTCAACTTCGTGGCATTTTCATTTTGTCTTTGTTGACATGACACTTGGTCATTTACTCAGAGTATCAGTTTGTGTGTTGTGTGTGTGTGTGTGTGTCCGCCCATCTGTCCGTAGACCCAAGCAGTGCTGCGTCAGGCATGGCTGGAGAACATCAGGCCTGTGCTGGTGATCAACAAGATTGACCGGCTCATCATGGAGCTGAAGCTCACCTCTCAGGAAGCCTACACACACCTGCAGAAGATTCTAGAACAGGTGAGTCCCTGACCTCTAAAGACAAGTGTGATTAGTCAAAAAACACAAGACAGAAACAGTATACCTGCCCTATAAGTAGCACGCAATGAATTGCCCCTGAGGGTAAGTTGAATCGAACTGAATTGAATGTACTGTTTTCGGTTAAGGAATCGGTTATAACAGAGACATGTTCTGGAACGTTTATTATTCTTAATACAGAAGTGTATTAAACAAGTGTATTAAACAGAAGTGTATTTCCCTCCTCACAGGTGAACGCAGTGACAGGCTCTCTGTTTACCTCCAAAGTGCTGGAGGACCGCGCGGTGAAAGAGGAGCGGGCGGAGGAAGATAAGGAGGAGGGGGACATCGAGCCTGCTGAGTGTCCCGGGTCAGAGCAGGTGTACGACTGGAGCGCCGGGCTAGAGGATTCGGATGACTCCCTGCTCTACTTCTCTCCAGACCAGGGGAATGTGGTCTTCGCCAGTGCCATAGACGGATGGGGCTTCAGGTGGGTCCTGGGTTATATGCATTAGTGCACACCGTAGCAAAACGTTTTGCAACTGAAAACAAAAACCAGCATTTCTTATTGGACATGTTCAGGAGGTAGTCACTCCCCTTTTGGGCATGTTTGGTTCCTACTGAATACGAAGCTGGTCTTCTAAAGGTCTTGGGGGTCTGTAGCCTTGGGTCTGTTCAGAAGGGCATTATTTTGCAAAAAAATATTGCATTTACGTAAGTGTTCAGACCCTTTACTCAATACTTTGTTGAAGTACATTTGGCAGCTGGGCCACTCAAGGACATTGAGACTTGTCCCAAAGCCACTCCTGCATTGTCATGGCTGTGTGATTAGGGGCGTTGTCCTGTTGGAAGTTGAACCTTCACCCCAGTCTGAGGTCCTGAGCACCCTGGAGCAGGTTTTCGTCAATGATCTCTCTGTACTTTGCTCCATTCATCTTTCCCTTAATCATGACATCCCAACAGCATGATGCTGCCACCACCATGTTTCACCATAGGGATGGTGCCAGGTTTCCTCCAGACATGACGCTTGGCATTCAAGCCAAATAGTTCAATCTTGGTTACATCAGAGATCAGAGAATCTTGTTTCGTATGGTCTGAGAGTTTTTAGGTGCCTTTTGGCAAACTCCAAGCTGGCTGTCATGTGCCTCTTACTGTGGAGTGGCTTCCGTCTGGTCACTCTACCATAAAGGCCTGATTGGTGGAGTGCTGCAGAGATGGTTGTCCATCTGGAAGGTTCTCCCATCTCCATGAAATCTAGCTATGTCAGAGTGACCATTGGGTTCTTGGTCAATTCCCTGACCAAGGCCTTTCTTCCTCAATTACTCAGTTTGGCCTGCGGCCAGCTCTAGGAAGAGTCTTGGTGGTTCCAAACTTCTTCCATTTAAGAATGATGGAAACCACTGTGTTCTTGGGGACCTTCAATGCTTGGGGACCTTCCCCAGAACTGTGCCTCGACACAATCCTGTCTCGGCGCTCTACGGACAATTCCTTCGACCACATGGCTTGGTTTTTGTCTCTGACAAGCACTGTCAACTGTGAGACCTTATATAGACATATGTATGCCTTTCCAAATCATGTCCAATCAATTTAATTTACCACAGCTGGACTCCAATCAAGTTGTTGAAACATCTCAAGGATGACCATTGGCTACACGATGCATCTGAGCTTAATTTTGAGTCTCATAGTTAAGGGTCTGAATACTTATATAAATAAGGTATTTTGGTTGTACATTTATTTGTTTTATGCATTTGCACACATTTCTAAAAACCTCTTGTCACTTTGACATTATGGGGTATTATGTGTAGATTAATGAGAATTGTAATTTTTTAAAATCAATTTTAGAATAAGGCTGTAACGTAACAAACAATGTGTCTGAAACTTTCCGAATGCACTGTATGTGGAACCATCAATACATGTCTTGAGAGTTGGTCAGGTATTTGGTTATTGTTGAAATGTCCACTAGGTGGCGCTTTTGCCTTAGCTTTCAGAGAAGGAAAAGGGTATAATTCTGCATGACTGCAATTGATGTAGAATTCTAAATAACCAGCTGAGTAGGAAGAGGACTTTAGCTCTTGTTCACATAACAGTCAAAACATCTCAAACCCAATGTAATGATATTTCAGCCTAGCCAGCCTGCACATTCCTATGTCCCTCAAATCAGGTCAGTGCTCTGCTAGCAAGGTGTTTAATGTTCTCCCCCATGCTACAGAGCAGTCACATAGTAACTACTGAAGACAGACTAGACTATGCATTATAGTCATTAGTGTGTCTGTTTTTATACAGCTGTGTACACAAGGACATAGATACCTTGTTTTGAGGGCAGCTGTGGCTCTAGGATCTATGAAAATAACCAATGAAGTCACTGTTATTCAGTGGAAGCCAAGTGTTTTACAAGCGGTGTTGACCGACACCCATTCAAGTGACGCATTGCTAATTTCTTGTCTAAAAAGCTCTGTTTTGACAACTCAAAAACACATCACTGAGAATTACAAACAGGCATAGATTTCAAATGTTCAGTGCAGGCTATTGTCACTACAATCTAGAACAAAGAGGCTGAAGCATAATGGAGAGGAAATATCAATCAATCACTGTGGTGTTTAGCTTTTCTGTCGTTGGTATTTTCCAGCGTTAGCAGCTTTGTGTGTTTTCTTGTAGTATCCAGCAGTTTGCCCAGATCCACAGCCAGAGGATGGGCATCAGGGCTGAGGTGTTCCTGAAGACTCTCTGGGGAGACTTCTACCTCAACTCTAAAGCCAAGAAGATCATGAAGGGAGCTCACGTAAGACCAATGCTAACGTTCTACCACAGTAATGAATGCTAAGAGTTGCGTCCCGAATAGCACCTTATTCCCTTTATAGTGCACTACTTTTGACCAAGGCCCACAGTGCTCAACAGTAGTGCACTATATAGGGAATTTGGGACAGTGGCTGTGTCCAAAATCTGCCTTCTACTTACTAAAACTTCATACTGTGTGCTAATCATACCACATACTATTAAGAACGTAATGTTTAGTAAAAACGTATGCAGTAAGCAACAAATGTCAACATACTAGGCTCATCATACTGAGGCTTCATCTGATGCACAATTGGTTTGCTCCCTGCCATTTGTTCATTTTTGTCATCTTATCTGATTATCAGCTGTTGTCAAACACACGTGGGTCTGAAAGGAGCATTCTGTTCCTCAATACTGTGCAGCGAATTCTTCTTGATGAAATGAGTATGACATCCTGGCATTAAAATCATACTAAGTTTTCAACATTTCAGAGTACTATTTAAAACACAAGTATGGGTATTTGGACAGGCCCACGGACTAAGTGTTGCAGCTGTATGGTGCTAATGGGTTCCACGTTATACTACTAAAGCCACTCTGTTGCAGACTCCCACTCAGAACCACACTAGTTTCTGACCCTTCTGGCTGCATTAGCCGTTAGCCTTCAGCGCTAGCTAGTAGACAATACGGAGAGGGCAGCACAATATCCCTAAGTTATAGTGCTGTTTGTTACGTGTTGGCCCTTGAATTGTCCTTATGTTCATTATTAACATCCAGTAGGGACCTTTATTTTGAGCATTTGTAATTTGTTGTGTTCATTTGGTCGTGCAGTGGGACTCTGGGAGAGACTAGCATAATGAACATGCATTACACACAGACCATCACATTCTCAGACTGTTCCAATATCTAATCAGTCATTAGACGGATCAATATAATGTTTCCTCCACTATAGAACAGAGTAGACTCGTCCACACACACAGTCCAACCTTCAGTCTGTCCCATGGATTTTCAGTCCATAGAAAGTGGATAATAGAGCTTTTAGTGTAGCCAGTAGCAGCCCTCTCAGAGAGATGAAGGCACCATATTCCCTCTATAGTCCACTACCTTTGTCCAGGGCCCATAGGGAAAAGAATGCTTGGTTTGAGTGCTACGGAGGTTTGACTTCGTATGATATATTTCAGCTCTTGTTCTACATTCGGTGACACAGGGTCGTATTTGGATTGGAGCACTTTTAGAAAGCGAGTCGTTTTACAGTACTGGAGCTGAGAGGCTGGACGGGTTGACCTATGCGCTGGTGTGTGTGTGTGTGTGCGTACATGACTGTGTGCGCCTATGCACTTTGGTGTGTGTGCGTACATTCACTCAGTGCACTTGGTGAGAAACACAGCACAGTGTGTGCCTCTTCAGAGCTTTCATAACCCACACAGCAGCCTATTTGTTGGAACAGCCAGCTATTAACGCCAGTACACCATATACAGGGTAGGGTGCTATTTGTGATGCATCCATAGTGAAGAAAATAGTGCATAAATCCAATCAATGATTCTCCATCTAGATAAGAACTAGCAATGGTTTGACTGTTTCTGAAAGATCCATTTTCTCACTCTTTCTTCCTCTTCCTGTAATTCTCTCTCCAGGCCAAAGGAAAGAAGCCTCTGTTTGTTCAGCTTGTCCTGGACAACATATGGAGTTTATATGACGCTGTTGTTACCAGACGGTAAGTGATCTCTGAAGATGTGATCTCTATCTCTATGCTGTTATGGTTCCTTGCAGCACCTTTGTTAAATGTTGAAGTGTGTATGAAGATGGAATGCTTTTGAGATGTGAATGATGACGCACGTGTGCTCTCTCTCCTCTCAGAGACAAGGAGAAGATAGAGAAGATGATGATGTCACTAGGTGTTAAGGTGATGACCAGAGACTCGCGTCACTCCGACCCCAAAGTCCTCCTCTCTGCCATCTGCAGCCAGTGGCTCCCCGTCTCACAGGCTGTGCTGTGTATCCTACCTCTCTGTGTGTGTGTGTGTGTGTGTGTGTGTGTGTGTGTGTGTGTGTGTGTGTGTGTGTGTGTGTGTGTGTGTGTGTGTGTGTGTGTGTGTGTGTGTGTGTGTGTGTGTGCGCGCTTCCTTAACCCTGTGCCCCAGTCATGGTGTGTGATAAGCTGCCCAGTCCGTTGGACATGACCTCTGAGAGAATAGAGAGACTGATGAGTGTGGGAGCACGCAGGTTCCACTCACTACCCCTGCAGACCCAGGAACTGAAGACCGGTGAGAGACACACACACTGTAGTTGCAGAAAAGTTGTCTTGGTCTGCTGTATGTGGGTGGTTCAGTGTGTGGGGGAAGATGATGTGTGTGAGCTCTTCCAATGCCCACCTGGCATATTCTGCTTTTACAAAGGCATTTCTGTATCCTGTGAAGGTGTTAGTTTAGCAGACCTGCTAGTCGTTTCCTCCCTCCACCCAGCCCCAGTTCAAGGCTTTCTTCTTTCCCAGACCGCCTGGCTATGGAGAGGAGAGTTGGCAGGGCTGGTCTCTTTCCAGCTCTCACCTCATGTTAACGAGATCAGTGTTGCTTTTAGATCAGATCACCATACCTCCAGATTTGACTACCTTGTTCAATGATATTCATATATCAATAAATTGCCAGGGAAGCTGTTTGGTGTCTTCACTTGGGAACAAACAGAAGCTAAATGGGCCAAAATGGGCAGGGTTCTACCTAAATTAGTCCAATAAGAAACACGCTTTTTTGTTACGGTGTGCACTACTGAACATGTCCTAGGTGCCTTTAGAGCTTGGGCTAAAACGAGAGGCAATGTTTGAACATGTTCATGACAACCTCTATAGTATCTGGGTGGGTAAGGAGTAATACAGTATCTCTGAGAACAGAGACTTTCCTCCATTTAAAAGGCACATTTAAGCAAGAATGGAATATTATTTACTTTGAGTCAAGCTGTTAAATCCTATATTTTACACAGAGTTTATGCTGTGGTTTCTGTATACTGTGGTACTTGGTTCTCTTATTGAATTCTAACTATATGCTCAGTAACCTTGTCCTGTGTGTTCCCAGCCTTCATGCAGTGTTCCAGTGATGACACAGCCCCTGTCATTGTGTTTGTGTCCAAGATGTTTATGGTGGACGCCAAGGCCCTGCCTCAGAACAAACAGAGGTAAGTGTGTGTTTGGTCCTGGACATCATGCAGAGGTACAGAAAGTGAGTGTGACTGTAGGAACGACACTAGATGGCACTCTTGTCTATGGGTTTCATTGTGTGTGTGTGTGTGTGTGTGTGTGTGTGTGTGTGTGTGTGTTTATTTATATACACTATTGGTCAAAAGTTTGTACACACCTACTCATTGAAGTGTTTTTTTTTTTTTTTTACTATTTTCTACATTGTAGAATAATAGTGAAGACATCAAAACTATGAAATATGGAATCATGTAGTAACCAGAAAAGTGTTAACCTCTAACCTCTCTAACCTCTCTAGGGTATGTAAGACGGTAGCGTCCCACCTCTTCAACAGCCAGTGAAACTGCAGGGCGCCAAATTCAAAACAATAGAAATCCCATAATTAAAATTCCTCAAACATACATGTATTTTACACCATTTTAAATATACACTTGTTGTAAATCCAGCCACAGTGTCCGATTTCAAAAATGCTTTACGACGAACGCAGACCAAATGATTATGTTAGGTGAGTGCCTATTCACAGAATAACATAGCCATTTTTCCAGCCAAAGAGAGGATTCACAAAAAGCAGAAATATAGATCAAATTAATCACTAACCTTTGATGATCTTCATCAGATGACACTCATAGGACTTCATGTTACACAATACATGTATGTTTTGTTCGGTAAAGTTCATATTTATATCAAAAAATCTGAGTTTACATTGGTGCCTTACTTTCAGAATTTGATTTTGCAGAGCGCCACAACAATTTACAGAAATACTCATAATAAACATTGCTAAAAGATACAACTGTTATGCATAGAATTTTAGATGCACTTCTCCTTAATGCAAAGGCTGTGCAGATTTGAAAAAAGCTTTACGGAAAAAGCAAACCATCTAATATTCTGAGTCGGCGCTCAGAGCTCAATCAAGACACAATATTATGCAGTCAACAAAAGTCATAAATCGCATTAAATCTTCACTTACCTTTTGCTGATTTTCATCGGAATGCACTCCCAGAACTCCTACTTCCACAAGAAATGATTGTTTTGTTCGGTAATGTCCATCATTTATGTCCAAATAGTTACGTTTGTTAGCGCGTTTGGTAAACAAATCCAAAGTCACGAAGCGCGTTCACTAAAAGCAGACGAAATGTCAAAAAGTTCCGTAACAGTCAGTAGAAACATGTCAAATGATGTATTGAATCAATCTTTAGGATGTTTTTAACATAAATCTTCAATAATGTTCCAACCGGAGAATTCCATTGTCTTCAGAAGTGCGATGGAACAGAGCTCCCTCTCATGTGAACGCGCATGGTCAAAGCATGATCAGCTCATGGCAGACCTTACTCATTCCCTTCTCCTTCAGCCCCACTTCACAGTAGAAGCATCAGACAAGGTTCTAAAGACGCTTGACATCTAGTGGAAGCCTTAGGAAGTGCAACATTACCAATATCCCACTATCTTCAATAGGGGCTGAGTTGAAAATCGACCAACCTCAGATTTCCCACCCACAATTTTTTTTCTCAGGTTTTTGCCTGCCACATGAGTTCTGTTATACTCACAGATATCATTCAAACAGTTTTAGAAACTTCAGAGTGTTTGCTATCCAAATCTACTAACGATATGCATATTCTAGCTTTTATGGCTTTGTAGCCGGCCGTTTACTCTGGGCATGCTTTTCATCCGGATGTGAAAATACTGCCCCCTACCCCAAAAAAGTTAAGAAAATCTAAATATTTGAGATTCTTCAAATAGCCACTCTTTGCCTTGATGAAAGATTTGCACACTCTTGGCATTCTCTCAACCAGCTTTATGAGGTAGTCACCTGGAATGCATTTCAATTAACAGGTGTGCCTTCTTAAAAGTTAATTTGTGTAATTTCTTTCCTTCTTAATTCGTTTGAGCCAATCAGTTGTGTTGTGCCAAGGTAGGGGGTTATACAGACGATATCCCTATTTGGTAAAAGACCAATTCCATGTTATGGCAAAAACAGCTCAAATAAGCAAAGAGAAATGACAGTCCATCATTTCTTTAAGACATGATGGTCAGTCAATGTGGAACATTTCAAGAACTTTGAAAGTGCAGTCGCAAAAACCATCAAGCGCTGTGATGAAACAGGCTCTCATGAGGACCGCCACAGGAATGGAAGACCCAGAGTTACCTCTACTGCAGAGGATGTTCATTAGAGTTACCAGCCTCAGAAATTGCAGCCCAAATAAATGCTTCACAGAGTTCAAGTAACAGACACATCTCAACATCAACTGTTCAGAGGAGACTGTGTGAATCAGGCCTTCATGGTCGAATTGCTGCAAATAAACCATTACTAAAAGGACACCAATAAGAAGAAGAGACTTGGTTGGTCCAAGAAACACGAGCAATGGACATTAGACCGGTGGAATGTATCTTTTGGTCTGGAGTCCAAATTGGAGATGTTTGATTCCAACCTCTGTGTCTTTGTGAGACGCGGTGTCGGTGAACAGATGATCTCCGCATGTGTATTTCCCACCGTGAAGCATGGAGGAGGGGGTATCATGGTGTGGGGGTGCTTTGCTGGCGACACTGTGATTTATTTAGAACACTTAACCTGCATGGCTTCCACAGCATTCTGCAGCGATTCACCATCCCTTCTGGTTTGCGCTTATAGTGGGACTATCATTTGTTTTTCAACAGGACAATAATCCAACACACCTCCAGACTGTGTAAGGGCTATTTTATCACGGAGGAGAGTGATGACCTGCTGCATCAGATGACCTGGCCCCCACAATTCCCTGACCTCAATCAAATTGAGATGGTTTGGGATGAGTTGGACGGCAGAGTGAAGGAAAAGCAGCCAACAAGTGCTCAGCGTATGTGGGAACTCCTTCAAGACTGTTGGAAAATCATTCCAGGTGAAGCTGGTTGAGAGAATGCCAAAGCTGTCATCAAGGCAAAGAGTGGCTATTTGAAGAATCTCAAATATAAAATATTTTTTATTTTATTTATCACTTTTTTTTGGTTATGACATGATTCCATATGTGTTATTTCATAGTTTTGATGTCTTCATTATTATTCTACAATGTAGGAAATAGTCCAAATAAAGAAAACCCTTGAATGACACATACACAGAGTGCATTTGGAAAGTATTCAAACCTCCTTCACTTTTTCCACATTTGTTACGTTACAGCTATTCTACTGATATCATTAAAATACCACAAAGGGATGCTGCACTACAGTAGAGCCACCCCAGCACCACATTTGCTCCTCAGAAGCAGATTTTCGCAGCTCCCCAGTGTTATTTTAATGGCCGTGGCCTGTGAAGCACGTGTTGAGGAAAATGGATTGGCAGGGTGGGTTATAAGCTTGCCTGGCTTAATAAACCAATAGAAAAGTCCCAAAACTGCAAATCCATCTGGCACTCCAGGCAGACTGAAACAAACGCTCCAAGTATTGGGAGGGATGTTTGAAGTATTTGAACCCAGGACTGGTTGTAGATATGGATGGTTGTAGGAATGACATATTATGTCACATTTTGGAAACAATTGTCTGACTTGTGATAACATTGTAGTACTATGGCGGCTTCTAACACATAATTTTCAAGGTTCCACTTAAGATGATAGTGTTACGTGGTCGTTTCACCTTCCTTTGCTGAATGCACTTATTGTGTGTGTTTCCATAATGGCGTCTGCCAGGCTTAATGACCAGGATGCAAAGTGCTCCTGTGCTGTGCGGCTCCAGGAAGAGAGTGTGGCTACATCCCAAATGGCACCGTATTCCCTTCATAGTGCTCTACTTTGACCAGAGCGCTATGGGCCCTGGTTAAAAGTAGTGCGCTGAATAGGGTGCCATTTGGGATGTAGAATTAGTGTAGTCTTCTCCAGAAGCTATTATAGTGTGTTCTCTACTGATAGCTATTACAGCGTCCCCCTCAACAATACAGTTGGATAATAGTCATGTTATAATGGGATGGTGACTGTACAAATGGCTTTGGCGGGATACCAAATGGCACCCTATTCCCTACATAGGGCCCTACTTTTGACCAGGGCTCATTCACATAAAAAATCCTTGTGACATGTATACATTTTTTTAAATCAGCCGTTAGTGCATAGCCTAAGTTTTAGGGCGTAACTGTACGCTGGCCAAATATACGCCAGTTGACAAATGCTTTTGGGAAAAAGTTCACGTCGATCCACTGAGGCAAAAAGTACCATTAAAAGAACATTAGCCTAAAGTTTGGGAAAGATTTGGGGGAGTGGTAAAGGAGGATGATGGCAGTCCCGGTAGTGCTGAGCGAATAACTGACCATTCGTTTTTTTACCTCTGTTATTACTCCTAAACAACTAATTGACCGACATCGGTTCAATTACTTGAATTTAATTTAGTTTCGTTTTTTTTTGCCCAACGCAACGTTTCTTTAGAGAGAGATCAAATAATTCAGGAGAGAAATCAAGTCAATAACTATGTGGGACGCTGGGCTGAAGGAAGTTGTAGTTTTCATTAAGCAAATATTCAACCTAGTTCAGTGCAGAAATGTGGTAATTAACTACAATGACCATAATCCATTGTTTTTGTTTTTTATGGCTCCGACAGAGACTGATCAGAGCGGAAGAGGTGACGCGAGAGGTTTCACTCTTGCCAAAATCTGTCCAAAATAAGCCCAATTTGTTTCTACGGGCTTATTATGGACTGAAGCTTTTCTCCTGCCTTCCTGCCTTTGTTAGGGTGGAGACATGAGCATCTCAACATTATATACAGATCTCTGGACCGATACACTTTCACGCCTGCTTCGTTAGGTTAGATACACAAAGACTGCATGAGAGACGAATCTACACAACGACGAGGGGGACAGAGACAGTTTGTGAAAGCATAACTTATCTACTTTGAAGAACTAGTGAAATGATTTTGTTTGACAGCTCTGCAGCATATTTAAGCAGGCTAGCTAAATAGGATGCCTAAAGACAGTACAGTATGGGGAGAACAGAGAGAACGTTAGATGGTCTGGCTGGATGACTGCTATTGCCTGAGCAGAGATGAGATCATGACTTAAAGGAATTAAAAATAATACAATAAAATACAAATTAAGTAGTATACCCAACTGAAATATTTTATTTCCTAGTAATTGTCCATTTTTCTATTGATATCTACCCAGTGGTTCCCAACCTTTTTCAGTTTCTGTACCAATAACTGAATTTTGCTCTGCCAGGAGTACCCCTGAAATACCCCCTCATGTGCATTTTACCTATAGACCTATGGTCTCATGAGTCTTCTCAAGTACCCCTTGTGGATAGGTCATATACCCCGAGGGATCCTACAGTAGTATCAATGGTTGTGAACCACTGGTCTACCCAATGAGGACCTGACACATGTCATTGGGATATTTTCTAGAGGACCTGACATATGTCATTGGGATATTTTCTAGAGGACCTGACACACGTCATTGGGATATTTTCTAGAGGACCTGACACATGTCATTGGGATATTTTCTAGAGGACCTGACACATGTCATTGGGATATTTTCTAGAGGACCTGACACATGTCATTGGGATATTTTCTAGAGGACCTGACACATGTCATTGGGATATTTTCTAGAGGACCTGACACATGTCATTGGGATATTTTCTAGAGGACCTGACATATGTCATTGGGATATTTTCTAGAGGACCTGACACATGTCATTGGGATATTTTCTAGAGGACCTGACACATGTCATTGGGATATTTTCTATGTTTTGGCAATTGAATGGTCACTATTTTTGGTTTTGGAATTTCTGTTACAAAGCTCTAAAATCATTGTAATGTCATTATTTCACAATGCAAAAATATCGAAACCGAAATCATTATTTTTTTAATAATATAACCGAAACCCAACCAACCTATAAAAAAAAGCACTACTGAAGGCTACTGTTCAGATAAATGGGTTAAATGGGATCGTAGCCTGAAATCTGGACACTGACTGTAGGTCTGTAGCCTAATTATGTACTCCTACCGAAATGAAGTATTTCTTGCAGTAAAATGATTTACCAAATGTACATTTTGACTTGGGAACAGGAGTGGAGAAATTAGATTTATTTCTTTATGCATTCTTGAGAGAATGAATGTGCGGTTAGGGACCGTATGTAAAGGTGCTATCTTTATCAGCATCATAAAAGCTGATAGTATTTCAACCACATAAAATATGCATCCAAGGTGAACTGAAATCCTATCATAAACATGTTGGGTAGTTTTCACAGCTTTTAATTCATTTAAAACCGGTCAAACTGACGTAATTTGGAGATTTTGTACTGAAAATCTTCCCGGTCCCTAAATGTCTTTGCTGCCCGAGAGAAAGAACTTAACTGACGTCAACTAGATTGAAGCATTCATTCTACTGATTCATTACATTAGTTTGGTGAGCAAGGGTTTATTTAGTTTAATTAACTGGGTCGTTCGAGCCCTGGGTGCTGATTGACTAACAGCCCCGGTATATCAGAAAGTATGACAAAACATGCATTTTTACTGCTCTAATTACGTTGGTAACCACTTTATAATAGCAATAAGGCACCTTGGGGGTTTGTGGTATATGGCCAATATACCACGGTTAAGGGCTGTTTCCAGGTACTCCGCAATGATTGTGCTTAAGAACAGCCCTTAGCCGTGGTATATTGGCCATATACCACACCCCCTTGTGACTTATTGCTTAATTCTAGGGCAACAAGTAATGACAGAAGAGAAGCATGTATCTAATTATAAGTTGACGGACAAATAGCCTACCAAAATGTTGGACATTATAAGCAGAAACATAAGCCTATCTAAAAGGCCTGGCAAAATATTGCTCTGCCATCTTTCCCTGTACAGCGCATTTTTTATATTTGTGGGTTAGGGTCGGTTGTGGGCCTCAGATTTGCACTTAGCCGGGCGGTTGCGGATGGGTTATTAGCAGGTGCAGGTGAAAAACAGGCTGACCCGTGCATCACTAACACACACACACACTGCATCGTTGGTAAGCATTTCACTCTAAAATCTACAGTAGTTGTATTCGGCATGTGATAAATAACATTTGATTTGACACACACACATACAGTGCCTTGCGAAAGTATTCGGCCCCCTTGAACTTTGTGACCTTTTGCCACATTTCAGGCTTCAAACATAAAGATATAAAACTGTATTTTTTTGTGAAGAATCAACAACAAGTGGGACACAATCATGAAGTGGAACAACATTTATTGGATATTTCAAACTTTTTTAACAAATCAAAAACTGAAAAATTGGGCGTGCAAAATTAGATCCTCAGTGTCTGTATGCCTTAGGTCTGTGGAGTAGAAAGAAGCCCCGTTGGCAGGCTGTAGTCGATGAACAGCATTCTAACATAGGTATTCCTCTTGTCCAGATGGGTTAGGGCAGTGTGGTTGCGATTGCGTCGTCTGTGGTCCTATTGGGGCGGTAAGCAAATCGGAGTGGGTCTAGGCTGTCAGATAGGGTGGAGTTGATATGGTCCTTGACTAGTCTCTCAAAGCACTTCATGATGACAGAAGTGAGTTCTACGGGCGGTAGTCGTTTAGCTCAGTTACCTTAGCTTTTTTGGGAACAGGAACAATGGCGGCCCTCTTGAAGCATGTGGGAACAGCAGACTGGGATAAGGATTGATTGAATATGTCCGTAAACACACCAGCCAGCTGGTCTGCGCATGCTCTGAGGACGCGGCTGGAGATGCCGTCTGGGCCTGCAGCCTTGCGAGGGTTAACACGTTTAAATGTTTTACTCGCTTCGGCTGCAGTGAAGGAGAGTCCGCAGGTTTTGGTAGCGGGCGGTGTCAGTGGCACTGTATTGTCCTCAAAGCGAGCAAAGAAGTTGTTTAGTCTGTCTGGGTTGTAATCCGTGATTGACTGTAGACCCTGCCACATACCTCTTGTGTCTGAGCCGTTGAATTGCGACTCTACTTTGTCTCTATATTGACGCTTAGCTTGTTTGATTGCCTTGCGGAGGGAATAGCTACACTGTTTGTATTCGGTCATGTTTCCGGTCACCTTGCCCTGATTAAAAGCAGTGATTCGCGCTTTCAGTTTTGCTCGAATGCTGCCATTAATCCACGGTTTCTGGTTTGGGAATTTTGTAATAGTTGCTGTGGGTACGACATCGCCGATGCACTTGCAAATAAACTCGCTCACCGAATCAGCATATTCTTCAATGTTGTTGTTTGACGCAATGCGGAACATATCCCAGTCCACGTGATCGAAGCAATCTTGAAGCCTGGAATCAGATTGGTCGGACCAGCGTTGAACAGACCTGAGCGCGGGAGCTTCCTGTTTTAGTCTCTGTCTATAGGCAGGGAGCAACAAAATGGAGTCGTGGTCAGCTTTTCCGAAAGGAAGGCGGGGGAGGGCCTTATATGCGTCGTGGAAGTTACAATAACAATGATCCAGGGTTTTACCAGCCCTGGTAGCACAATCGATATGCTGATAGAATTTAGGGAGTCTTGTTTTCAGATTAGCCTTGTTAAAATCCCCAGCTACAATGAATGCAGCCTCAGGATATGTGGTTTCCAGTTTACACAGAGTCAAATGAAGTTCGTTCAGGTCCATCGATGTGTCTGCTTGGGGGGGAATATATGTGGCTGTGATTATAATCGAAGAGAATTCTCTTGGTAGATAATGCCGACAACATTTGATTGTGAGGAATTCTAAGTCAGGTGAACAGAAGGACTTGAGCAGGAAGTTTCCACCTAATTTTTTGGGCAGTGTGCACATAGCCTGTCTTCTCTTGAGAGCCAGGTCTGCCTACGACGGCCTTTCTCAATAGCAGGGCTATGCTCACTGAGTCTGTACATAGCATTCCTTAAGTTTGGGACAGTCACAGTGGTCAGGTATTCTGCCACTGTGCACTCTCTGTTTAGGGCCAAATAGCATTCTAGTTCGCTCTGTTTTTTTGTTAATTCTTTCCAATGTGTCAAGTAATTATTTGTTTATTTCTCATGATTTGGTTGGGTCTAATTGTGTTGCTGATTTGGGGCTCTGTGGGGTGTGTTTGTGAACAGAGGACCAGCTTGCTTAGAGGACTCTTCTCCAGGTTCATCTCCCTGTAGGTGATGGCTTTGTTCTGGAATGTTTGGGAATCACTTCCTTTTAGGTGGTTGTAGAATTGAATGGCTCTTTTCTATAAATGTTATAATTAGCGGGTATCGGCCTTCTTCTGCTCTGCATGTATTATTTGGTGTTTTACATTTGTACACGGAGGATATTTTTCCTCTCCATTCACTTAACCCCCACAGGTTGCTCTCTTTGTCACTCACTCACTCACTCACTCACTCACTCACTCACTCACTCACTCACTCACTCACTCACTCACTCACTCACTCACTCACTCACTCACTCACTCACTCACTCACTCACTTCCTCCTCTCCTCTGTCACGGTATCACCCTGTAATGGCTGATTCTACCATTACACTGAGATAAAGGAGGGAGAGAGAGAGAGACCTAACTAGCCTGTATTAGTTCAGTGAGAGATAGAAAGGGGGAGAGTGAAGGATGTTAGTGAAGAGGAAGCATGCCATCCCACACACAGTATACTACAGTAGAAAAGGCCTGGCCACCATCAGCCTAATGATCCAGCCAGGACCCCTTCCTTCCCCTGATGGCTGCCACCTGCTGCAGTAGCACACACACGCTGCTGGCAGATCCCAGGCCACCCATGGACTAGTTGGGGACAATTACTGTACATACCACAGATTTTCTCTCATCAGATCCATACCTTGTCAGCCCAGACATATCATTGGCCACCCATGGACTAGTAGGACCATTGAAACTACATACCATAGCCTCTCATCTGATTATTATTATTTATTTATTTTATCTATACTGTATCACCTCAGGCATATCTGTGGCTAGCATGGGTCATTGAAGCTGTGCATATCACTTCAGGCGTATCTCTGATCCTATTTTAGCACTCCTACTCTGAGACACTTGCTAAATACAGGCCCAGAGTTGTGATCAGGAAAACTCCTGGTCCCTAATGTTAAGAACTACAAATACCACAGCATCTGTGTCTTGTTTCTCTTGACACGAATTTGGGACAGATCTAGGATCAGCTTCCCCTCTTCCTTTCCTAACCTTAACCATTAGTGTGGGAAACTGACCATAGATTGGCATCTAGGGGAAACTTCATCCTAGACCGTTCATACTGGAACCGTTGAGTTCAGCTCCATTGAGCCAGCCTGACCTAGATCTTTGTGTACATGCTACATAAGTAAAACTATGCATAACCATGTTCTGTTTACTTCGCTGACTGTTTTGCCATCTTAACGGCTTACAATCTTTCTGGATGTCTTCTAAATAGCAACTTATTCCCTATATAGTGCACTGCTTTTGACCAAAGCTTTCCTTCATTTTGTGTCAGTCACAGTGGTCTCTCTGTCTCTGTTTCTCTTTCTGAATCAGCTTCAGGGGGTTCCTGGCTGACACTCCTACATGCCTCCACAGCTATGGTTATGCTTTGTTACCATGGCACCCACCATCAATTTAGGTCTCAGTAGTAGTTCTGAGACTGCTCGTAGGAGTGAGAGGGCAACCTCTCTGTTTCTACCTCTCTCTACACCCCGTTCTTTCTCTCTCCCTCTCTCGCCCCTTCCTTTCTGACTCTCTCCATCTGTCTGTGTCTCTCTCTCCACAAACAGTCTTGACCTGGTGTTTTAAATGTCCTCACATCTGATTGGCTGGTGATGTCAGTGGGTTTTATTAATGGCTCTGGGCAGTTGCTCGGCAGAATACACACACTGGCATGCACACAGCCACACACTAAAACATCCCTCTCTCATTAACAGTATGAGGAACCTAGATGTTCTGTTTCTTTTTATCAAAGCAGCAGTCGTTCTGTATGTTTTAATTATTTATAAGAGATAGCAAAACATCTATAACAGAACTTGGAAAGAGTTTCATCATGGAACAACAAGACTGTTGAGTTAACAAATTAATCAGTGAACAAAAGAGTGAAACCAATGTGTTCTGTGTTCAAGTCCTGTAGAATCCTGCAAGTGGGACGAAAGCAGAATTCTAAGTCTATCAAGTGAGAATTCTCAAACAAATGTGACCCAAACGTTTTTTGATCTCAGCAACACAATAGCACGTGCAGCAAAGACTAAGAAGCAGAGTCAGACTTCAACCAACCATCCAAAGCGTTCCAGTATGGATGAATGCGTTCCAGCCTTCCAGTATGGTATGATGCTGATGAAGACGGTTTCACGAACAGCTTTAGTATCAATATCGTCTCATTTTCCACATATTTAAAACAGATATATATCACACACACACACACACAACCAGCTTATAACACACTTAAAAGGCTTGTGGTTTTGAGAGAATCCTACTTTAACGTTGAGAAGCTTGCGAAGCCATTACTTTATAACCACTGCAACGGAGGCCAGAGACCACAACGCATGGCTTTCCCATTATTGCCCATGAGCGACTGATTTGACCTCATCAAGAAAAACACGGCAGCTCTGCTGTGGTCGCTTTGTTAAAGAATGTAGCTACGCAGTACGCTTATGAATGCAACGGGTTGGAATTATTGAACGTGGAGGAAATAAGTGAATCTCGGGTGAAATGGAATATGAGGGGGATGAGCGTGTGTGCAGTGCACGCAGGTATGTGTGATGTTCGAAAGAGTGTGTGTGTGGGGTGACAAATTGCAGGAGACACACCTCACACTAAAAGCAGAAGTCAGTGGTTAGCAGCATTCCACAAGTAGTCCTTCAGTACAATACATTGTTCCATTTGTCCCATGTTGCGGTCTTCATGGCAAGCCTGTATTCGTTTAGGCCCGTTTCTGTCTAATTTATACAAAACGTAATCAGCAGAGCTTGTTTTATTGTTTATTATGTCCCAAATGGCACCCTATTCCCTGTGGGCCCAGGTCAAAAGTAGTGCACTATATAGGGAATGGGGTGCCATTTGGGACGGATCCTAAATTATGGGATAGTTTAAGCGGTCGGTCGTCAGGGAGCTGAACTTGTGTGGATGGCCACTACTGTCAATCATGGCTTCCAGCTGTATCAATGTAGTCACTTTGAAGCTCTCTCTCTCACACACACACACAGACACACACACACACCACTCACCGCATTGACTCTGCAGTTTGCCATTTCAAACGACACACCCACGTGCCTTGAGTTTGTGGTGGCCAGAGCAATTTTAGAGTAATTGTTATTCTGTTTTTCCAGCTTGGCCCGGAGACACCACCTATGTTGTCATAATTGGTCAAATTTAACCTTTGCATATTTTCCATCGCCGGTAGGTAATTAGAACATAGTTTCTCGGTGAGGGAAGTTAGCAGCACAAATAACCATCATGCGATGACGGGACTTGGTAGGATGAGGTACAAACCTGACCTCTTGACTCCACGCTGCATCCCAAATGGCACCCTATTGCCTAGTGCACTACTTTTGACCAGAGCCCTGGTCCCATACCATTCACACGCTGTCTGGACACATACAGTACCAGTAAAAAATTTGGACACCTACTCGTTCAAGGGTTTTTCTTTATTTTTACTATTTTCTACATTGTAGAATAATAGTGAAGACATCAAAACAATGAAATAACACATGGAATCATAAAGTAACTAAAAAAGTGTTCAACCAATCAAAATATATATTCTTCAAAGTAGCCACACTTTGCCTTGATGACATCACATTCTTGGCATTCTCTCCAGCTTCATGAGGAATGCTTTTCCAACATTCTTGAAGGAGTTCCCACATATGCTGAGCACTTTTTGGCTGCTTTTCCTTCACTTTGGGGTCCAACTCATCCTAAACCATCTCAATTGGGTTGAGGTCGGGTGATAGTGGAGGCCAGGTTATCTGATGCAGATCTCCATCACTCTCCTTCTTGGTCAAATAGCCCTTACACAGCCTGAAAGTGTGTGTTGGGTCATTGTCCTGTTGAGAAACAAATGATAGTCCCACTAAGCGCAAACCAGATGGGATGGCGTATCGCTATAGAATGCTGTGGTAGCCATGCTGGTTAAGTGTGCCTTGAATTCTAAATAAATCACAGACAGTGTCATCAGCAAAGCACCCCCACACCATGATACCCCCTCCATGCTTCACGGTGGGAACCACACATGCGGAGATCATCCGTTCACCTACTCTGCGTCTCACAAAGACACAGCGGTTGGAATCAAAAATCTCCAATTTGGACGAAAGGACAGATTTTCACTGGTCTAATGTCCATTGCTCGTGTTTCTTGGCCCAACCAAGTCTCTTCTTCTTATTGGTGTCCTTTTAGTAATGGTTTATTTGCAGCAATTCGACCATGAAGGCCTGATTCACACAGTCTCCTCTGAACAGTTGATGTTGAGATGTGTCTGTTACTTGAACTCGGTGAAGCATTTATTTGGGCTGCAATTTCTGAGGCTGGTAACTCGAATGAACTTATCCTCTGCATCAGAGGTAACTCTGGGTCTTCCATTCCTGTGGCGATCTTCATGAGAGCCAGTTTCATCATAGCGCTTGATGGTTTTTGCGACTGCACTTGAAACTTTCGCATTGACTGACCTTCATGTCTTAAAGTAATGATGTACTGTCATTTCTCTTTGCTTATTTGGGCTGTTCTTGACATGGTATGGACTTGGTCTTTTACCAAATAGGATATCTTCTGTATACCACCCCTACCTTGTCACAACACAACAGATTGCCTCAAACGCATTAAGAAGGAAATCAATTCCAATTTAACTTTTAACAAGACACACCTGTTAATTGACATGCATTCCAGGTGACTACCTCAAGAAGCTGGTTGAGAGAATGCCAAGAGTATGCAAAGTTGTCATCAAGGCAAAGGGTGGCTACTTTGAAGAATCTCAAATATAAAATATATTTTGATTTGTCAAGCATTTTTTTGTTAACTACATGATTCCATATGTGTTATTTCATAGTGTTGATGTCTTCACTATTATTCTACAATGTAGAAAATAGTAAAAATAAGAAAATCCCTTGAATGAGTAAGTGTGTCCAAACTTTTTGACTGGTATTGTATTTTTTCCGGACTCTAAAATTGCTCGTGCTGATAGGTATTCATAAATTTCTTTCTTTTTTTATTATTATAATTTTGGGGATTGTGTGTATTGCAAGATATTGCTGCGCTGTTGGAGCTGGAAGTACAAGTATTGCCCTGCACCTGCGATAACATTTGCATAATTGTGTACATGACCAGTACATTTTGATTTTAAGTAGTGTACCAAATATGGACTAGGGTTCCATTTGGGACACTTACTGTAGCGACAACCACAGGCTGATACTAGATCATTTTATTCCCATTAATCATTTTAAATCTCAGATTGGATAGCCATTAAACATAGATTACACCTTTTTTAAGGAGCATTTTGCTTGGAAACCTGCTCTTTTTAACTTATCTTATGCTCTTTGCGCTGTTTTAACTTCCATTCATTGTTGTGTTCTGTCTGTGTAACTACACAGTGTATTCATAAAGTATTCAGACCCTTCACTTTTTCCACATTTTGTTACGTTACAGCCTACCCCCCCCCCCCCATCAGTCTACACACAATACCGCATAATGACAAAGGAAAAACAGGTTTTTAGAAACTTTTGCAAATGTATTTAATATAAAAAACTGATATCACATTTACATTAGTATTCAGACACTTTACTCAGTACTCAGGTTGCGTAGGGAGTGTCGCTGCACAGATATTTTCAGATCTCTCCAGAGATATTCGATAGGGTTCAAGTCCGGGCTCTGACTGGGTCACTCAAGGACATTCAGAGAATTCTCCTGAAGCCATTCCTGTGTTGTCTTGGTTATGTGCTTAGGGTCCTTGTCCTGTTGGATGGTGAACCTTCGCCCCAGAGGTCCTGAGCAATCTGGAGCATGTTAGCATCTATGATTTCTCTGTACTTTGCTCTATTCATCTTTCCCTCGATCCTGACTAGTCTCCCAGTCCCTGCCCCTGAAAAACATCCCCACAGCATGATGCTGCCACTACCATGCTTCACCGTAGGGATGGTGCCATGTTTCCTCCAGACGTGACGCTTGGCATTTAGGCCAAAGAGTTCAGTCTTGGACCAGAGAATCTTGTTTGTCATGGTCTGAGAGTCGTGCTGTCATGTGTCTTTTACTGAGGAATGGCTTCCGTCTGGCCACTGTACCATAAAGGTTGGTGGAGTGCTGCAGAGCTGGTTGTCCTTCTGGAAGGTTCTTCCATCACCACAGAGGAACTCTGGAGTGCTGTAAGTGTGACTATTGGGTTCTTGGTCACCTCCCTGACCAAGGCCCTTCTCTCCCAATTGCTCAGTTTAGCCAGGCGGCGAGCTCTGGGAAGAGTCTTGGTGATTCCAAACTTCTTCTATTTAAGAATGATTGAGGCCACTGTGTTCTTGGGGACTTTCAATGCTGTAAAAAATGTTTGTGTACCATTCCCCAGTTCTGTGCCTCGACACAATCCTGTCTCGGAGCTCGACAGACAATTCATTCGACCTCATGGCCTGGTTTTTGCTCTGACTTGCACTGTCAACTGTGAGACCTTATATAGACAGGTGTGTGCCTTTCCAAATCATGTCCAATCAATTGAATTTACCACAGGTGGACTCCAAGTTGTAGAAACATCTCTAGGATGATCAGTGGAAACAGGATGCAACTGAGCTCAATTTCGAGTCTCATAGCAAAGGGTCTGTATACTTATGTAAATAAGGTATTTCTGTTTTTTATTTTTAAAACATTTGCAAATATTTGTACAAACCTTTTTTCGCTTTATCACTATGGGGTATTTTGTGTAGATTTGATAAGGGGGAAATAATAATTAAATCCATTTTAGAGTAAGGCTGTAATATAACAAAATGTGGAAAAAGTCAAGGGGTCTGATTACTTTCTGAAGGCACTGTATGATGGATTCTTGGCCAGGGCTCACATGGAAAAAGAGATTTAACAGTTTCAGTGTGACTTCTCTGGTTAAATAAAGGATGAATCAAATTAAACAGAGCGGTGCTAGTTGCTAGGCTATGTTACCCTGCTCTAAAGATTTGGTTTAGTGGGTTGTTACATTTCTGTTTTGATGTGTCATGTCTAATAGAATGTGTATTCATTGGCCCAAACAATGGACAGTGTTCAGTAGGGCACACAATAGCAAAACGTTTTGCATTGGAGTATTTTCAAAACATTTTCTACCTACTGAACAGGTGTGTTTGTGTGTGTGCGCACACAGGCCGTTGACCCAGGAGGAGATGGCCCAGCGCAGGGAGCTGGCCAGACAGAGACACACTGAGAGGCTGGCAGCCATTCAGCAGACGGAAAGTAGGGAGGGAAATGCCCAATCAGGAAGTACAACACCGGCAACCACTCCTGGTGGAGACAACACCATAGGCAAGTGTCTCTCTCTCTCTCACACACACACACACACTCTCTTACCTTGCTAAAACCCCAACCCCTGGCCTCTTTTCCCCCTAGTGGTTTGGAAGCTCTGGCCATTTCCAATAACCAGTATGTTCATGATGATATCACTGATACCAGTGTATGTCTCATTGTCTTTCCTGACATGCAGGTAGTGAGGGTGTCTCAGGCCAGATACAGGGCCTGCCTCTGAAGGCTAAACCAGAGGAGGAGGAGGGGAAGGAGACGTTCGTAGCCTTCGCCAGAGTCTACAGCGGGGTGGTCCGCAGAGGACAGAAGGTGTTTGTGATGGGGCCCAAGTACGACCCTGCACAAGGCCTGCGCATGGTAAGGATGTACACACTTACAGGCAGGCACACACACACACACACACAGGCATGTGGGCACACACACGTACACACACTGCAGAGGCACAAAACACATTTTCTGCTCAATTTGCAATATTCACCAGACAAAACAATAACTGTTCTGAAGATGAAACCAAATGCTGTTTGTTCAAAGAGCAACAATCATAAATGTTCTGCCTGTTTGTTTCCATCTCAAGATGTGTATTCCAAGGTTAAAGATAACATTGACTTCTATGATGAGGGCTGTGTTCCCCTGTGGCCTGGGCAACAGTAGTGCGCTATATACTGTATGGAATAGGGTGCCATTTGAGACAGACAAGTCGTTGTATTATTGTTGCCTCGTCCCTCCTGGCGTCAGTAGCAGTACTACTAACTAACAATTGCTTTTAGAATCCAATATCACACAACCAATGTACTGGATGATTGTCTCTGATGCTCTAGAGATCTAATGTTCTCTCTCTGTTTCGCTCTCTCTTTCTCTGTCTGTCTGTCAGCTCCCAGAGGGCAGTACTAGTGTGAGTGCCCGTCTCCCTCCCGTCCCTCACCTGGCCTGCTGCACCATGGACAGCCTCTACCTGCTGATGGGCAGAGAGCTGGAGGAACTAGAAGAGGTGCCATCAGGGAACGTACTGGGTAAGTACTCAAACACCTACACCTACTTGAAGTGAATGGTCTTTTGAAAGGTTCATGCATAATAGGATTTAACTTGTTATCCAATGTTCTTTTTACTGCACGAATAAAGGTGAAAGTTACATCTTTCAGAGTTCTTTGAAAGGCCCAGTGCCGTCAGACGTGATTTTCCTGTGTTTTATATATATATTTCCACACTGAGGTTGGAATAATATTGTGAAAATAGATGGTAATGCGTTAGTGTAAGCGCTGTTTGAACAGATTTCAGTCTGTTCTGGTGTGATGGATTTTTGGCCTTCCATGGTGACATCACCATGCGATAAATTAGTTAATAGACCAATAAGAAAGAGAGTTCCAAACCTCTCTGCCAATAAGAGCAAGTTTTCAGTTTTACCCTCCCCACTCATACCACACCCAGACAGTCTTAGCAAAATTCTTGCTTGAGAAATTGCACTTGGCTAAGAAGCTATTTTTTTGTTTGTTTTTTTGTCAATTTTTATTGAAAACAATCAGTCAGGTACTTAATTGTTACCATGAAATAATTTGAGATTAAAACGGCTGCATTGGACCTTTTAAAGCTAGAATTCTTAGTTGCTACATACATTTTTTTAAACGGATAAATGAATGATACATTGATTCTTGAAGAATATAACTTGTAAATGCCTCATGATCATGTTGTACCCAATCAGAACCCAAAATATAAGCTTATTTTACTCCAATGTTTGTAAACAATGTGAATGTAAACACTGTACAGTCTCAACATGGTTGAAACTATCATTTTAATACTATTAACGGTCGGTCCTTGCATCCTTAGCTCTGTCTATGAATTTGATTTGAGCGGTTACATTTCTCCAGGCTTATCCCTCGGTTTTTCACCAAAACAGAACTGGATATGTGTGTGTGTACGTGATCACTTTGCAGATCTCTACATTCAATTACTGAAAGGGAAACTTTTTGCCTTGCCTATACCATTAGGACATTATGAAATAGATGTGCATTAGCCATATTGACTGTACAGCAGCTGTCTAATGCCCTTATCGTGGAGAAGATGATTTATCATGTAGTGGTCCTGTCAGCACCAGACTACACATCCAGTTCATCATGTAGTAGTCCTGTCAGCACCAGACTACACATCCAGTTCATCATGTAGTAGTCCTGTCATCACCAGACTACACATCCAGTTCATCATGTAGTAGTCCTGTCAGCACCAGACTACACATTCAGTTCATCATGTAGTAGTCCTGTCATCACCAGACTACACATCCAGTTCATCATGTAGTAATCCTGTCAGCACCAGACTACACATCCAGTTCATCATGTAGTAATCCTGTCAGCACCAGACTACACATTCAGTTCATCATGTAGTAGTCCTGTCAGCACCAGACTACACATTCAGTTCATCATGTAGTAAGTAACCAGACCTCCAGTTCATCAGTCACCAGACTACACATCCAGTTCATCATGTAGTAGTCCTGTCATCACCAGACTACACATCCAGTTCATCATGTAGTAATCCTGTCATCACCAGACTACACATCCAGTTCATCATGTAGTAGTCCTGTCATCACCAGACTACACATCCAGTTCATCATGTAGTGGTCCTGTCAGCACCAGACTACACATCCAGTTCATCATGTAGTGGTCCTGTCATCAGCAGACTACACATCCAGTTCATCATGTAGTAATCCTGTCATCACCAGACTACACATCCAGTTCATCATGTAGTGGTCCTGTCATCAGCAGACTACACATCCAGTTCATCATGTAGTAGTCCTGTCATCAGCAGACTACACATCCAGTTCATCATGTAGTGGTCCTCTCATCAGCAGACTACACATCCAGTTCATCATGTAGTGGTCCTGTCATCAGCAGACTAAAAATCCATTTCATCATGTAGTGGTCCTGTCATCACCAGACTACACATCCATTTCATCAGTTCATCATCCAGTTCATCAGTGGTCCTGTCATCACCAGACTACACATCCAGTTCATCATGTAGTGGTCCTGTCAGCACCAGACTACACATCCAGTTCATCATGTAGTGGTCCTGTCATACACACCAGTTCATCTACACATCCAGTTCATCATGTAGTAATCCTGTCAGCACCAGACTACACATCCAGTTCATCATGTAGTGGTCCTGTCATCACCAGACTACACATCCAGTTCATCATGTAGTGGTCCTGTCATCACCAGACTACACATCCAGTTCATCATGTAGTGGTCCTGTCAGCACCAGACTACACATCCAGTTCATCATGTAGTGGTCCTGTCAGCACCAGACTACACATCCAGTTCATCATGTAGTAGTCCTGTCATCACCAGACTACACATCCAGTTCATCATGTAGTAGTCCTGTCAGCACCAGACTACACATCCAGTTCATCATGTAGTGGTCCTGTCAGCACCAGACTACACATCCAGTTCATCATGTAGTAGTCCTGTCAGCACCAGACTACACATCCAGTTCATCATGTAGTGGTCCTGTCATCAGCAGACTACACATCCAGTTCATCATGTAGTGGTCCTGTCATCACCAGACTACACATCCATTTCATCATGTAGTGGTCCTGTCATCAGCAGACTACACATCCAGTTCATCATGTAGTAGTCCTGTCATCAGCAGACTACACATCCAGTTCATCAAGACAGGAAAGACAGGGTCCTGAAGTGGGGATGGTTTTTGTTTGTTACTGAGTTTAGTACACTACCGTTGGGCCACCATTGGTGAAGAGTAGTGCACTATGTTGGGAATAGGGTACCTTTTCGGTACGCTACCCTAAGGCTCCGCTGATTGCTGCTAGTATGAAGCTATCATCATGTTGCCGGTCATTACAAGCCTATAAAGAGCAATGGGAGATTTATTTGTCTGATGAAGAGCCACCATGCGTCCCAAATAGTACCCGATCTGTTGTTTTCTGCATTGCTTTTGACTGGGCCCATAGAGCTCTGGTCAAAGCAGTGCACTATATAGGTAATAGGGATATTGGACTATACATTATCATCCAGTTTAATCTGCTTGGATAATGGACGCTATCGAGATCTGACAATTCAATAATGTTTCTACAAATGCATTGTTTTGTTATGCATCTTAATGTCTGATCAGCTTTTCCTGACCAAGATGGACCATTTTCTATCATACCAATGTCCATTCTAGTGTTTTATATGTAATTGTAAAGTGGGCGGTTCGAGCCCTGAATGCTGATTTGGCTGACTGCCGTGGTATATCAGACAGTATACCACCGGTATGACAACATTTAATTTTTACTGCTCTAATTACATTGGTAACCAGTTTATAATAACAATAAGGCATCTCAGGGGTTTGTGATATATGGCCAATACCCCCATGGCTAAGGGCTGTATCCAGGCACACCGCGTTGCGTCGTGCTTAAGAACAGCCCTTAGCCGTGGTACATTGGCCATATACCACACCCCCTCGTGCCTTATTGCTTAATTCTATGATGGACACTATTTTATTGGATATGGTGAAAATAAAGGATCCTGCATTGTAGTATTGTGAGTAATACTTTTTAGTGTATAGAAAATCTAGCCAAGTAACTGATTATAATAGGACAGTTATCCATGTGGAAAACACACACACACAACACACAGGACACACACAGAGTTGGCCATGTGGGAACCATCATGTCCTCTCCTGGTAGTTGAGTGTGGGCGAGGGGAAGAAACCGTTGAAACGTCAGTGTGTAAACTCAGCCAGGCTGTGGTCGCGCACACACACACACACACACACACAGGCTGTGGTCCTGATTAGAGCCTCCTTATTCTCTGACGGGTGGAAGAGTTCGCTGGAGAGGGGAAAGGACACACACCAGCTTGCCTGCATCTGATATCGGAGACTAATAAGCCCCACCTCATGACGAGACACACACAGCACGACCACATGACAAAGCAAGCTCTGTGTGTGAGAGACCCACTCAAAGATATCTCCCCTAAACAAGAATCAGACCTATACCACCCGGGTAAAAATCACTACATCACACACACACACACACAAAGGGAAAGTAGCGTGCTATAGAGCCATTGTGCGGAGCTCTCTCCTCTGTTTCCTTCCAGCTGTTGGAGAAAACTGATTCAGGAAATGAAGACCTCCATCACTGTTTAACTATGACATTATAGTCCACACACCACACCCATTGCTGATATTATTTGACCGTAAGTGAGCTTTTATGTTCTGAGAACGTCTCCCTTTATGTCGATGCCATTTCAGAGATCAACGAGCGGAAAACTGCCTCTCTGATTCCTCTTTGATTTATATCGTGCCCTATTTATTGTGATAAATATATACAGTGGGCTCCAAAATTACTGGCACCCCTGACTGGCAAATAATATTTAAAAAAATATAAACAATACAATTACAGAGAGAAACTCAAAACACCAACGTGAGAAATACTGTACTTTATTAATGTTTCAATGGAACCAACCAAAATCATTCAATTATTTAATATAAAATAAATTTAACCAAAATCAAGGTTTCATAATTATTGGCACCTCATTTAGTACTTAGTGCAACCACCTCTGGCAAGAATAACAGCATGGAGTCTTTTCCTGTAATGTTTGACAAGGTTAAGGAACACATTTGGAAGGATTTTGGACCATTCCTCTATGCAGATCCTTTCAAGATCCTTCACATTCTTGGGTTTGTGCTTATCAACTGCCCTCTTCCACTCAGCCCATAGGTTTTCCATTGGATTGAGGTCCAGTGACTGAGATGGCTATGGCAGAACATTGATTTTGTTGTCACAGAACCATTTCTGTGTGGATCTTGAGGTATGTTTCGGGTCATTGTCTTGTTGGAAAGTCCACCTACGGCCAAGTCCCAGCCTTCTGGCAGAGTTAACCAGATTGTCAGCCACAATTGCCTGATACTTGGTAGAATTCATTATGCCGTCAATCTTAACCAGTGCCCGTGGACCTCTGGAATTAAAACAGCCCCAAAACATCACTGACCCCTCTCCATATTTCACCATGGGTATGAGGTGCCTCTCCTTGTATGCATCTCTGTTTCGACGCCAAACATGCCAATGCTGTATCTGACCAAAACGTTCAATTTTGGTCTCATCTGACCAGAGCACCTTTAAATGACGTTTGGCAAACTCCAAGCCCTTGCGTCTGTGTCTTGAGGTCAGAAAGGGCTTTCTTCTGGCAACCCTTCCAAAGAGCCTGTGGATGTGGACCCCAAGACACCACCAAGGCCTACAATTCTTGGAAAATTGCAGAAAATGATGTCATGGCTTTAGAAGCTTCTGATAGGCTAATTGACATCATTTGAGTCAATTGGAGGTAGTTTACATACACCTTAGCCAAATACATTTAAACTCAGTTTTTCACAATTCCTGACATTTAATCCTAGTGACAATTTCCTGTTTTAGGTGAGTAAGGATCACCACTTTATTTTAAGAATGTGAAATGTCAGAATAATAGTAGAGAGAATGATTTATTTCAGCTTTTATTTCTTTCATCACATTCCCAGTGGGTCAGAAGTTTACATACACTCAATTAGTATTTAGTAGCATTGCCTTTAAATTGTTTAACTTGGGTCAAATGTGGGGGAAGGGGGGGGGGGGAGAGCGAGAAAGGCCCATTCTTCCTGACAGAGCTGGTGTAACTGAGTCAGGTTTGTAGGTCTCCTTGCTCGCACACGCATTTTCAGTTCTGCCCACAAATTGTCTATAAGATTGAGGTCAGGGCTTTGTGATGGCCACTCCAATACTTTGAATTTGTTGTCCTTAAGCCATTTTGCCACAACTTTGGAAGTATGCTTGGGGGTCATTGTCCACCTGGAAGACCCATTTGTGACCAAGCTTTAACTTCCTGACTGATGTCTTGAGTTGTTGCTTCAGTATTTCCACATAATTTCTCTTTCTCATGATGCCATCTATTTTGTGAAGTACACCAGTCCCTCCTGCAGCAAAGCTCTCCCATAACATGATGCTGCCACCCTGTGCTTCACGGTTGGGATGGTGTTCTTCGGCTTGCAAGCCTCCCCCTTTTTCCTCCAAACATAATGATGGTCATTATGGCCAAACAGTTCTATTTTTGTTTCATCAGACCAGAGGACATTTCTCCAAAAAGTACGATCTTTGTCCCCATGTGCAGTTGCAAACCATAGTCTGGCTTTTTTATTGCGGTTTTGGAACAGTTGCTTCCTTGCTGAGCGGCCTTTCAGGTTATGTCGATATAGGGCTCTTTTTACTGTGGATATAGATATTTTTGTACCTGTTTCCTCCAGCATCTTCACAGGGTCCTTTGCTGTTGTTCTGGGACTGCAACAAAGTACGTTCATCTCTAGGAGACAGAACCCGTCTCCTTCCTGAGCGGTATGACAGCTGTGTGGTCCCGTGGTGTTTATACTTGCGTACTATTGTTTGTACAGATGAACCTTCATGCATTTGGAAATTTCTCCCAAGGATGAACCAGACTTGATTTATTTTGATTTTCCCATGATGTCAAGCAAAGAGGCACTGAGTTTGAAGGTAGGCCTTGAAATACATCCACAGGTACACCTCCAATTGACTGAAATTATGTCAATTAGCCTATCAGAAGCTTCTAAAACCATGATCATTTTGTGGTATTTTCCAAGCTGTTTAAAGGCACAGTCAACTTAGTTTATGTAAACTTCTGACCCACTGGAATTGAGATACAGTGAAATAATCTGTCTGTAAACAATTGTTGGAAAAATGACTTGTGTCATGCACAAAGTAGATGTCCTAACCAACTTGCCAAAACTATAGTTTGTTAACAAGAAATTAGTGGAGTGGTTGAAAAACAAGTTTTTTATGACTCCAACCTAAGTGTATGTAAACTTCCGACTTCAACTGTGAATGTGTGTGTGTGTCCAGGTGGACAATGACCCCAAGCATACTTCCAAAGTATGTATATATATATGTATGTATGTGTGTGTATGTATATATATATATATGTATGTATGTATGTATGTATGTATGTATGTGTGTGTATGTATATATGTATGTATGTGTGTGTATATATATATAGATAGATAGATATCTCATAGCCCATATCCTGGTTCTGAATAGCCCATATCCTGGTTCTGAATAGTCCTTGGAGTGTGACTGACATGGAGATGACCCTGACTTTGTCACACACTGCATTCTACGATACTGTGCAAAACTAATAACAAATAGGTTATGGCTGTCACCCCCTTTCTCACTCTCTCCCCCCCTTTCCATCTTCTTGTGGTGGGTGGGCGGGCCTGCTCTCGTCCTGTCTGACCGTATGGTTCAACACTGAAATACTGCTGAGTTTCCTCCATCGGCCACAAAACATCCTCCTAATCATTCATGCC
Source organism: Oncorhynchus nerka (assembly GCF_034236695.1). Taxonomy (NCBI): domain Eukaryota; kingdom Metazoa; phylum Chordata; class Actinopteri; order Salmoniformes; family Salmonidae; genus Oncorhynchus; species Oncorhynchus nerka. The sequence goes on from NC_088422.1 coordinate 86,957,331, forward strand.
TCCAGCTGCTTTTTAATATCGTTCACATAGCAAATGGCACCCTATTCCCTACATCAAGACACTCCAACCCTTTTCCTGGAGAGCTTCTCTGTAGGTTTTTGCGCCAACCCCAGTTGTAACTAACCTGATTTAAGTTTATCAACCAGCTAGTTATTAGAATCCAGAGGGCTAGATTACAGTTGGATTAGCAGCCAGCATATTATTTCATTACAATCCTCCTCACACTCCTCGATGCAACAGTCTCCCTCCAGACCCATTCATTTAATTTGATTTCTCAGCTTCAAAGACTCAGCCACAGTGCTTTGATCCCCTGCTAGTATTATAGGATTATAGAATAATTCAATTATAAGATCTTATACCAAACATACGCATGTATTCGCTCACATCATCGATGTGATTCCTGGCTCATGAACATTGAAACACTGAGGTGATATTTGAGTGGTAGTAGTGGAAATGCTGATGAACCCCCCTCCACAGATTTGAAATGTTTTACTTTTATAAATGCTTTAACTTTATGAAGAGTGGATTGTTGTTTTATTCATCACATTTTGGGGGGTGACACTTGTCGTGTCTTTGGCTATGCCGGATTAAGTGATATGACATGCTATTCTATAAAATAATTTATCTGTAATTAATATCACCTGATGGAGCTAATCATGTAAATGTAATTAACTAGAGTCGGGCACCACAAAATAATATTCATAGAGCTGTTATCTTCCGAATAAACTCTTAAAGACCTAGTAATATTTTACATCAATAGCAGTCAATATTAATCGTCCTCTTAATTCAGTCTCTTCTGAAAGTTGTAAATTCTTGGTTCTGCACGAACCGTGGCCAACAATTTGAATCAGCAATTCAAAATTGGGTTTAATTATTTATTTACTAAATACCTAACTAATCACACAGAATTACACATACACATAATTAAATCATAACTTGATTACAAATTACGTCATAAAGGAAAACGTCCCTAGCGGGCGGAACAGATATGACAGCTTGTTACACAAAGGAAAAGGGCTGGGTTTGAGTGAAAGACCGGGAAGACTGAGGGACACAGGGAGCAGCTGTGCTATCGTAAATACACTTCTGTAGTGAATAAGAGTTCAAAGTTCATACCATTCGCAACCAAAGCTCACGCTGATGTTGGCTTCGTTCTGTAGTTATTATCTGAACCATTCTGACATAGGACCGTCGTCCTACATCCTCGGAACAGGAGGTTATATTGTCGTCAAGGGCTTATATAGGAAGGGAGAGGAGGGCGTGTTTGAAAGGTTTTATAGCCCATGTCCCTTCACAGGTGTGGGCCACTGATTGAGCAGAGCCCTATCTTATGAAAACCCAAATCTCACATTTTAGAAGCTAAAATCACATTTCATCCCATCACGAAAAATGTCATATTCAAACATTTAAATTGAACAACAATTCCATGTGAATCCGATAACTCTGATATGTAGACTTTCCACTGAGTTTGTCATCTTATCATTGATGAGAATGTCTCAGATGACAACCGAACTGACATCATATTCATTAAGTACCACTGCATATGTTCCATTGGTCGGATTACCAGAATATAGTTCATTTCCCCCCCCACCTTCTGATGTTCCCAGAATCTCTATGTTAACCAAGGGTTTTGCAAATGTAACCTCAGTAGGATAGAGAGGCAAAAGGGGGGAAGAGGTATTTATGACTGTCATAAACCCACCCCCCAGGCCAACGTCATGGCACACTGTTTTGATCAAAAAGTTTTGATTATTAGATCAAATACTGTAAATTGTTTTATTCATAGTTTGAGGCAACAAGACTTAATATGAAAAATAGATCTCTCTCACAGCTCTCAATAGCCTACATTGAGAACAGGTTGCCTTTCTTTTCTTGTATTTCATCATTGATCAGTCTTTAGCTTTTTGATCTGTTATATTCTGATTTTTTTAATTGTGCATTTATATTTTAGGAGATATTGAATTCAGTCTTAAACTTTCTTTGTTACCATACGTTTATTACCGTCAAGCACATGAACAGTAGATCAGCGACTGCTAGTAGTACATTTAAACAGTCGTTACCAGCTTCACTCTCCACTGCTGTCAATAGAAAACACACATGCATACTTTACTGCATTGGACATTTTAGTCATTTAGCAGACGCTCTTATGCAAATCAAATCAAATGTTATTTGTCACATACACATGGTTAGCAGATGTTAATGCGAGTGTAGCAAAATGCTTGTGCTTCTAGTTCCGACAATGCAGTAATAACCAACAAGTAATCTAGCTAACAATTCCAAAACTACTACCTTATAGACACAAGTGTAAGGGGATAAAGAATATGTACATAAAGATATATGAATGAGTGATGGTACAGAGCGGCATAGGCAAGATACAGTAGATGGTATTGAGTGCAGTATATACATATGAGATGAGTATGTAAACATAAAGTGGCATAGTTAAAGTGGCTAGTGATACATGTATTACATAAGGATGCAGTAGATGATATAGAGTACAGTATATACATATACATATGAGATGAATAATGTAGGGTATGTAAACATTATATTAGGTAGCATTGTTTAAAGTGGCTAGTGATATATTTTACATCATTTCCCATCAATTCCCATTATTAAAGTGGCTGGAGTTGAGTCAGTGTGTTTGCAGCAGCCACTCAATGTTAGTGGTGGCTGTTTAGAGAGACTTACAGGAGCAATTATAGTTAAGTGACTTGCTCAATGGCACGTAGATAGATTTCACCTAGTCAGCTCGGGATTCGAACCAGCAACCTTTCAGTTACTGGCCCAACGCTCTTAACCACTTGACTACCACCCAGCCTGTACATTTGTCAAAAATAAATGAATAAACCTAGTTGTGGGATAACGCCATGATTACATCGGTGCCAAGTAGAAGATGGCTGGTACGTTTAATGTTTATCTAGTTAACGCCAATAGTTTGTCGCTCTGGTTAGAGACGTGGGCAGAATCAAACTCAGACACACACAAAATTTCATCACACCACAATGGGACCCAGCTGTATAGAAACCTAACAAAGAAAGAGAGTTTGAAGTCGTCGTCCAAGTAGTTGCTCCACAGGGAATGAGAAGAGGGAGAAAGCGGCAGTAGAATGAATAAAGCTGATTCAACGCCAGGCAGCTTTAGGAAAACATTTGTCTTGCGTTAGGCCTGAGCCACGCTGCCAGCGGTGAGAGGAGACGACTCAGATCTGTTGAGCAGTAGGGAGGGAGTGCACTGATCTGGTCTCAACCACACCACATCACACCAGCGCACTGACACCATTAATCAGTATAGTCCAGTACACCCCGGTGTGGGCCAGTATAGCCCAGTACAGTCTAGTCCACTGTATAGCCCAAAATATTCTAGTACAGTGTATAGTATAGCCCTTTATAGTCCAGTATAGCTCATTATAGACCAGTTCAGGATAGCTCTATATAGACCGGTTCAGTATAGCTCTATATAGACCGGTACAGTCTAGTTCAGTATAGCACATAGGTCAATAGTTTAGTATGGCTCATTATAGACCAGTACAGTCTAGTTCATTATAGACCGGTACTGTCTAGTTCATTATAAACCAGTAGTTTATTCTAGGTTAGTATAGCTCATTATAGGTCAGTACAGTCTTTCAGTATAGTTAATTATGAACCAATAGTTTATTCTAGTTTAGTATAGCTCAGTTTATTATAGCCCCATATACTACCCACCACTGTGACCTGTATGCTCTCGTTGGCTTCATATTTGTCGCCAAACCCACTGGCTCCAGGTCATCTATAAGTCTTTGCTAGGTAAAGCCCCGCCTTATCTCAGCTCACTGGCCACCATAGCAGCACCCACCCGTAACACGCGCTCCAGCAGGTACAATGGGGCAAAAAAGTATTTAGTCAGCCACCAATTGTGCAAGTTCTCCCATTTAAAAAGATGAGAGGCATGTAATTTTCATCATAGGTACACCTCAACTATGACAGACAAATTTTTATGAATTTATTTGCAAATTATGGTGGAAAATAAGTATTTGGTCACCTACAAACAAGCAAGATTTCTGGCTCTCACAGACCTGTAACTTCTTCTTTAAGAGGCTCCTCTGTCCTCCACTCGTTACCTGTATTAATGACACCTGTTTGAACTTGTTATCAGTATAAAAGACACCTGTCCACAACCTCAAACAGTCACACTCCAAACTCCACTATGGCCAAGACCAAAGAACTGTCAAAGGACACCAGAAACAAAATTGTAGACCTGCACCAGGCTGGGAAGACTGAATCTACAATAGGTAAGCAGCTTGGTTTGAAGAAATCAACTGTGGGAGCAATTATTAGGAAATGGAAGACATACAAGATCACTGATAATCACGCAAGATCTCACCCTGTGGGGTCAAAATGATCACAAGAACGGTGAGCAAAAATCCCAGTACCGCACGGGGGGACCTAGTGAATGACCTGCAGAGAGCTGGGACCAAAGTAACAAAGCCTACCATCAGTAACACACTACGCCGCCAGGGACTCAAATCCTGCAGTGCCAGACGTGTCCCCCTGCTTAAGCCAGTACATGTCCAGGCCCGTCTGAAGTTTGCTAGAGAGCATTTGGATGATCCAGAAGAAGATTGGGAGAATGTCATATGGTCAGATGAAACCAAAATAGAACTTTTTGGTAAAAACTCAACTAGTCGTGTTTGGAGGACAAAGAATGCTGAGTTGCATCCAAAGAACACCATACCTACTGTGAAGCATGGGGGTGGAAACATCATGCTTTGGGGCTGTTTTTCTGCAAAGGGACCAGGACGACTGATCCGTGTAAAGGAAAGAATGAATGGGGCCATGTATCGTGAGATTTTGAGTGAAAACCTCCTTCCACCAGCAAGGGCATTGAAGATGAAATGTGGCTGGGTCTTTCAGCATGACAATGATCCCAAACACACCGCCCGGGCAACGAAGGAGTGGCTTCGTAAGAAGCATTTCAAGGTCCTGGAGTGGCCTAGCCAGTCTCCAGATCTCAACCCCATAGAAAATCTTTGGAGGGAGTTGAAAGCCTGTGTTGCCCAGCAACAGCCCCAAAACATCACTGCTCTAGAGGAGATCTGCATGGAGGAATGGGCCAAAATACCAGCAACAGTGTGTGAAAACCTTGTGAAGACTTACAGAAGACGTTTGACCTCTGTCATTGCCAACAAAGGGTATATAACAAAGTATTGAGAAACTTTTGTTATTGACCAAATACTTATTTTCCACCATAATTTGCAAATAAATAAATTAAAAATCCAACAATGTGATTTTCTGGATTTTTTTCCCCCTCATTTTGTCTGTCATAGTTGAAGTGTACCTATGATGAAAATTACAGGCCTCTCTCATCTTTTTAAGTGGGAGAACTTGCAGAACTTTTTTGCCCCACTGTATATTTCACTGGTCACCCCCAAAGCCAATTCCTCCTTTGGCTGCCTTTCCTTCCAGTTCTCTGCTGCCAATGACTGGAACTAACTGCAAAAATCACTGAAGCTGGAGACTTATCTCTCCTCACTAACTTTAAGCACCAGCTGTCAGAGCAGCTCACAGCTCACAACCATCAAGATTAATTGTCAGATTCAACAGAAGATCTCTTTTGTTTCTTGGGATCTAGAACAAGCATCTCTGTTTTGTCCGAGTTTAAAGGTAGAACATTTGCCGCCATCCACTTTCTTATGTCTGAAACACAAGCTTCGAGGGATGGCAATTTTGGGGCTTCACCATGATTCATCAAAATGTACAGGACAAGTCTCTGAATATCCTTAAGTGGCATGAGGTCTGATACGAACAGGCTCAGACAGCAATCAGACTGCTGAACATTTAAACTGGACTGACGATCTGCACTGACTCTCTGCACCTAAGCACACATGCACTCACTCACGCACACAGTTATGCATTCATCTCCACACACACACACACACACACACACATACACATTGCCTTCGGAAAGTATTCAGACCCCTTGTCTTTTTTCCAGATTTGTTTAGGTTACAGCCTTACTCTAAAATTGATAAAATAGTTTTTTCCCCCTCATCAGAGAATCTTGTTTCTCATGGTCTGAGCGTCTAAGTGTCTTTTGGCTAACTCCAAGCGGGCTGTCACGCAGTCGTGGGTGAACAGGGTGTGCAGGAGGGGACTAAGCATGCACGCCTGAGGGGGCCCTCGTGTTGAGGGTCAGCGTGGCGGATGTGTTGTTGCCTACTCTCACCATCTGTGGGCAGCCCGTCAGGAAGTCCAGGATCCAGTTGCAGAGGGCTGTTCAGTCCCAGGGGCCTGAGCTTAGTTATGAGCTTGGAGGGCACTATGGTGTTGAATGCTGAGCTGTAGTCAATGAACAACGTTCTCATATAGGTGTTCCTCTTATCCAGGTGGGAGAGGGCAGCGTGGAGTGCAGTAGAGATTGGGAATCTGATTGGGTGGCATGCGAATCGGAGTGGGTCCAGTATGTCTAGGATGATGGTGTTGATAGGAGCCATGATCAGCCTTTCGAAGCATATCATGGCTACCGATGTGAGCGCTATAGGGCGATAATCAATTAGGCAGGTTACCATGGCGTTCTTGGGGAAAGGGACTATGGTGATCTGCTTGAAACGTAGGTATTACAGACTGGGTCAGGGAGAGGTTAAAAATGTCAGTGAAGACACTTTTTGGACACGTCCCGGCCTTGTGAATGTTAACCTGTTAAAAGGTCTTACTCACATCGGCTATGGAGAGCGAGATCACACAGTCATCCGGAACAGCTGGTGCTCATGCATGGTTCAGTGTTGCTTGCCTCAAATCGAGCATAGAAGCCATTTAGCTCATCTGGTAGGGTTGTGTCACTGGGCAGCACACGGCTGGGTTTCCCTTTGTAATCCGTGATAGTTTGCAAGCCCTGACACATTTGACGAGTGTCAGAATTTAACAAATTTTACTATCTTAGTCCTATATCGATGCTTTGCCTGTTTGATGGTTCGTTGGAGGTCGTAGCAGGATTTCTAATGCTTCGATCACACCAACAGCTCCATTGCATTTTGGTAACCCAAAATGACATTAATTTCCAATGAAACGCTGCGTTTGTCTTGCAGCAAACGGCAGTTGCACTGAGTTTGTGTGTTGCATACGTTGGCTTTATCGAATGTATGCGTAAAACGATATGCGTAGAAGGCTTGACAGAAATGGTAGCAGAAGGTGAATGTTGAACTTCTGTTGCATACGTATCCAGATCATGTTGCGTACTATTTTGCGCAATGACGCTGTCGGTGTGTTTGAAGCATTATAAGCGACCGGATTAGTGTTCTCCTTGAAAGCGGCAGCTTTAGCTCAGTGCTGATGTTGCCTGTAATTCATGGATTCTATTTGGAATATGTACGTACAGTCACTGTGGGGACGACAACGTCGATGCCCTTATTAATAAAGCCAGTCACTGATGTGGTAAACTCCTCAATGTTATCGGATGAGTCCTGGAACATATTCCAGTCGGTGCTAGCGAAATAGTCCTGTAGCTTAGCGTCCGCTTCAACGGACCGCTTCCGCATTGAGTGCATCACTGGTACTTCCTGTTAGACTTTTTGCTTGTAAGCAGGATTCAGGAGGATAGAGTTGTAGTCAGATTTGCCAAAGGGAGGGCGAGGGAGAGCCTTGTGTGTGGAGTAAAGGTGATCAGGAGTTTTGTTGCCTCTAGTTGCACAGGTGACATGCTGGTCAAACAGATTTCAGTTTCCCTGCATTAAAATCACCAGCCACGAGAAATGCTGACTTTTGGTGTGCATTTTCTTGTTTGGTTATGGCCTTATACAGCTTGTTGAGTGCGGTCTTAGTGCCAGCATCGGTTTGTGCTGGTAAATAGACAGCTGTGAAAATATAGATAAACTCTCTTGGTAAATAGTGTGGTCTGCAGCTTATCATGAGGTAGTCTAACTCAGGCGAGCAAAAACTTGAGACTTCCTTAACATTTAGACATCTTGCACCAGCTGCTCTTAACAAGGAGACACACCCCTCCATCTTAATCTTACCCGAGGCTGACGTCCTATCTAGACGATGCATGAAGAAACCCGCGAGCTATACTATATTGTCCTTGTCACACAGAGTTCATCCAATTTGTTCTCCAGTGACTGCACATTCGCCAGCAGAACAGAGGGCAATGGCAGTCTATTTGTTCGCCAACTTAACCTCGTTAGGAGGCTGCCTCACACACAAAATAGCAGAATTGGTCAGGAGCCTGTAAAACGTCTGCTATCCACTTCAGCTTCATCTTCAGTGTGGGACACGTCACCCTGGTGATCTAACCCTGAAGAGGATGTGACTGTAGGGGGCACAGATGTCTCGGTTAGACCCTCAGTGGTTGAGTCAGGGGCGTGTGTTTGGTGTGTGTGTCTGTACCTGTCATAGAGGGATTGAGTAGGGTGAGATTAAGTTGTTTTGGCACGTGAGATGGGCTCGGGGGGCTGTGGGGGTGTGTATATATCCGCCAGAGTCACTCAATCATCTCTTATTCAACCGTCCTTGATACACATTCTCGTCCCAGTAGAAACCCTGCTGCTGCATTCAGACAGTCATCTAACACTTCTCTACTCCCCCCCAGAGTTTATTGACCAGCTCTCTTCTCTTTCTGTCCTCTTCTTATCCTCCCATGCACCTTCTCTCTTTATATCTTGCTCTCTTTCTTTCTAGTTCTCTCGGTTCCTTCCCCTCTTATTTTCCTCTCTCTCTCACCTTCTCCCTCCTCCATCTCTCTCTCTCCCTCCTGTCTCTCTCTACATCTCTCCTGTATAACCTAGATTTGAAACTTTCCTGAAAATGCAGCCTTTGAGGGAGTGTTGTTAAGGATTCTCTTTTTTCTCTTTTTGGGAGAGAGATGAGGGAGTGGGAGAGATAGCAAGTGAGGGAGTCAGAGAGCGAGCAAGAAAAAGAGAGGGAGAGAGAGACCGCAGGGTAGAAGGGGGGGGATCCCCGTTGACTTGCCTTCTCCGTTTCATTGTCTGTCTTTGAGTCAGTGCTGTTGAGGGTTGCAAAATTCCAGTAACTTTCCCAGGTTTTCCAGAAATCCTGGCTGGAAGACATTGGATTTCCTGCTTATTCCCCTCTAATTTCAGGATTCTTCCAACTGTGATTTCTGGAAAACCTGGGAATTTTGGAAAATTACTGACATTTTTCAATCCTAGAGCTGTTAGTGTTTTTCTCTGCTCCTGGTGTCTTGACCATAGTTTATACACTTTGTTTTAATCAGTACACCTCTGGTTTGAATACATCATCCTGAAGAAGGCACAGTGATGCCGAAACATTGCTGTTTTACCCAATAAATTACTGTGAGTTTATATATAGAGTGTGTAACTCTTTATTTTTTATAGCTTACAGTTTATTTGCTGTTAGTCAGCACCTCAACACTAAATCATTTTCTCTGGGTCTTCTCTTTTCTCTGCTCCAGGTCATGCTTTTTAATGGAATACATTTAACCAACATATTTTAGGGTGTCTTCGGCAGCAGGTAGCCTAGCGGTTAGAGGGGCAAGCCAGCAGCAGGATGGTTGCCAGTTCGAATCCCTGGTCTAACCGTAAAAATTGTGCGGGAAGTGATCTGGCAGCTGAAGGGTTGCTGGTATCAAATTCTAGATGCCATTGCCTGTCGTTGTGCCCTTGAGCAAGGCACTTAAACCCACAACAGCTGGTCAACAGGTTCCATAGTTTGGCAGCCCCCCTCTCCAACCTGTGTGAGTCTTTTTTAGAGAGGTTGGGGTAAAGCGGAAGTCAAATTTTCATTGGACCTTGTCTACAAATGGACGAATAAAGTGATCTTAGTCTTGGTGCCTAGGACATGGTCTTACTATCTAACATGACATCTCTACATCTTAACCAGTACACCTCTGGTTGATCCTTTCCAAATGCTGTGTTAAGAACCACTGATGGGTCATGGGTAATAGGATTTGGATCTGGATCTGGGAGCGACTCGGGATGGGACTGGATCCTAGTATCTAACATCTGTCTTGTGTACTTAGTCGGGTCACATGGACAACTAGCAGCTCTAGGTGGGTCAGTTAAATGGGAGGGAACCACTGGCCTAGATAGCTGCTAGATACCTGGAGGATGAGCTGTTGTCATCTTAGCTACTAAGACAGGTCAGTGGTGTTTGTGTGTGTGTGTGCGTGCACGTGTCCTTGTGATCTATTTTCTTTTGTGTCAAGTGCTCAAGCTAGAAGTTGCCCTTAGCCACAGATCTAAGCTCAGCTTACCATCCCTCACAGCCTACCTTAGCCATTAGGTGGTGGAGTACACACTGACTTCAGATCAGTGTGCAAGGCAAGGGTCATTGTACTCTATATCCCTTCAGCTGTCTCTGCATGTTGCGTCAGCAGGCCAGTAGATAGTGTTGGAGCTGGGCTGGAACAAAGCCTGTACGTTATCATATGCCCTATTTTGAGCTACAAAGTGCGCTAGGCTGCTCCCTCTTTCAATGTCTTTAACTGCATCCCAAATTGCACCCTGTTCCCTATATAGTGCACTAGTTTCGACCAGAGCCCTGTGGACCCTTAGTCAAAAGTAGTCTACTAAAGATGGAAGGGTGCCATATCAAACGAAGCCAGTGTCTTTGTCTCAGATGGCCTTGTACCGTAAGTGGCGTTTGCCAGCCAGTAGATGGAACCAGAGAGGTGGCTAAAGCCATGCCTCACCACGTGGTTGTCTGGCTCTCCCTTCGACATGTTCTGTCAGACAGAGAGAGGACAAAGCACTGAGAAAGACAGACTGTTTAGCAGTTGCAGACATAGATACAGTATCGGCTTCAAAGGTTTCCGTAGGCCCAGGTAGATAAAGATAGATATATATACAGTACCAGTCAAAAGTTTGGACACACCTACTCATTCAAGGGTTTTTCTTTATTTTTACTATTCTCTACAGTGTAGAATAATAGTGAAGACATCAACACTATGAATTAACACATGGAATCATGTAGTAACCAGAAAAGTGTTAAACAAATCAAAATATGTTTTATATTTGAGTTTCTTCAAAGTAGCAACCCTTTGCCTTGATGACAGCTTTAATCAAAGTGTATTTGTCATTTTGCCGAATACAACAGGTGTAGACCTTACCGTGAAATGCTTACTTACAGGCCCTAACCAACAGTGCAATTTTTAAGTAAAAAATAGGTATTAGGTGAACAATAGATAAGTAAAGAAATAAAAAACAACAGTAAAAATATAGTGAAAAATAACAGTAGCGAGGCTATATACAGGCACTGGTTAGTCGGGCTAATTGAGGTAGTATGTACATGCATGTATAGTTAAAGTGACTATGCATATGTGATAAACAGAGAGTAGAAGCAGTGTAAAAGAAGGGTAGGGGGCGGGACAATGCAAATAGTCCAGGTAGCCATTTGATTACCTGTTTAGGAGTCTTATGGCTTTGCACACTCTTGGCATTCTCTCAACCAGCTTCATGGGTTAGTCACCTGGAATGCATTTCAATTAACAGGTGTGCCTTGTTAAAAGTTAATTTGTGGAACTTCTTTCCTTAACCTCTCTGGGACATGTGGGACGCTAGAGCCCCACCTGGCCAAATGCTGGGAAAATGCAGAGTGCCAAATTCAAATAAATTACTATAAAAATCAAACTTTCATTAAATCACACATGCAAGATAGCAAATTAAAACTACACTTGTTGTGAATCCAGCCAACATGTCAGATTTCAAAAAGGCGTTTCGGCGAATGCAAACGATGCTATTATCTGAGGATAGCACCTCCGTAAACAAAGAGAGAAACCATATTTCAACCCTGCAGGCGCGACACAAAACGCAGAAATAAAAATATAATTCATGCCTTACCTTTGACCAGCTTTTGCCTTACCTTTGACAAGCTTCTTTTGTTGGTACTCCAATATGTCCCATAAACATCACAAATGGTCCTTTTGTTCGATATATATCCAAAATGTCCATTTATTTGGCGCGTTTGATCCAGAAAAACACAGGTTCCAACTTGCTCAAAGTGACTACCGTAATTGCTGGACTATAAGCCGCTACTTTATTCCCACGCTTTGAACCTCGCGGTTTATACAATGACGCGGCTAATTTATGGATTTTTCCCACTTTCACAAGATTCATGCCACCAAAAAACTGAGCACCGTCACATAATGTGACGTAAAATCGAGCGCGCTCAAACTTCCCATCATTCTGATTACGGTAGTAATTTTGTCACCCTCATCATGGCAAAGACACGGAGAAATGCATATGATGCAGCTTTCAAGTTGAAGGCGATCGATCTGGCTGTTGGAAAAGGAAAGAGAGCTGCTGCACGGGAGCTTGGCCTTAATGAGTCGATGATAAGACGTTGGAAACAGCAGCGTGAGGAACTGACTCAGTGCAAAAAGACAACAAAGGCTTTCAGAGGGAAGAAAAGCAGATGGCCCAAAGTATTTGCAGCCACTCGACATCAGTGTAAATCGTGCATTTAAGGTGGCGCTCCGTGTTCAGTGGGAGTCTTGGATGACAAGTGGGGAGAAATCCTTCACTAAAACGGGCTGCATGCGAAGAGCAACTTATGGTCAAGTCTGCCAGTGGGTCCTGACAGCGTGGAGCATTGTCAAAAAATCCACTATCATCAACGGGTTTCGAAAGGCTGGACTGCTGCGTGTTGAAGGGGCAGCATGAGCTCAGCGGGGTATTTGCCTCCGGATGAAAGTGACGAGAGCGACAATGAAAACCATCCAACATCGGATGAAGCAATTCTGAGGCTATTCATCTCCGACACCGAAGGAGATGACTTCAGTGGTTTCAGTGCACTGGAGGAGGAAGATAGTGACCAAGTTAATTTGTTTCAATGTACCGGTAGGCACCTGCGGCTTATAGACATGTGCGGCGTATTTGTGTACAAAATACATATTTTTTTATAATTCAGTGGGTGCGGTTTATATTCAGGTGTGCTTAATAGTCCAGCAATTACGGTACAAAATATCTCAAATGTTTCCTGTAAACTTTGCCAAAACATTTCAAACTACTTTTGTAATTAAACTTTAGGTCTTTTTTAACGTAAATAATCTATCAAATTGAAGACGGGATGATCTGTGTTCAATACAGGAAGAAAACAAACTGAAGCATGCTTTCTGGTCACGCGCCTCTATCTAACAGTACACTTCAAGTGACCCTCATTCAAGATGGCCGTACTTCTTCATTACACAAAGGAATAACCTCAACCAATTTCTAAAGACTGTTGACATCCAGTGGAAGCGATAGGAACTGCAAGAAGGTCCCTTAGAAATCTGGATTCCCAATGAAATGTTATTGAAGAGAAAAACAAAATCTGAATGGTTTGTCCTAAAGGGTTTCACCTGCTAAATAAGTTCTGTTATACTCACAGACATGATTCAAACAGTTTTAGAAACTTCAGAGTGTTTTCTATCCAAATCTACTAATACTATGCATATGTTATCTTCTGGGGATTAGTAGCAGACAGTTGAATTTGGGCATGCATTTCATCCAGACGTGAAACTACTGCCCCCTGTCACCAATAAGTTAATGTGTTTGAGCCAATCAGTTGTTTTGTGACAAGGTAGGGGTGGTATACAGAAGATAGCCCTATTTGGTAAGAGACCAAGTCCATATTATGGGAAGAACAGCTCAAATAAACAAAGAGAAATGACAGTCCGTCATTACTTTAAGACATGAAGGTCAGGCATCCTAAATATGTCAAGTCCTTTGAAAGTTTCTTCAAGTGCATTTGCAAAACCATCAAGTGCTGTGATGAAACTGACTCTCATGAGGACCGCCACATTAAAGGAAGACCCAGAGTTCATTAGAAATACCAGCCTCAGAAATTGCAGCCCAAATAAATGCTTCACAGAGTTCAAGTAACATACACATCTCAACATCAACTGTTCAGAGGAGACTGCGTGAATCAGGCCTTCATGGTCGAATTGCTGCAAAGAAACCATTACTTAAGGACACCAATAATAAGAAGAGACTTGCTTGGGCCAAGACACACGAGCAATGGACATTAGACAGATGGAAATCTGTCCTTTTGGTCTGATGAGTCCAAATTTTGTTTCCAACTGCTATGTCTTTATGAGACGCAGAGTGGGTGAACAGATTATCTCTGCATCTGTGGTTCCCACCGTGAAGCATGGAGGTGGAGGTGTGATAGTGCCACCAGCAAAGCACCCCCAAACCATCAGTCATTTATTTAGAATTCAAGGGACACTTAGACAGAATGGCTACCACAGCATTCTGTAGCGATATCCCATCTGGTTTGTGCTTAGTGGGGCTATAATTTGTTTTTCAATAGGGCAATGGCCCAACAAACCTCCAGGCTGTGTAAGGGCTATTTGACCAAGGAGAGTGATGGAGTGCTGCATCAGATGACCTGGCCTCCACAATCACCCAACCTCAACCCAATTGAGATGGTTTGGGATGAGTTGGACCGCAGAGTGACGGAAAAGCAGCCAAGAAGTGCTGCTTTCAAGACTGTTCAAGACTGTTGGAAAAGCATTCCAGGTGAAGCTGGTTGAGAGAATGCCAAGAGTGTGCAAAGCTGTCATCAAGGCAAAAGGTAGCGACTTTGAAGAATCTAAAATATATTTTGGTTACTACATGATTCCATATGCATTCTTTCAAAGTTTTGATGTCTTCACTCTTATTCTACAATGTAGAAAATAGTAAAAATACGCTTGAATGAGTAGGTGTCCAAACTTTTGACTGGTACTACATACATACATACATACATACATACATACATACATACATACATACATACATACATACATACATACATGAAATGTCAGAATAATAGTAGACAGAATTATTTATTTCAGCTTTTATTTCTTTCATCATTATTTCTTTCATCACATTCAGAAGATTACATACACTCAATTGTTTAACTTGAGTCAAACGTTTAGGGTAGTCTTCCACAAACTTTCCACAGAGCTGGTGTAACTGAGTCAGGTTTGTAGGCCTCCTAGCTCGCACACGCTTTTTCAGTTCTGCCCACAAATTTTCTATAGGATTGAGGGCATGGCTTTGTGATGGCCACTCCAATACCTTGACTTTGTTGTCCTTAAACCATTTTGCCACAACTTTGGAAGTATGCTTGGGGTCATTGTCCATTTGGAAGACCCATTTGCGACCAAGCTTTAACTTCCTGACTGATGTCTTGAGATGTTACTTCAATATATCCACATAATTTCTCTTTCTCGTGATGCAATCTATTTTGTGAAGTACACCAGTCCCTCCTGCAGCAAAGCACCCCCACAACATGATGCTGCCACCTCCACAACATGATGCTGCCACCTCCGTGCTTCACGGTTGGGATGGTGTTCTTTGGCTTGCAAGCCTCCCCCTTTTTCCTCTAAACATAACAATGGTCATTATGGCCAAACAGACCAGAGGACATTTCTCCAAAAAGTACGATCTTTGTCCCCATGTGCAGTTGCAAACCGTAGTCTGTCTTTTTTTATGGCAGTTTTGGAGCAGTGGCTTCTTCCTTGCTGAGTGGCCTTTCAGGGTTATGTTGATATAGGACTCGTTTTACTGTGGATATAGATACTTTTGTACCTGTTTCCTCCAGCATCTTCACAAGGTCCTTTACTGTTGCTCTGGGATTGATTTGCACTTTTCGCAACAAAGTGCGTTCATCTCTAGGAGACGCGTCTCTTTCCTGAGCGGTATGACGGCTGCATTCCTATAGTGTTCATATTTGCGCATTATTGTTTGTACAGATGAACGTGGTACCTTCAGGCGTTTGAAAATTGCTCCCAAGGATGAACCAGACTTGTGGAGGTCAACAATTTCTTTTCTGATGTCTTGACTGATTTCTTTTGAATTTCCCATGATATCAAGCAAAGAGGCACTGAGTTTGAAGGTAGTCCTTGAAATACATCCACAGGTATGCCTCCAATTGACTGAAATGATGTCAATGAGTTTAAATGACACGATCCTAAGTGTATGTACATTTCTGACTTCAACTGTACATACATTTGGTTATTATTTTTTGTAGGTATTTTCTGACTTTGTTGAACCGATAGATAGAGAGAGAGGGTGACAGTGGGCAAAGATATAGGTTGTGTCAAATGGCAGTATATCACATTGGAACCCATGTTGACACTGTAGACGTGCTGGAGGCTGTGGCATTTCCGCTAGACCAGCCAGGCCACCCAGGCTAATGTCCTTGTCCCATTCTGTACTGCATGTGCTGTAGCCAACTCTTTTGTCATTAATTGTCATGATACATGACAAGTTGGCTTCAGCCCAGTGAAGGATGAGGCTACCTGACTACTATTTACCAGGGAAAAGGGTCCCAGACCTTCAACGAGAGTCTCACTCCAAACACAGAGATTTAGATTTTGGGTGAAAGATGTTCTATTCATTGCTGATGGATCTCATCTAGGAGAATTCAATGCCTGGTTATTCTTGAGCAGGGTGAGAACTTCAGTGAGTCATGGTTTGCTATTTTGAGAACATTGGGGACCTGCGTTGACTCCCACACAACATGTGTCCTTGCTTCTGTGTCTGCTCATTGTGTTCATTAGTATGTGATAAAGGTATTTAACATTAACATCGTAATGAAACCAATACCTACCAGAGTTGCTTGTCTCTGCAAACAAAAGAAGCGGCTGTTTAAGACACCTGTTTGTAATCTACAGCAAAATGACAGACAGACGCCACATTACCGTCGGTGATCATTCAATGTGGTGTCCCTAGCTGACTCAGTATGGTCTAAGGGAGGGTTCTCACCTGATGGCCTGTATCCGCACCCTAATCTCTTCTCTCTGAGGAGGGAGGAGGAGAAACAAACAGAGAGGAAGGGAGAGACACGGAAAGAGGAGAACCCAGAATGAGGGAGGGAGGGAGAGCGAAACGGACAAAGAGAAAAACAGAGAAAGAGAGGGAAAGGGTTAAACGGAGAGAGCAAAGGAGAGAGAGAGAGGGGGAATGTGATCTAATGATGTGGTGGCAGGAGGCAGCAGTGTGAGAATGCTTGGCTGGGGAGCACATGCTGGACAGATGCTGATGCCATTAGGGCAACATCCCAAATGGAATGCTATTCTATATATAGTGCACTACTTTTGACCAGGACCTATTCGACTCTGGTCAAAAGTAGTGCACTATGTAGGGAATAAGGTGCCATTTGGGACGAAGCCAACAAGTAGCAGAGTGCTGAGCACAGCGGTTCATCTCTCTCTCTCCACATTACTTCTCCACATGGCTGTTCTGTTCACCAACCCTGTTCTTCCTTTAACTCAAAACAAACCCGCTACTCCAGGGCTCCGTACACACACATGTACGCAGAGACACACTCGTACAAAAACATGCAAACACACACACAGGCACGAACACACACACACTTGCATGAATTTACACACACACACACTCTGCCTCCTGTCTAGGAACATATTTTCTGAATCATGTGTCCTGGTTTCCAAGGCTCAAGAAATATATGCTGGAGCTGTTATAGAAACCAGAGGAAAAAACATCCAGACGTCTTAACTTATACAAGGTGTGTGTTCGTGCCTGTGTGTGTGCTTGCCTTTGTGTGTGTGTGTGCTGGTTTTCGGGTCTTAGTAGTCCTAAAATAACCCTGGCTGAGGGAGAGCTCCAGTATTCCCTAGGTGGAGAAATAAATGTGGCTCTGATGTTTCTGCCTGAGTGGAAAATACAGCAGGGCACTTAATGTCTGGAGACTTGACTCCAACCCACCGACCGACCTGTCTGTCAATCTATCTACAGTGCTACGTAACAGCCTTATTCTAAAATTGATGAAAAAAATATATTAAAAAATCTACACACAATACCCCAAAAATAAGTTTGTAGAAATGTTTGCAAATGTATTAAAAATCTGATATCACATTTACATACACTACCTTTCAAAAGTTTGGGGTCACTTAGAAATGTCCTTGTTTTTTAAATAAAAGCACTTTTTTTTGTCCATTAAAATAACATAAAATTAATCAGAAATACAGTGTAGACATTGTTAATTTTGTAAGTGACTATTGTAAACGGTCTTTAAAAAAAAATGGAATATCTACATAGGCATACAGAGGCCCATTTTCAATGGCACGTTGTGTTAGCTAATCTAAGTTTACCATTTTAAAAGGCAAATTTATCATTAGAAAACCTTTTACAATTGTTAGCACAGCTGAAAACTGTTGTGCTGATTAAAAAAACAATAAAACTGGCCTTTAGACTAGTTGAGTATCTGGAGCATCAGCATTTGTGAAGGCCAGCATCCCGGAGTTGCCTCCTAACTGTTGATGTTGAGACTGGTGTTTTGTGGGTACTATTTAATGAAGCTGCCAGTTGAGGACTTGTGAGGCATCTGTTTCTCAAACTAGACACTCTAATGTAACCTTTGCCCTAGTCTGAGAACCTTCTCCAGAGACCTCAGGACTTCATCAAGGATCTCTCTGTACTTTGCTCTGTTCATCTTTCCCTAGATCCTGACTAGTCTCCCAGTCCCTGTCGCTGAAAAACATCCCCACAGCATGATGCTGCCACCACCATGCTTCACTGTAGAGATGGTGCCATGTTTCCTCCAGACGTGACACTTGGTATTCAGGCCAAAGAATTCAATCTTGGTTTCATCAGACCAGGGAATCTTGTTTCTCGTGGTCTGAGTCCTTTTAGGTACCCTTTGGTCAACTCCAAGCGGGCTGTCATGTGCCTTTTACTGAGTGGTGGCATCCGTCTGGCCACTCTACCATATAGGCCTGATTGATGGAGCTGCAGAGATGGTTGTCCTTCTGGAAGGTCCTCCCATCTCCACAGAGGAACTCTGGAGCTCTGTCAGAGTGACCATCGTGTTCTTGGTCTCCTCCCTGACCAAGGTCCTTCTCCCCCAATTGCTCAGTTTGGCTGTGCGGCCAGCTCTAGGAAGAGTCTTAGTGCTTCTAAACTTCCATTTAAGAATGATGGAGGCCACTGTATTCTTCGAGACCTTCAATGCTACAGACATTTTTGGTACCCTTCCCCAGATCTGTGCCTCGACACAATCCTGTCTCGGAGCTCTCTGACAATTTCTTCAACCTCATGGCTTGGTTTTTGCTCTGACAGGCACCGTCAACCTTGGGACCTTGTATAGACAATATGTGCCTTTCCAAATCATGTCCAATCAATTGGATTTACAACCGGTGGACTCCAAGTTGAAGAAACATCTCAAGGATGATCAATGGAAACAGGATGCACCTGAGCTCAATTTCGAGTCTCTTAGCAAAGAGTCTGAACACTTATGTAAATAAGGTATTTCTGCAAAAATGTCTAAACCTGTTTTCAATTTGTCATTATGGGGTATTGTGTGTTGATTGAGGTAAAAAAAAATAATGAATCAATTTTTAGGATAAGTCTGTATGTCACGATCGTCGTAAGAGGCGGACCAAAATGCAGCATTGTACGTGTTCATGATGATATTTTAATTAAAGAAAAGCACTGAACACTGAATACAAAACAATAAACGAAAAAACGACCGTGAAGCTATATACCAAAATGTGCTGACACAAGCAACTAACAAAGAAATAGACAATCACCCACAACCCACAATGACAAAACAGGCTACCTAAATATGGTTCCCAATCAGAGACAACGACTAACACCTGCCTCTGATTGAGAACCATATCAGGCCAAACACAGAAACAGACAAACTAGACATCCAACATAGAATGCCCACTCAGATCACACCCTGACCAAACAAAACATAGAAACATACAAACAAACTATGGTCAGGATGTGACACTGTAACGTAACAAAATGGACTGAATACTTTCCCGAATGCACTGTATCTATCTGTCTGTCTCTGATCTATCGCTCACGCATACAAACAGGAAATGGAGCCGCCAGGTCTCAGATATTCTAGGGTCGAGAATGTATTCATTGAAGGAAAACCAAAAGAAAGAAGAAGAACAACAGGTTGTTGTCGTAGTTGTTGGCTCACTGGTGCTGTGGTGGAACCCAGCTAATAGATGATAACCATGGTGCATGTGTTTTCACACAGTTAAGAATGAACTGTTGTCTGTGTACTGGAACTCTACAGAAGCTGAAGAGCCATGAGCACACACACACACATAATGTCGGGCTCATAAACCTTGCCTGTCACTACTCTGTTGTACGAGGGATCAAACATCCTCCTGCACTCATTGTTCACAAATCATCCCCAGTGTAATCTACTAGTGTTATTTCAGACCGAAGACCCCGCTGTGCACACACACACAACCGATGATCCAGCCCCCAACCCGTCCTATAGCTCATATGTCCCCAGCCAGCCCACTCACACAGTGTTGTATGTAAAAGGATCCAGGGTAGGATTAATATATGAAGTGATTTTATGGTGGTGTTTGATTTAATGGTTAAAACCTCCTGCTTGTTATATCCTGTTTCCCCCTGATCTGGTCATGTCCTATACAGAGAGATCCTGTAATGACTTGACATTGTGTGCAGCCAGGGTTGTGTGCATGGGGTCTTGTAGTCGGTGTGTGTAGACTGTTGCTCCAGCCCAGCTTCAAGGCCAGTATTGCATACCTTCAGGACTGGAGTTGCCCAGTGCTCTCCTGTTGTAAGCCGTTGTTCGTTAAGAGATAAGGTTGCCTCATGCCCCTCTCGTTCCCCCTTTATGCCAGGAAGATGATGTTTGCATCCCAAATTGGACACTAGTGCTTAGAGCGTTGGACCAGGAACTGAAAGGTTGCTGGTTCAAATCTCCAAGCTGACAAGAATCTGCCGACGTGCCCTTGAGCAAGGCACTTAACACTAATAACTCTGTAAGTCACTCTGGATAAGAGCGTCTGCTAAATGACTGAAATGGAAATGAAAATAGTGCGCTGCTTTTGACCAGTGCCAACAAAATTGGTAGATCCCAAATGGCACCCTGAATCCTCATAGTGAACTACTTTAGATCAGAACACAGACACACACACAGACGCACTGCATTTTAGATATGCCCATTGACCCTAAACAAACTTTTCTCTCTTCTTAGATGGTGCTTCAGTATCTGCTTGCAGACTGCCTCTCTGAGCTAGAACAAAGCCCAGACTCTCTTCCTTATAGACTTAGTGTAGTCGAGCCATTTGGGACACAGACATTGTCTACTTAAACTGAGTGATGTTCCCTGCAATTTCTCCTTCAGTTGTATGAAGAAGATGTGCCTGGAGTTTCTGCTGAAAGTGAGGGAGTTTTCCTGAACTGCCAAATGGCACCCTATTCCCTCTATAGCACACTGCTTTAGTGTGTTTAGTGTGGAATGCAATGGCACCCTATTCAGTATTTAGTGTGGAATGTAATGGCACCCTATTCTGTGTTCAGTGTAGAGTATAATGGCACCCTGTTCAGTGTTTAGTGTGGAATGTAATGGCACCCTGTTCTGTGTTTAGTGTGGAATGTAATGGCACCCTGTTCTGTGTTTAGTGTGGAATGTAATGGCACCCTGTTTAGTGTGGAATGTAATGGCACCCTATTCAGTGTTTAGTGTGGTATGTAATGGCACCCTGTTCAGTGTTTTAGTGTGGAATGTAATGGCACCCTGTTCAGTGTTTAGTGTGGAATGTAATGGCACCCTATTCAGTGTTTAGTGTGGAATGTAATGGCACCCTATTCAGTGTTTAGTGTGGAATGTAATGGCACCCTGTTCAGTGTTTAGTGTGGAATGTAATGGCACCCTGTTCAGTGTTTAGTGTGGAATGTAATGGCACCCTGTTTAGTGTGGAATGTAATGGCACCCTGTTCAGTGTTTAGTGTGGAATATAATTGCACCCTGTTCAGTGTTTAGTGTGGAATGTAATGGCACCCTGTTCAGTGTTTAGTGTGGAATCTAATGGGAGCTGTTTTCTAAAGTGCACATTAAATGAGTCATAAGGATTGGAGTGGGCTGGTCCCCGCTATTAGTTAGAGCCAACACCTGGAGATGTTCACAGAGAGTGTGTGTGTATGATTGCAGTGCACAACAGAGTGTGTGTGTGTGTGTGTGTGTGTGTGTGTGTGTGTGCCACCACGATGAAGACAGTGGGGGAATGACTCAAGTGAGCAGAAAGGTGTCCTGGCAGCCCTTGCCTCATAGGATGCCTGTTGGAGCAGTGATATCACAATGGTTAGAGGGAGGGAGATGTGGGCAGTGACACGGCTTTAGGATCCAAAAGGATCCCGTTCTTCTTGTCTCTTAATACATTTAATACATTTTAACCTAAACTCAACCAGCTATGGTCATGAAGACCATAGTTGTCATGAAGACCATAGTTGTTATGAAGAACATAGTTGTCATGAAGAACATAGTTGTCATGAAGAACATAGTTGTCATGAAGACCATAGTTGTCATGAAGACCATAGTTGTCATGAAGACCATAGTTGTCATGAAGAACATAGTTGTCATGAAGAACATAGTTGTCATGAAGAACATAGTTGTCATGAAGACCATAGTTGTCATGAAGAACATAGTTGTCATGAAGACCATAGTTGTCATGAAGACCATAGTTGTCATAACGAACATAGTTGTCATGAAGAACATAGTTGTCATGAAGACCATAGTTGTTATGAAGACCATAGTTGTCATGAAGACCATAGTTGTCATGAAGAACATAGTTCTCATGAAGAACATAGTTGTCATGAAGACCATAGTTGTTATGAAGAACATAGTTGTCATGAAGAACATAGTTGTCATGAAGAACATAGTTCTCATGAAGAACATAGTTGTCATGAAGACCATAGTTGTCATGAAGACCATAGTTGTCATGAAGAACATAGTTGTCATGAAGAACATAGTTGTCATGAAGAACATAGTTGTTATGAAGAACATAGTTGTCATGAAGAACATAGTTGTCATGAAGAACATAGTTGTCATGAAGAACATAGTTGTCATGACGAACATAGTTGTCATGACGAACATAGTTGTCATGAAGAACATAGTTGTCATGAAGACCATAGTTGTTATGAAGACCATAGTTGTCATGAAGACCATAGTTGTCATGAAGAACATAGTTGTCATGAAGAACATAGTTGTCATGAAGACCATAGTTGTCATGAAGAACATAGTTGTCATGAAGAACATAGTTGTCATGAAGACCATAGTTGTCATGAAGACCATAGTTGTCATTGTCATGAAGACCATAGTTGTCATGAAGACCATAGTTGTCATGAAGAACATAGTTGTCATGAAGAACATAGTTGTCATGAAGACCATAGTTGTCATGAAGAACATAGTTGTCATTGTCATGAAGACCATAGTTGTCATGAAGACCATAGTTGGTTGAGTATTAACATTAACCCTCGTGGCCTACAGGCAAAGAACAGTGATGGTTCATTTTTGGGTAATCAATCACTCAATTTTATTTTCCTTTGTTCTTGTAGATTTTTTGCAAAGATAATTCCTATTTGATTGAGAATGGAATGTTGTCCCTGTCTCATAGCGTCCAGAAATCTGTCTGTCCATTTGAATGTATATATTAAAGAGGTCTTTGTCAGTTCACCCCCAACTACTCTCTCTAGCCAGAGGACAGAAGCTTTAATGTAATAATCAGTGTATTAGTTGGCTAGAGGTACATCCCCTCCTCTCCTGCCAATGCACACACACACACACACACACACACACACACACACACACACACACACACACGCTGCAGAGTCAAATAGGGACTTTCCAGTGAAGGGAGATTCCATAGGATGTAAGAAGGAGCAGATTTCCAAGGCTCTGGCCTTGTACTTAATAAAACCGAATACACACATACACATTTGAGCTATCTCCAGCCGCACATCCAGTATAATATTCAGTGTTTTCCAGTCTGGCTTCTCTCTCCTCTTCAAATAAGACCCATTTCCTTCGTAGAGTGACTGGTACATTCTGCCGTATTATTGGCTTTGAAGTCCCATTTTAAAGGAACCCAATGTAGTCCAAAAGTTTTTTTTTTTTTGAGCCTCAGTGGAGCCTGGTAGAGTTCAGACAGGACTGTTCTACTCATGGGTTCACTAGAGCCTGGTAGAGTTCAGACAGGACTGTTCTAATCATGGGTTCACTAGAGCCTGGTAGAGTTCAGACTGGACTGTTCTACTCATGGGTTCACTAGAGCCTGGTAGAGTTCAGACAGGATTGTTCTAATCATGGGTTTACTAGAGCCTGGTAGAGTTCAGACTGGACTGTTCTACTCATGGGTTCACTAGAGCCTGGTAGAGTTCAGACTGGACTGTTCTACTCATGGGTTCACTAGAGCCTGGTAGAGTTCAGACTGGACTGTTCTACTCATTGGTTCAGTTCAGTAAATCTGCATTGTCCCAGGAGGGCAGTTTGTGTGCAGCTTTTAAAAAGTAAAAAACCTACTTAATATAGAACAATGTGTTGAACCATTTACAAAACATACACAATGTAATTATGTGTAATTATGTTGCTATGAATCACAGTTTGTCTTGTAATAATCAATCTGTGTCTGAATAAAACTACAGCCAACCAACTATCAATGTTTTTTTGGGTAAGGTTTTCCCCAACTGTCCATGGCAGATTGGACATGTTGAATCAGAACCAACTACAAGCAACTAGGTCCAGAAAAATACCAACTGAAACTAGGTCCAGCAAATACCAACTGAAACTAGGTCCAGCAAATACCAACTGAAACTAGGTCCAGCAAATACCAACTGAAACCAGCAAATACCAACTGAAACTAGGTCCAGCAAATACCAACTGAAACTAGGTCCAGCAACGGCCAACTGAAACTAGGTCCAACAACGGCCAACTGAAACTAGGTCCAGCAACGGCCAACTGAAACTAGGTCCAGCAAATACCAACTGAAACTAGGTCCAGCAAATACCAACTGAAACTAGGTCCAGCAAATACCAACTGAAACTAGGTCCAGAAAAATACCAACTGAAACTAGGTCCAGCAAATACCAACTGAAACTAGGTACAGCAAATACCAACTGAAACTAGGTCCAGCAAATACCAACTGAAACTAGGTCCAGCAAATACCAACTGAAACTAGGTCCAGCAAATACCAACTGAAACTAGGTCCAGCAAATACCAACTGAAACTAGGTCCAGCAAATACCAACTGAAACTAGGTCCAGCAACGGCCAACTGAAACTAGGTCCAGCAACGGCCAACTGAAACTAGGTCCAGCAACGGCCAACTGAAACTAGGTCCAGCAACGGCCAACTGAAACTAGGTCCAGCAAATACCAACTGAAACTAGGTCCAGCAAATACCAACTGAAACTAGGTCCAGAAAAATACCAACTGAAACTAGGTCCAGCAAATACCAACTGAAACTAGGTCCAGCAAATACCAACTGAAACTAGGTCCAGCAAATACCAACTGAAACTAGGTCCAGCAAATACCAACTGAAACTAGGTCCAGCAAAAACTAGGTCCGCAACGACCAACTGAAACTAGGGTCCAGCAAATACCAACTGAAACTAGGTCCAGCAAATACCAACTGAAACTAGGTCCAGCAAATACCAACTGAAACTAGGTCCAGCAAATACCAACTGAAACTAGGTCCAGCAAATACCAACTGAAACTAGGTCCAACAACGGCCAACTGAAACTAGGTCCAACAACGGCCAACTGAAACTAGGTCCAGCAACGGCCAACTGAAACTAGGTCCAGCAAATACCAACTGAAACTAGGTCCAGCAAATACCAACTGAAACTAGGTCTGAAACTAGGTCCAGCAATGAAACCAACTGAAACTAGGTCCAGCAACGGCCAACTGAAACTAGGTCCAGCAACGGCCAACTGAAACTAGGTCCAGCAACGGCCAACTGAAACTAGGTCCAGCAACGGCCAACTGAAACTAGGTCCAGCAAATACCAACTGAAACTAGGTCCAGCAAATACCAACTGAAACTAGGTCCAGCAAATACCAACTGAAACTAGGTCCAGCAAATACCAACTGAAACTAGGTCCAGCAAATACCAACTGAAACTAGGTCCAGCAAATACCAACTGAAACTAGGTCCAACAACGGCCAACTGAAACTAGGTCCAACAACGGCCAACTGAAACTAGGTCCAGCAACGGCCAACTGAAACTAGGTCCAGCAAATACCAACTGAAACTAGGTCCAGCAAATACCAACTGAAACTAGGTCCAGCAAATACCAACTGAAACTAGGTCCAGCAACGGCCAACTGAAACTAGGTCCAGCAACGGCCAACTGAAACTAGGTCCAGCAACGGCCAACTGAAACTAGGTCCAGCAACGGCCAACTGAAACTAGGTCCAGCAACGGCCAACTGAAACTAGGTCCAGCAAATACCAACTGAAACTAGGTCCAGCAAATACCAACTGAAACTAGGTCCAGCAACGGCCAACTGAAACTAACTTACACACCTGGCCAATTTGTTCAACAACCGTCTGTAGACGGTGTGATTGGCTCTAGTTGGATAGATTTCTCTCTCTCTCTCACACACACACACACACACACACAGCATCTCAAAGCATTTAGGCTAGATCAGGTTCCTGTGCCCTCCACGCATGTTAGTCAGTTAAGTTCTTTAGCCAAGGAAGGCTTTTGTTCCTTAGTTGTATTGTTCCTTGTGTGACTGAGTGGGCTGTGGGTTGGATCACAGGGAGTCAGCTCAACTTCTGAGTCATCAGCTTCTCTGGCTACATACACACATCACACACCAGACCCCAGTTAGATGTCTAGCATCTGTTCCGCTTGAACGTGTGTGTGTGTGTGTGTGTGTGTGTGTGTGTGTGTGTGTGTGTGTGTGTGCTCGATCAACTTCTTATAATGGTGTGCATATATCCAGTTGTAAGTCAGTTTCTAGGTAGAAATAAGACCAAGTTAATGCAGATAGTATTCCATTTTTTTGTTCAATGTATTTTTTTTTTCTCATTTTTTATATATTTTTTCATTGTTATAGTTATTTTTCCCCCATTCAAAGTCTTGACATCGTATAAAATGCAATTGTGTTCATTGTCTCTGTAAATGCCTGCCCACACCATAACATTTACCATTACATTTAAGATACCTTTAAAACAATTTAGCCTCAGGACGCTTGGTATTTCTTATCCAGATAAAATGCAATTGTGTTCATTGTCTGTAGTAAATGCCTGCCCAAATAACCCCACCACCATCATGTTACACTCTGTTCACAACGTTGACATCAGCAAACTGCTCGCCCACACTAGGCATGTTTTGAGGCCTGGTTGGACGTAATGCCAAATTCTCTAAAATGAACACTATGGCGGCTTATGGTAGAGAAATGAACATTCAACTCTCTGGCAACAGCTCTGGTGGACATTCCTGCAGTCAGCATGCCAATTGCAGGTGGATGGATTATCTTGGTAAAGAAGAAATGCTCACTAACAGGGATGTAAACTAATGTGTGCACAACATTTGAAACATTTCTGGGTTATTTTATTTATACTCATGAAACATGTGACCAACACTTTACATGTTGGGTTTTATATTTTTGTTCCGTGTAGAAGACATGTGTGACTGAGGTGAAAAGTTGAAGAGTGGCAGGATTTATGTAGTACTCATTAAAATACTATCTGAAGCTGTGGCTCACTGTTCAGCCTGCTGTTTTAAAGAGCCACGCTTAAATTTGCCAGTCTCCTGCCCCCGCTGTGTGTGCGATCACAGGAAGTCATCAGCGGTAGGATAAAGATGGTGGTGTAGTTGAGGCCGGCTGAGCCCCTTAAAATGGACACAAAGAAGGCCTGTGTCCAGCCTCCATTCTCCATTACAGTCCTGGATTGTGTTCATTGGGGCATGTGACCGAAAATAGAATTTTGCAACAGAAAAAGGAAAATCAATATTTCTCATTGGACGAATTATCTTCCTGTTTCAGTCCGTGTTCTTCCGTTTGCTTCCTAATGAACATGACCCTGGCCTAGCCTGCTCATCCATTACTGCACTAAAGCTAGCTAATCGTAGCCTGGTCGCAGAGCTGTTGGTGCTGTCTTGCCAACTCCTATGGTCAATGTCATGCCAAACAACAATAGGCGTCAGCCATACGGCACAAACAGATCTGGGACCAGGCTCATCTTACCTCCAGTTTAATTCATCCAAAACACTATTCATCATCACAGTTCAGTTGAACAAAACATCATCAGAGAATTGAAAATAAAGAACGACTAACTCTTTGGATACAGTCTGGTCTCTCAGCTCTGACACGGTAGAATGGACTCGAGAGAGTGATAACAGAAAGGGAAGAAGGAGAGAGAGAGAGAGAGAGAGTGATAACAGAAAGGGAAGAAGGAGAGAGAGAGAGAGTGATAACAGAAAGGGAAGAAGGAGAGAGAGAGAGATAACAGAAAGGGAAGAAGGAGAGAGAGTGATAACAGAAAGGGAAGAGAGAGAGTGATAACAGAAAGGGAAGAAGAGAGAGAGAGAGAAAGAAGAGAGAGAGAGAGAAAGAGAAGAGAGTGATAACAGAAAGGGAAGAAGAGAGAGAGAGAGTGATAACAGAAAGAGTGATAACAGAAAGGAAGAAGGAGAGAGAGAGAGTGATAACAGAAAGGGAAGAAGGAGAAAGTGATAAACAGAAAGGAAGAAGAGAGAGAGTGATAACAGAAAGGGAAGAAGAAAGGTGATAACAGAAAGGGAAGAGAGAGAGAGAGTGATAACAGAAAGGGAAGAGAGAGAGAAGAGAGAGTGATAAACAGAAAGGGAAGAAGGAGAGAGAGTGATAACAGAAAGGGAAGAAGAGAGAGAGAGAGATGATAACAGAAAGGGAAGAAGGAGAGAGAGAGAGTGATAACAGAAAGGGAAGAAGTGATAACAGAAAGGGAGAGAGAGAGTGATAAACAGAAAGGGAAGAAGGAGAGAGTGATAACAGAAAGGGAAGAAGGAGAGAGAGAGAGTGATAACAGAAAGGGAAGAAGGAGAGAGAGAGTGATAACAGAAAGGGAAGAAGGAGAGAGAGAGTGATAACAGAAAGGGAAGAAGGAGAGAGAGAGTGATAACAGAAAGGGAAGAAGGAGAGAGAGAGAGTGATAACAGAAAGGGAAGAAGAGAGAGAGAGTGATAACAGAAAGGGAAGAAGGAGAGAGAGAGAGTGATAACAGAAAGGAAGGAGGAGAGAGAGAGAGTGATAACAGAAAGGGAAGAAGAGAGAGAGAGAGTGATAACAGAAAGAGTGATAAAGAAGGGAAGAAGGAGAGAGAGTGATAAACAGAAAGGGAAGAAGGAGAGAGAGAGATAACAGAAAGAGAGATAACAGAAAGGGAAGAGAGAGAGAGTGATAACAGAAAGGGAAGAAGGGAGAGAGAGAGTGATAACAGAAAGGGAAGAAGGGAGAGAGAGTGATAACAGAAAGAAAGGGAAGAGTGATAACAGAAAGGGAAGAGAGAGAGAGTGATAACAGAAAGGGAAGAAGGAGAGAGAGAGTGATAACAGAAAGGGAAGAAGGAGAGAGAGAGTGATAACAGAAAGGGAAGGAGAGAGAGAGAGAGTGATAACATAAAGGGAAGAAGGAGAGAGAGTGATAACAGAAAGGGAAGGAGAGAGTGATAACAGAAAGGGAAGAAGGAGAGAGAGTGATAACAGATAGGAAAGAAGAGAGTGATAAACAGAAAGGGAAGGAGAGCTAGAGGAAGGGATATGTTCTCCCCTTTGTCAGGAGCCACCAGGCAACCTTCTCTACTCAGCCATATGGGTAGGTTATGATAGGGCCCTCTTCCTCTGCTACAGTACTAAACCATCTCCTCTATCTTCCCTTACCTCTTTCTTCCCCCCAGGCTACATTAGCCTCAGTGTTCCTCAGAGCCATGAACCTTCTGACAGCAGGGAAATGATTTTCTCTCCCTGCCTCTCTCTCTTCATCCCTCTCTTTTCTAATCTGTCTCTCTCTCTAGTTCTCTTTCACTCTTCCTTTCTCTTTCTCTCTTGCACATTTCTTGGCCTTTTGTCTCCTCCTTCCTCTCACACATTTTCTCTGTCTCTCTCTCTCTGTGTTTCTATCTCTCTGTGTGATTGTCTCACTCACTTGTCTGAAGCAGAGACAAAGCTGGTCGCATTATTCTCTCACTCACTTGTCTGAAGCAGAGACAAAGCTGGTCTCATGTTTTATCTCTCTGTGTGATTGTCTCACTCACTTGTCTGAAGCAGAGACAAAGCTGGTCGCATTATTCTCTCACTCACTTGTCTGAAGCAGAGACAAAGCTGGTCTCATTATTATCTCTGTGTGTTTCTCTCCCTCACTTGTCTGAAACAGAGACAAAGCTAGTCTCATTATTCTCTCTCTCTCTGTGTGTTTCTCTCCCTCACTTGTCTGAAACAGAGACAAAGCTAGTCTCATTATTCTCTCTCTCTCTCTGTGTTTCTCTCCCTCACTTGTCTGAAACAGAGACAAAGCTAGTCTCATTATTCTCTCTCTCTCTGTGTTTCTCTCCCTCACTTGTCTGAAACAGAGACAAAGCTAGTCTCATTATTCTCTCTCTCTGTGTGTTTCTCTCCCTCACTTGTCTGAAACAGAGACAAAGCTAGTCTCATTATTCCCTCTCTCTGTGTGTTTCTCTCCCTCACTTGTGTCTGAAACAGAGACAAAGCTAGTCTCATTATTTCTCTCTCTCTGTGTGTTTCTCTCCCTCACTTGTGTCTGAAACAGAGACAAAGCTAGTCTCATTATTCTCTCTCTCTGTGTGTTTCTCTGACGTTATCTTGTCTCCAGAGCCACACTCTGTTCATGTCTCTCCAGGTGTCTGAATTCTCAGAGCAGGAGCTCTGATCTAGGATCAGGTCCTCTGCTGTTCATATCATCTTGTTCATTATGCCTCTCCTCCTCTAATCTCATGACTCTGGTTCCTCTTATGGTTTCTTCCTACCTAGGGACTGTTTCCTTGTCACTACTGTCTCTCTGATCACTCTTTAGGCTCCAGCTGTTGTCAATCACTGTGACATGTGTTTGTAGAAAGTGCTGGATTGATTAATTGATTGATGGATTGATTCCCTAGGTATTGGCGGTCTCGAGGAGTATGTGTTGAAGTCTGCGACCCTCTCCACCTCCCCTGCCCTCCCCCCTTTCATCCCCCTCAACTTCGAAGCTACGCCCATCGTACGAGTGGCCATCGAACCCAAACACCCAAGTAAGTGTCAAACACACACGGTTACACACAAACACACTTACATTGTGAATTTGTTGAGGTTGTTGCCTGTCAGTGATGTTTTTGTTGTCTGTCATCTGAGGTAAGATGCTAATGTTGAGAAGCTAACGTTCCTTCAGCCAGCCATTCTGTCATCCAACCAGCTATTCAACCAGTCAGTCAGCCAGTCAGCTGGTCCACAGATAGTCAGACATTCCTGCAGCTCTTCCGTGGTATTCGTTAGTATTATAGCTGAGGGCAACATTTGCCTCATATGGAGGGAGTTAGTCAGCTAGCAGTCAGTCAGTTAGTTAGCTAGTCTTAGAAAGATGGCTGGTATTTTAGTTTCAGGATAACTATTTTGGGAAGCTTCAAATAGTGTTTGTTTGTTTTCTTTTAAGTAGTTGCACTTAGTAGTTGAGCTGACCTGTAACCCTGAAAATTCAAACCCGTCCTGGGTTATGTTCATCAGGGACTCATCAGAAAGTGTTTGAAAATGTTTTGCGACAGAAAATGAAAATGAGCATTTAATTCTGGATAAATCCAAGTAGTCCCTCCCTATTTTGTGATTTCTTCAGTTTGATGCCTAATGAACATGACCCAGGTAACGTCAGTCTAAGGTTTCTTAATGAAAGACAAATGTATGTTTGAATCCAGGGTGTATTATGTGCAGTAGGGCTCATACATGGAAATTATTCATGCTTAGTCTACTAAGAAGTACTTTTCTACAATCGTGTGTGTGTGTGTGTCAAGGTGAGATGCCTAAGCTGGTACGGGGTATGAGGCTGTTGAACCAGGCTGACCCGTGTGCTGAGGTTCTGATCCAGGAGACAGGAGAACACGTACTGGTCACGGCCGGAGAGGTCCACCTGCAACGCTGTCTGGACGACCTCCGAGAGAGGTGAGCCTCTTGTTTTCCTCTTTTGATTGACGAGTTTGACGGTTTATTTCTACAGTTGGAAACAGAGAGGGAGAAACAGTAGGAAGGTTGGACGCAGGGATTGAACCCCGGTCTCCGTTGGAGAGAAGTATATTATGAGACTGAAGCCGGGAGCGTCATCACTTAAACATGAGCTCTGCACAGAGAGGTCTGTCAGTCAGTCTTTATGGCTGTATCTATCTATCTTTGTCTGTCTGTGATTTGAAATCTAGTCAATAGTAGTGACATTTTGACCAGACGCCCTGTAACAGAGTGTAGATGAGCAGCAGACGGCTCAGTATGAGATGACTCAGCTTTTACACCGTCTGGCCCAGTCTCACACACTGATGATTGACATGATGAATCTGTGTGTGTGTGTAATGTTTCTGACTGAGAGTGGGTGTCTCTCTCTATAAAAAGTCATGTGTGATTATTGACTGGAGATGCTGTCTTTAGATGTCTCTTCTCCACTCTGATCATGTCATATTAGGAGAGATGGTGAGAGAGAGAGGAGGGGTTTAAAGAGTTCCGTACAGAGATGTTAAATACAGCTCATTTCATTTGCATCCTAAGACCAGTTGCCCTCCACCCCTGCCATAAACTAAACTCTCACCAGCCTCCCTCTGATGTTGAGGGATCAGGTCCTATGTATAGCTATTCATAATCAATACCTAAAGCTGTTGTAAGACCACCCACACATGTGAATGTAGCATTTATCAGTCCAGTCCTGCTAAGATCCTGTATTATCTATGTGTATAGTACATAAAGAAATCAGCATGTGTATCGTTGGAGGTGTGAGGTGGGGAGATGTGTGAACACATCAAAATAGATATTTCACAGCTTTATTTCAAATGGAGTTTTCATAACCCCATAAATCAAAGATTTCCATATGCTTTGATACTTTGAAAGTGATACAAAGTACAGTGGAGTTTAGGCCTGTGTCCCAAATGACATGCAGTGTGTTGCAGTGGGACAAATGTGCAGGCCTCAATCCTAAATATAGATGTATATAGATGTTCAGGTGCATTATCTCTTTAACATACATTAGTATGTCCAGATAAATCTTTGGGAGATTATTGAAATCATGAGGGAATTGGGATTTCTGGGAAACTTGGGAATTTAATAACTGGAATTTTACATTGCTAAATGGTGAATATCCAATGTCCTAAAGCATTAATTCCCCAGAAGAATGAATGGGAATTAGAGATGACATGTCCTTCGGGGTAACCTTGGTACTAACTAAATCTGCATCTATCTGCATACGTTGTCCTTGTCACTCAGTTCATCTGTATAACTTATCAATGTAGAAGACAGAGTATTGATGAGAGGACCTTTCCTTCAGCCAATCAGTCAAACTGGTAATCCTCCCACAACAGAATGATCGATGGCTACATTGGTTAACACGTTATTGATTGGGCCAAGGACACAGAAAGTTAGGGAAACGGTCAACATGTAGTTTATCAACATTGGACTACACTAAAACATCATTTTCATGTTTCAATGAACTTACTCTCAGTACAACCTTTGGAGGAATCGAAGTTATCAATTATATTACAGCATTACACAGGCACACACACACACGCACACACACACACACACACACACATTCATTTCCTAACTAACGTTCTTATAAGGTCAACATGATTGTTGCTAACTCAAACACACTGAGCAGATTTATAAAGAGTCTCAGGGATCTTTACAGCTTTCCCCCTGGAAGATAACACAGGGTGATTTAGAAACAGTCCTAAACCAGCCGGGATGACAGGGCATCCAGGGACTGGATCCCATCTAGTAAGTGTAATTCTATGTTTACAAATAGTCCAGGCCAGCCTGATTAGGTCACCCAGGCAGGTGAAACACTAGAATTACCTTGTATTCTCCTGTTTGGGGAATAACAGTCCTAAACCAGCCGGAATGACAGGGCATTCAGGGACTGGATCCCATCTAGTAAGTGTAATTCTATGTTTACAAATAGTCCAGGCCAGCCTGATTAGGTCACCCAGGCAGGTGAAACACTAGAATTACCTTGTATTCTCCTGTTTGGGGAATAACAGTCCTAAACCAGCCGGAATGACAGGGCATTCAGGGACTGGATCCCATCTAGTAAGTGTAATTCTATGTTTACAAATAGTCCAGGCCAGCCTGATTAGGTCACCCAGGCAGGTGAAACACTAGAATTACCTTGTATTCTCCTGTTTGGGGAATAACAGTCCTAAACCAGCCGGAATGACAGGGCATTCAGGGACTGGATCCCATCTAGTAAGTGTAATTCTATGTTTACAAATAGTCCAGGCCAGCCTGATTAGGTCACCCAGGCAGGTGAAACACTAGAATTACCTTGTATTCTCCTGTTTGGGGAATAACAGTCCTAAACCAGCCGGAATGACAGGGCATCCAGGGACTGGATCCCATCTAGTGTAATTCTATGTTTACAAATAGTCCAGGCCAGCCTGATTAGGTCACCCAGGCAGGTGAAACACTAGAATTACCTTGTATTCTCCTGTTTGGGGAATAACAGTCCTAAACCAGCCGGAATGACAGGGCATCCAGGGACTGGATCCCATCTAGTAAGTGTAATTCTATGTTTACAAATAGTCCAGGCCAGCCTGATTAGGTCACCCAGGCAGGTGAAACACTAGAATTACCTTGTATTCTCCTGTTTGGGGAATAACAGTCCTAAACCAGCCGGAATGACAGGGCATCCAGGGACTGGATCCCATCTAGTAAGTGTAATTCTATGTTTACAAATAGTCCAGGCCAGCCTGATTAGGTCACCCAGGCAGGTGAAACACTAGAATTACCTTGTATTCTCCTGTTTGGGGAATAACAGTCCCAGCCGTAGAGAGAGAACCATTTTTGTCTTTGTGTTCTATCTCTGTGGTCCCCACTGCATTTAATCAGGGGATGACTGCAATTCTTCTTCTATGTTTGAAAATATGCCAGTCAGTCAGCTAGTCGGGCAAAGAGCAGGGCAGGACAGAGGAAGGGGAACCGTGTTGGCTGTGAATGCCGACTGACCCCGTTGTGACACAACAACACACACAAGCAGACTGGCCCGTGGCCATTCACTCTCTAGCTCAGTAGGAGGTCAAACCCGTTTTAGCCACTCATGTGGCACATGGGACTGTGACGTCACATCGTCAGGATTCTGAAGCCGAAACAGCGCCAGGGTTGTCTCGCTGCCCTGGAAAGTGGGTCATCTGATCCTGAGTTAAAGCTGGGGTGAACCAGGCAAACTTTTTTATTTCTGCTCACTAATGCACACACACACAAGACACAGCTTTTTTCATGTGAATTTTCTGTACTTTTGGGTGTAAAAATGTATTCCCATTCAAAATCCAATTTTCCCTAACCCTTACACCTAAAAAGTCCTGAAAAATAAAATAATATCTTACCTTGTCAGGACATTCTGGTCCTGATAATGTAGGCAACATGTACACACAAAAACACACATTCAGACACACAAAACCACACACTACACACAAACGCAGCCATAGTTACAGTGGCTCCAAATCACCTCTAGATTATAATGCCGCAGCAATAAAACAATTTCCTGTATGCACAGTTATGGTTTTCCAACTCACAATGCATTGGAGAAATGTCCAAATGATTAGAAGAAGAGGGTTCCTAAACGAGTTAGAAGAAGAGGGTTCCTAAACGAGTTAGAAGAAGAGGGTTCCTAAACGAGTTAGAAGAAGAGGGTTCCTAAACGAGTTAGAAGAAGAGGGTTCCTAAACGAGGCTGTAAATCAAGTGTTCAGGATGGAGACTCATAGGCTGCGTCTCAGCTGACACCAACAGTGTTCAGGATGGAGACTCATAGGCTGCGTCTCAGCTGACACCAACAGTGTTCAGGATGGAGACTCATAGGCTGCGTCTCAGCTGACACCAACAGTGTTCAGGATGGAGACTCATAGGCTGCGTCTCAGCTGACACCAACAGTGTTCAGGATGGAAACTCATAGGCTGCGTCTCAGCTGACACCAACAGTGTTCAGGATAGAGACTCATAGGCTGCGTCTCAGCTGACACCAACAGTGTTCAGGATGGAGACTCATAGGCTGCGTCTCAGCTGACACCAACAGTGTTCAGGATGGAGACTCATAGGCTGCGTCTCAGCTGACACCAACAGTGTTCAGGATGGAGACTCATAGGCTGCGTCTCAGCTGACACCAACAGTGTTCAGGATGGAGACTCATAGGCTGCGTCTCAGCTGACACCAACAGTGTTCAGGATGGAGACTCATAGGCTGCGTCTCAGCTGACACCAACAGTGTTCAGGATGGAAACTCATAGGCTGCGTCTCAGCTGACACCATGTTCCCCAAGTGCACTACTTTTGTACAGGAGCAGCTATGGGCCGTTCTGGCTCAGACTCGATTACTTACTTTTGACCAGGGCCCATAGGTGGTCATCTGGGGGACACCAATATCTTCAACGCCGTGTGAGTTAGTGATAAAAATAATGAATGTCCTCAACTCTTTGATTTATTCAAGACACACAAACAGACAACTAGTACGTCCCAAATTTGACTCTATTCCCCATGTAGTGCACGACTTTTGCCCAGGGACAAGGTAGTAATCCACTACACATGGAATAGGGTGATCTTCATCAGGTCAAGTTGGTCTGGTTATTTATTAGTTTTGTTTCTGTCTAGCACCGGATTACTGGGTGTGTGTATTTCTCCTCTCCCACTGAATAAGTCATATCTCCCTGCTTGATTACTGGGTGTGTGTATTTCTCCCACTGAATAAGTCATATCTCCCTGCTTGATTACTGGATGTGTGTATTTCTCCCACTGAATAAGTCATATCTCCCTGCTTGATTACTGGGTGTGTGTATTTCTCCCACTGAATAAGTCATATCTCCCTGCTTGATTACTGGGTGTGTGTATTTCTCCCACTGAATAAGTCATATCTCCCTGCTTGATTACTGGGTGTGTGTATTTCTCCTCTCCCACTGAATAAGTCATATCTCCCTGCTTGATTACTGGGTGTGTGTATTTCTCCTCTCCCACTGAATAAGTCATATCTCCCTGCTTGATTACTGGGTGTGTGTATTTCTCCTCTCCCACTGAATAAGTCATATCTCCCTGATTACTTGATTACTGAATAAGTCATATCTCCCTGCTTGGTGTGTGTATTTCTCCCACTGAATAAGTCGTATCTCCCTGCTTGATTACTGGATGTGTGTATTTCTCCTCTCCCACTGAATAAGTCATATCTCCCTGCTTGATTACTGGGTGTGTGTATTTCTCCTCTCCCACTGAATAAGTCATATCTCCCTGCTTGATTACTGGATGTGTGTATTTCTCCTCTCCCACTGAATAAGTCAGTCATATCTCCCTGCTTGATTACTGGGTGTGTGTATTTCTACTCTCCCACTGAATAAGTCATATCTCCCTGCTTGAGGAGTTGACAATGTTTAGCTAAATTAGTAATAAGTCTGGAAGCATCGTTCAGAGTGCGTCTGCTCTGTTGGAAGAACACATTCTAATCCAAATGGCATCCTATTCCCTTCATAGTGCACTCCTTTTGACCAGGACCCTTTTGGTATTTTATTAGGATCCCCATTAACTGTTGCAAAAGCAGCAGCTACTCTTCCTGGGGTCCACACAAAACATGACATCATACAGAACATTAAATAGACCAGAACAGCTAGAGGATTTCTCTCTCCCACTGAATACATCCATTTAGAGCTCTGGTCTAAATAAGTCATATCTAGGATTACTGGGGTGCCATTTGGGATAAGTCATATCTCCAAGTCTTAGTGAGATTTAAAGAATTACAACTCTCCCACTGAATAAGTCACCCTTGATTACAGCACCCAGAATAAGTCATATCCCCATCTTCAAACAACCACACAGTCTGCTGTCTACATTGGATTCACTGAATAAGTCATATCTCCTGCTTGATTACTGGAGATGCTTCTACTAAACATCAGTGATTAGAGGAAGGTGAGATTTCTCTCTCCGAGAGAAAGAGGGAGGAATGGAGATTAGAGGGAGGAATGAATAAGAGATCTCCCTGCTTGATTACTGGTGTGTGTATTTCTCCTCTCCCACTGAGAGTCAAAGAGGGAGGAATGGGAGAGAGAGGGAGAGAATGGAGAGAGATATCTCCCTGCTTGACTGGGTGGGAGACTGAATAAGGGAGGAATGGAGAGGGAGGAATGGAGATTTCTCCCACTGAATAAGAGAGAGGGAGAGAAAGAGGGAGGAATGGGAGAGAGATTTCTCCTCTCCCACTGAATAAGGAGGAATCCCTGCTTGATTACTGGGAGTGAGAGGGACTGAATGGCTGAATAAGAGATTACTGGGTGTGTGACTGGGAGAGAAAGTGGGAGGAATGGAGAAAAGAGGGAGGAATGGAGAGAAAGAGGGAGGAATGCTTGATTAAAGAGGGAGGAATGGAGAGAAAGAGGGAGGAATGGAGAGAGAGAGGGAGAAAAGGAATGCTTGATTACTGAGTGGGAGATTTCTCCCACTGAAAGAGGGAGCTTGAATGGGAGAGAGAGGGACTGAAAGAGGGAGGAATGGAAAGAGAGTGGGAGAGAAAGAGGGAGGAATGGAGAGAGAGAGTGAGGAATGGAGAGCTTGATTACTGGATGAGAGAGGGAGGAATGGAGCTTGATTACTGGGAGGAATGGAGAGAGATTATTTCTCCTCTCCCACTGAATAAGTCATATCTCCCTGCTTGATTACTGGGGAATGAGAGAGAGAGGGAGGAATAAGTCAGTCATAGCTTGAGAGGGGAGGAATGGATATCTCCCTGCTTGATTACTGGGAGGAATGGATCTCCCACTTGATTAGGGGGAGGAATGGTCAGTCATAGCTTGATTAGGGAGGAATGGAGAGATTAGAGGGAGGAATGGAGATTACTGGGGGGAGGAATGGAGAGCTTGATTAGGGATGAATGGAGATAAGAGGGAGGAATGGAGAGAGAGAGAGGGAGGAATGCTTGAGAGAGAGGGGGAGGAATAAGAGAGAGATTACTGGAGGAATGAATAAGGAGAGAGATTAGGGAGGAATGGAGATATCTCTCTGCTTGATTAGGGAGGAATGGTCAGAGCTTGATTACTGGGGAGGAATGAATAAGTCATAGAGAGAGGGAGGAATGAATAAGAGATCTCCTGCTTGATTAGGGAGGAATGAATAAGAGCTTGATTACTGGGGAGGAATGAGAGAGAGAGAGTGAGGAATTGATTACTGGGTGTGGACTGAGAGAGAGGGAGGAATGAGAGCTTGATTACTGGGAGGAATGGAATAAGATCTCCCTGCTTGATTAGAGAGGGATTTCTCCTCTCCCAGAAAAGTCATATCTCCCTGGAGCAATGGGAGAGAGAGGGAGGAATGGTATTTCTCCCACTGAATAAGTCATATCTCCCTGCTTGATTACTGGGTGTGTGTATTTCTCCTCTCCCACTGGAATCACACTGAATAAGGGAGGAATGGCTTGATTAGAGAGGGAGGAATGAAGAGAGATATCTCCCTGGGAGGAATGGAGAGAGAGAGAGGGAGGAATGGAGAGAGAGAGGGAGGAATGGAGAGAGAGAGGGAGGAATGGAGAGAGTGGAGAGGATGACTTGTTTTCTGCCCTGTTTTTGTATGGACTGACTCTAACTGGATTGTGTGTGTGTGTGTGTGTGTGTGTGTGTGTGTGTGTGTGTGTGTGTGTGTGTGTGTGTGTGTGTGTGTGTGTGTGTGTGTGTGTGTGTGTGTGTGTGTGTGAAAGAGAGCACGCATGCGTGTGTGAGAGAGAGCGTGCCTGTTTATAACGTCACACGCTGGGTAACGAGATGAGCTGGTTCTGGTAGTGTGGACGGAAGTCGTGACGTCTCTCAGTACAAACACTGACACACACACACACACACAGACAGTTTAGGATGAACCCACAAACAGGGATTGCCTGTTTGGGTCAATAAACTTTGACAGTACTTGGCTGTTGGTCTTGGCAGTCGGAGAGATACATCACCTCTTCTTTCTCCACAGGTAGTGACAGACAGTGTCCCAAATGGAACCATTTTCCCGATGTAATGCACTTCTTTTGACCAGAGCTTTATGGGCCCTGGTCTAAAGTAGTGCACTACAGGAATAGGGTGCCATTTGGGAAGCACACTTATTTTCTTATCCTAAAGTGACCCTCTCTGTATCCCATTCAGCAGTGATAACCTAATAACGTCATTTTATGGGAGAACCAGACCTGAAACTTGGCCTCACCAGCACAGGGTTGTGTTCATTAGGCAGAAAATGGAGGTACAGATCTAGGATCAGCTTCCCCTAACCCAATCCTAACCTTAACCATTAGTGGGGGGAAAAGATTAGCGTTTAGGTGCAAGTTCACCCCCCACTTAATGTAACATTCTTGTTTGTTTTTTTAATCTATATTTTTAAATCATTTTAATCATTTAGCAGACGTTATCTAGAGTGACTTACAGGAGCAATGACGGTTTAGTACCTTGCTCAAGGGCACATCAACAGATTATTTTCACCTTGGGGATTCGAACCAGCAACCTTTCCTTTCCTCAGAGACCAATGGTTTAAAAGATTGAAGAAGCTGCCCTGCAGTTGTCATGTTGTGGCTTGAATGTCCTGACAAGATGTTTCACAGTCATTTGTATCTGAATAGAAGCTGCTATATTTCCCTCATCCTCCTCCTTTGTGGTTTAGAAAGATTGAAGAAGCAGACGTGTGTGTGCGTGTGTGTGTGCAAGGTGAGCTATGACAGATGATTTGAATATGCTGTGCTTGGCTCAGCATGGACAGGAGTGCCTAATAATATCTGACAGGTGTTATTGTTTTGGAAAATAAAAAGGCAGACGTGAAAGTTTTCAGCGCTCTCTTAAGAGACCAATGTGTCTTTATGTATAGTATTCTGTTGAGTTTGTTCTGGCTCTCGTACCCAGTAATACAGCACATTTACAATGCATGGGTTGTCCTACTTGCTCTTACTCAGGGATGCCAACTTCATTTGTGTTACTGCATGTGAGAGAGTCAGATGTAGGGTTCCCAAAACTGGTACATTTCCACAAATTCCCAGGTTTTCCAGAAATCCCACTAGGAAGATTCCTGGAATCAGGCAGAAATAAGCAGAAATTCTGGAATCCTCCATCCAGGATTTCTGGAAAAGCTGGAAAAGTTACAAAGATGTGTAGTGAGAAGGAGATGGAATACTGTGTTCTTCTCATCGTCCAGGTTTGCCAAGATTGAGATCAGTGCCTCCAAGCCTATCATCCCATTCAGAGAGACCGTGATCAGACCACCCAAAGTGGACATGGTCAATGAAGATCTGGGAAACAACAGAAGGTGTGTGTGTACGTTGAGGGTGTGTGTGTTTGTCTATCTTATATCTGATCTGTTGACATCTCAAACGACACCCCATATATTAGTAGTGTGCTACAATTGAAGAGGCAGCAGCAGTCTATTTGCAGTAGCTAACCCTACTTTCCTGTGTGTGTGTGTGTGTGTGTGTGTGTGTGTGTGTGTGTGTGTGTGTGTGTGTGTGTGTGTGTGTGTGTGTGTGTGTGTGTGTGTGTGTGTGTGTGTGTGTGTGTGTGTGTGTGTGTCTAGGTGGCGGTGATCCACCAGGTGAAAGAGTCAGACACCCTGCACC
This sequence comes from Oncorhynchus nerka, assembly GCF_034236695.1. NCBI lineage: Eukaryota > Metazoa > Chordata > Actinopteri > Salmoniformes > Salmonidae > Oncorhynchus > Oncorhynchus nerka. The sequence continues at coordinate 86,998,790 of NC_088422.1, forward strand.
TGGACCCCAGCGGCCTGGTGACCCTCACCACCCCCAACAGACAGGCCACCGTGGGGGTACAGGCCATACCACTACCCGAAGGTGAGAGAGAGTTGAGTTGGTGAGGGCGTGTTTGTTGTTGTCAGACTATAGGAAGCCCTTAACATTTTGCTTAAGGAGAAACAGAGCAAGAACATTTCCAATGGCCTTTTTTGAGGAATAGCAACGTTGCTTAACTTTCTTCTTATGTCTATAGTTAATGGGGAACATGGCAGTTAAGAAGAAATGTCTTCTTAAGAAAGTTTTGTAAATCTGGGCTCTGATCCTGATCAAAAAGTGTCCTGTGTTGTGTAGAGGTGACTCTTCTACTGGAGGGTAGTGCTGACTTGATCCGGACCCTGGAGCAGGCAGGTCAGGCCCAGAGGGAGGGGAGGACCCTGGACATGAGTACCTGGACCCTAGATGCCCTGATGGTGCTGAAGAGCAGGCTGGAGGTCCTGCTGCAGGGGAGGAAGTGGAGGAACGCTGTGGACCGGATATGGGCCTTTGGACCACGCAGGTATTTCAGGGTGTTTCATATAGGTTTGGATGAGAGGGTATGCAGGTATTTCAGGGTGTTTCATATAGGTTGGGATGAGAGGGAATGCAGGTATTTCAGGGTGTTTCATATAGGTTGGGATGAGAGGGTATGCAGGTATTTCAGGGTGTTTCATATAGGTTGGGATGAGTGGGTATGCAGGTATTTCAGGGTGTTTCATATAGGTTGGGATGAGAGGGTATGCAGGTATTTCAGGGTGTTTCATATGGGTTGGGATGAGAGGGTATGCAGGTATTTCAGGGTGTTTCATATAGGTTGGGATGAGAGGGTATGCAGGTATTTCAGAGTATTTCATATAGGTTGGGATGAGAGGGTATGCAGGTATTTCAGAGTATTTCATATGGGTTGGGATGATATTTCATGGTATTTTATATGAGATGAAATTTTGTGCTATGCAGGTATTTCATGGTAATTAATATGGCTATGTTGTTATTATTAGGTATGGACCAAACATCCTCCTTAACAGCGTAGAGGGGTACCAGAGACCATCCGTGTGGCACTGCCTCGAACGAGAGAAAGGAGAGAAAGAGGGAGGGGCGAAAGCTGAGGCCAGCGCCATCCGAGACTTTGACAACAGCGTTGTCAGCGGTTTCCAGCTCGCCACCCTCTCTGGTCCAATGTGCGAGGAGCCCCTCATGGGCGTCTGCTTCTCTGTGGAGAGATGGGACATGAACTTCCCTACCCAGCGCACCCACCTGGACTCTGTGACTGAAGAAGACTCCAACTCCCTTGATGCATCTGTTTCCGAAAGCCCCGGTGAGGCAGGGGGAGCGGGTGAGACGCCTTCCCAGGCAGAGGGTGCCGTGGCTGGGGCGAGCCAGGGGAGACGCAGGGCGGAGGTTGTGGCCGGGCTAGTGGACTGCTACGGGCCGTTCTCTGGCCAGCTCATAGCTGCTGTGAAGGAGGCTTGTCGGCACGCGTTCCAGGCCAAACCTCAGAGACTCATGGCTGCTATGTACACCTGTGAAATCATGGCTACAGCAGAGGTGTTAGGTAAGAGGCTTAGCAGTACACACACGGCAGAACACACAGACACGGCAGAACACACGGCAGAACACACGGACACACGGCAGAACACACAGACACAAGGCAGAACACACGGACACACGGCAGAACACACAGACACACGGCAGAACACACGGACACACGGCAGAACACACGGACACACGGCAGAACACACGGACACACGGCAGAACACACGGACACACGGCAGAACACACAGACATACGGCAGAACACACGGACACACGGCAGAACACACGGACACACGGCAGAACACACGGACACACAATATAACACACGGACACACAATATAACACACAGACACACAATATAACACACAGACACACAATATAACACACAGACACACAATACAACACACGGACACACAATACAACACACACAATATAACACACACAATATAACACACACACACAATATAAAACACAGACACACGGCAGAACACACAGACACACGGCAGAACACACAGACACTGCAGAACACACGGACACGCGGCAGAACACACGGACACACGGCAGAACACACAGACACACGGCAGAACACACAGACACACGGCAGAACACACAGACACACGGCAGAACACACAGACACGGCAGAACACACGGACACGGCAGAACACACAGACACACGGCAGAACACACGGACACACGGCAGAACACACAGACACGGCAGAACACACGGACACACAATATAACACACAGACACACGGCAGAACACACGGACACACGGCAGAACACACAGACACGGCAGAACACACGGACACACAATATAACACACAGACACACGGCAGAACACACAGACACACAATATAACACACAGACACTCAATATAACACACAGACACACGGCAGAACACACGGACACACAATATAACACACGGACACACGCACAATATAACACACGGACACACACACAATATAACACACGGACACGGACACACAATAGAACACACGGATACATAATAGAACACACGGACACACACACACACAATATAACACACGGACACACAATATAACATAGGGACACACACACAATATAACACACGGACACACACACAATATATCACACGGACACACAATATAACACACGGACACACACACACAATATAACACACGGACACACACACAATATATCACACACACACAATAAATCACATGGACACACACACACAATATAACACACGGACACACACACAATATATCACACACACACAATAAATCACACGGACACACACACACAATATAACACACGGACACACACACAATATATCACACACACACAATAAATCACATGGACACACACACACACAATATAACACACGGACACAAACACACAATATAACACACGGACACACAATATAATACACACAATATAACACACAGACACACACACACACAATATAACACACTGACACACACAATATAACACACAGAAACACACACACAATATAACACAGAGACACACACACACACGATAGAACACACTCTGGGCAAAACACAAACTAACCACTGAGGTCTTAGGTAAATAGCTAAAACACAACACACACACCTTCAAATCTGCTTCTTCAATCTTTCCTGGAGGCATTACTGCATTCTAAACCACACAGGAGGATGTTGAGGGAATTATTATAGCAGCTTCTATTCAGATACAAATGACTGTGATACAACTTGTCAGGATATTCAAGCCACAACATGACAACTAAACTACCAAGAATGTTACACCAGGTGGAGGGTGAGTTGCTGCACACAACTCCCATTCTAGTGTGATAGGAGTCCATTGGACTGGTATATTACCCCATCCCCGGTGTAGGAACACAGCTGTTAACTGGTCCACTGAAACACAGAGAAAAGATGATGGTACAGTATTGGTTGATATTTAAATAGCCACCACTAGCCGGCTACCACCCGGTTACTCAACCCCGCACCTTAGAGGCTGCTGCCCTATATACACTGGCCACTTTAATAATGGAACACTCGTCACTTTAATCATGTTTACATAATGCTTTACTCATCTCATATATATGTACTATATTCTACTGTATTTAGTCAATGCCACTCCCACATTGCTCGTCCTAATATTTATATATTTCTTAACTCCATTATTTTACTTTAGATTTATGTGTCTTGTTGTGAATTGTTAGATATTACTGCACTGTTGGAGCTAGAAACACAAACATTTCGCTACATCCACAATAACATCTGCTAAATGTGTGTATGTGACCAATAAAATGTGATTTGACAACCCTCATTATTACTATCTATTCTCTAGAACTATTCTAATATTTGTCTTTGTAGTGTCAGTGATCAACTCTTGTTTTCTAAGTTGGTCCCAAATGGCACCCCATTCCCTGTATAGTGCACTACTTTTGGTCATCATTAAGATTGAAATGAGCCTTGCCCAACTTCTGTTACTGATAATCACTAAACCATATCTTAACAGCATGTTTAGCAGTCACATCCATTTACAGCCAAATCAACACCAGAATGAAGTGTGTTATTATGAGCCCATTTCAGAAACAATATGACTTTTTACTCACTTCTGCAACGCTAGCATCCCTTTAAATGTGGCGTTTGTCAAGCTCTCCTACTAGCCTGTTGTGAATACCAATGCCTTCCACTCTATATACCCCCATTAGGAGAACTTAGTTTCATTAGTATCGATGAATGTGATCCATATTTTAATTCCATGATGTATATTATAGTAGATGTTGGTTGCGTAACATTTAGTGTAGAAATAGACTTCATCAATACTTTCATTACATCGTGTCCATTATTTAGATCTAATCAATAGTTGGATAAGATCATGCATAAATAGATTGTATACATAGTTGGATTAGATTGACCACATCGATCCACACACACAATCATTTGATTAGATTGTATATAGCTGGCCACACTGTAAACATGGTCAGAGTACACATTAAGCCACTTCTACTAATTATCGTGTGTGTGTGTTTCCAGGTCGTGTGTACGGGGTCCTGGGGAAGAGGGAGGGCCGAGTGTTACAGGAGGAGATGAAGGAGGGGACGGAGATGTTCATCATCAAGGCCGTCCTTCCTGTGGCCGAGAGCTTCGGATTCGCTGATGAGATACGCAAGAGAACCAGTGGATTGGCTAGTCCACAACTGGTCTTCAGCCACTGGGAGGTGAGGCGCGCTCACACATACACCCTGTCGTGTGCATCCTTGTGCAGACACACACACAGCAGGCATACAACTCACACACAGCAGGCATACAACACACACACACGCGCACACACACACACACACAGACAAAAACACATGCAAGGCTCACTCCGTGGGGGGGTTGTGAGCGGCAACTCATCAGTCTGAAAACAGGTGCTTGTATTTTTAGCTCTTAATAATTTAATGTTTTTTCATTAATGAAGGAATAAAGGAAATCACAATGCTGAACTAGGATCAGTTTTTATTTCACCCTTGTCTCTAGAACTCATAGCCCTGTTCCCTATTAGTTCCAGTATGAGGTGAATCCCAATCTCTGGCTCATCCTTATTATACCCCTTTTATATACAGAAAAAGTCCCACTTCTTTACCACTAGCTTCTATAGCACTACTTTTGACCTGGGAACCCTATTCCCTATATAGAGCACTACTTTTGACCTGGGAACCCTATTCCCTATATAGAGCACTAGTTTTGACCTGTGAACCCTATTCCCTATATAGAGCACTTTTATTTATTTATTTATTTATTTCACCTTTATTTAACCAGGTAAGCAAGTTGAGAACAAGTTCTCATTTACAATTGCGACCTGGCCAAGATAAAGCAAAGCAGTTCGACACATACAACGACACAGAGTTACACATGGAGTAAAACAAACATACAGTCAATAATACAGTATAAACAAGTCTATATACAATGTGAGCAAATTAGGTGAGAAGGGAGGTAAAGGCAAAAAAGGCCATGGTGGCAAAGTAAATACAATATAGCAAGTAAAACACTGGAATGGTAGTTTTGCAATGGAAGAATGTGCAAAGTAGAAATAAAAATAATGGGGTGCAATGGAGCAAAATAAATAAATAAATTAAATACAGTTGGGAAAGAGGTAGTTGTTTGGGCTAAATTATAGGTGGGCTATGTACAGGTGCAGTAATCTGTAAGATGCTCTGACAGTTGGTGCTTAAAGCTAGTGAGGGAGATAAGTGTTTCCAATTTAAGAGATTTTTGTAGTTCGTTCCAGTCATTGGCAGCAGAGAACTGGAAGGAGAGGCGGCCAAAGAAAGAATTGGTTTTGGGGGTGACTAGAGAGATATACCTGCTGGAGCGTGTGCTACAGGTGGGAGATGCTATGGTGACCAGCGAGCTGAGATAAGGGGGGACTTTACCTAGCAGGGTCTTGTAGATGACATGGAGCCAGTGGGTTTGGCGACGAGTATGAAGCGAGGGCCAGCCACAGGTCGCAATGGTGGGTAGTATATGGGGCTTTGGTGACAAAACGGATTGCACTGTGATAGACTGCATCCAATTTGTTGAGTAGGGTATCGGAGGCTATTTTGTAAATGACATCGCCAAAGTCGAGGATTGGTAGGATGGTCAATTTTACAAGGGTATGTTTGGCAGCATGAGTGAAGGATGCTTTGTTGCGAAATAGGAAGCCAATTCTAGATTTAACTTTGGATTGGAGATGTTTGATATGGGTCTGGAAGGAGAGTTTACAGTCTAACCAGACACCTAAGTATTTGTAGTTGTCCACGTATTCTAAGTCAGAGCCGTCCAGAGTAGTGATGTTGGACAGGCGGGTAGGTGCAGGTAGCGATCGGTTGAAGAGCATGCATTTAGTTTTACTTGTATTTAAGAGCAATTGGAGGCCACGGAAGGAGAGTTGTATGGCATTGAAGCTTGCCTGGAGGGTTGTTAACACAGTGTCCAAAGAAGGGCCGGAAGTATACAGAATGGTGTCGTCTGCGTAGAGGTGGATCAGAGACTCACCAGCAGCAAGAGCGACCTCATTGATGTATACAGAGAAGAGAGTCGGTCCAAGAATTGAACCCTGTGGCACCCCCATAGAGACTGCCAGAGGTCCGGACAGCAGACCCTCCGATTTGACACACTGAACTCTATCAGAGAAGTAGTTGGTGAACCAGGCGAGGCAATCATTTGAGAAACCAAGGCTGTCGAGTCTGCCGATGAGGATGCGGTGGTTGACAGAGTCGAAAGCCTTGGCCAGATCAATGAATACGGCTGCACAGTAATGTTTCTTATCGATGGCGGTTAAGATATCGTTTAGGACCTTGAGCGTGGCTGAGGTGCACCCATGACCAGCTCTGAAACCAGATTGCATAGCAGAGAAGGTATGGTGAGATTCGAAATGGTCGGTAATCTGTTTGTTGACTTGGCTTTCGAAGACCTTAGAAAGGCATGGTAGGATAGATATAGGTCTGTAACAGTTTGGGTCAAGAGTGTCCCCCCTTTGAAGAGGGGGATGACCGCAGCTGCTTTCCAATCTTTGGGAATCTCAGATGACACGAAAGAGAGGTTGAACAGGCTAGTAATAGGGGTGGCAACAATTTCGGCAGATAATTTTAGAAAGAAAGGGTCCAGATTGTCTAGCCCGGCTGATTTGTAGGGGTCCAGATTTTTCAGCTCTTTCAGAACTTCAGCTGAATGGATTTGGGAGAAGGAGAAATGGGGAAGGCTTGGGCGAGTTGCTGTTGGGGGTGCAGTGCTGTTGACCGGGGTAGGAGTTGCCAGGTGGAAAGCATGGCCAGCCGTAGAAAAATGCTTATTGAAATTCTCAATTATGGTGGATTTATCAGTGGTGACAGTGTTTCCTATCTTCAGTGCAGTGGGCAGCTGGGAAGAGGTGTTCTTATTCTCCATGGACTTTACAGTGTCCCAGAACTTTTTTGAGTTAGTGTTGCAGGAAGCAAATTTCTGCTTGAAAAAGCTAGCCTTGGCTTTTCTAACTGCCTGTGTATAACGGTTTCTAGCTTCCCTGAACAGCTGCATATCACGGGGGCTGTTCGATGCTAATGCAGAACGCCATAGGATGTTTTTGTGTTGGTTAAGGGCAGTCAGGTCTGGGGAGAACCAAGGGCTATATCTGTTCCTGGTTCTAATTTTCTTGAATGGGGCATGTTTATTTAAGATTGTTAGGAAGGCATTTTTAAAAAAAAATATCCAGGCATCCTCTACTGACGGGATGAGATCAATATCCTTCCAGGACACCCCGGCCAGGTCGATTAGAAAGGCCTGCTCGCTGAAGTGTTTCAGGGAGCGTTTTACAGTGATGAGTGGAGGTCGTTTGACCGCTGACCCATTACGGATGCAGGCAATGAGGCAGTGATCGCTGAGATCTTGGTTGAAGACAGCAGAGGTGTATTTAGAGGGGAAGTTGGTTAGGATGATATCTATGAGGGTGCCCGTGTTTAAGGCTTTGGGGGTACCTGGTAGGTTCATTGATAATTTGTGTGAGATTGAGGGCATCAAGTTTAGATTGTAGGATGGCTGGGGTGTTAAGCATGTTCCAGTTTAGGTCGCCTAGCAGCACGAGCTCTGAAGATAGATGGGGGCAATCAGTTCACATATGGTGTCCAGAGCACAGCTGGGGGCAGAGGGTGGTCTATAGCAGGCGGCAACGGTGAGAGACTTGTTTTTAGAGAGGTGGATTTTTAAAAGTAGAAGTTCAAATTGTTTGGGTACAGACCTGGATAGTAGGACAGAACTCTGCAGGCTATCTTTGCAGTAGATTGCAACACCGCCCCTTTGGCAGTTCTATCTTGTCTGAAAATGTTGTAGTTTGGAATTAAAATTTCTGAATTTTGGTGGTCTTCCTAAGCCAGGATTCAGACACAGCTAGAACATCCGGGTTGGCAGAGTGTGCTAAAGCAGTGAAAAGAACAAACTTAGGGAGGAGGCTTCTAATGTTAACATGCATGAAACCAAGGCTATTACGGTTACAGAAGTCATCAAAAGAGAGCGCCTGGGGAATAGGAGTGGAGCTAGGCACTGCAGGGCCTGGATTCACCTCTACATCACCAGAGGAACATAGGAGGAGAAGAATAAGGGTACGGCTAAAAGCAATAAGAATTGGTCGTCTAGAACGTCTGGAACAGAGAGTAAAAGGAGGTTTCTGGGGGCGATAAAATAGCATCAAGGTATAATGTACAGACAAAGGTATGGTAGGATGTGAATACAGTGGAGGTAAACCTAGGTATTGAGTGATGAAGAGAGATATATTGTCTCTAGAAACATCATTGAAACCAGGAGATGTCATTGCATGTGTGGGTGGTGGAACTAATAAGTTGGATAAGGTATAGTGAGCAGGACTAGAGGCTCTACAGTGAAATAAGCCAATAAACACTAACCAGAACAGCAATGGACAAGACATATTGACATTAAGGAGAGGCATCCTTAATCGAGTGATCAAAAGGGTCCAGGGAGTGGAGAGGTTGGTTTGGGGGTCACGGCGATTTAGACAGCTAGCCAGGACATCGGTAGCAAGCTAGCATAGGATGGAGGTCTGTTGTTAGCCACCTCTTGCGTTCCGTCAGTAGATTAGTGGAGTTCCGTGTTGTAGAGGGGATTAGTCCAAATCACACAACAACAAAAATAAAAACAATAGACATAGTTATAGAGGCCCAAGAAGAAACATAATAATAATAAAAATAAATAAATTGTCCGATTGTCTATTCTGAGAGCAGCCGGTAAGACAGCTAACGGTTAGCAGGCCGCAGATGGGCATTCAGGTAACGTCGCGACGGAGGAGCCAGCCGGATCTCCTTCGGGTAGATAACGTCGGCAGTCCAGTTGCGAAGGCCCGGTGGGGCTCCGCGTAGGCAGTAAAACGGGTCCGGATAGGTGACTGCAGCCCAGGAGTGATTGACGGAGCTCAGGAGTGATTGACGGAGCTGGCTAGCTCCGGAGTAATTGATGTTTGCTCCGGAATCGACGAAAGCAGATAGACACACGGATAGCAGCCAGCTAGCTGTGAGATCCGGGAGTGAATGTCCAGAGAGCAGTTGAAATCCAGGGACATGGAGAGAAAAATCGGTCCGGTATGTTCCGTTCCGAGCCGCGCTGCGCCGTACAAAACTGGCGATAGATTTTCGAGTTAAAGGATAGCTGATGACCACAAACCGTGGTTAGCTGAATACTAACGAGTTGCCAGTAAAGAAGCTAACTAGCTTCTGATTAGCTCCTGGCTAGCTTCTTGGAGTTTCTGGCTAGCTTCTGGCTAGCTTCTTGGAGGATTGCAGATTTGAGGTAAATAATACGTATTTATACATATCAATTGGTGAGGCAGGTTGCAGGAGAGTGTATTGAAGATGAGTTGATGGAAAATAAAAATAAAATGTATGTGAAAAAAGTTGTAAATATATATATATACACGACACGACAAGACGAGGACAAAAGACGTCTGAACTGCTATGCCATCTCGGGCACGAAACTAGTTTTGACCTGGGCACCCTATTCCCTATATAGAGCACTACTTTTGACCTGGGAACCCTATTCCCTATATAGAGCACTACTTTTGACCTGGGAACCCTATTCCCTATATAGAGCACTACTTTTGTCCTGGTAACTCTATTCTCTAATCCCTATATAGAGCACTAGTTTTGACCTGGGCACCCTATTCCCTATATAGTACACTACGTTTGTCCTGGTAACTCTATTCTCTAATCCCTATATAGAGCACTACTTTCGACCGAAGCCCTTGCTAAAAGTAGTTTGGGAGGCCTGAATCTGAGGTGCCCTTACAACCGAACTGGCGTGGATGTTTTTAGCACCCATATTTAAATGTTTATTCAAATATCTGTGTCTGTCTTCAGTTATGTGTGAGCTCTTTGGCCAGGCACACCTGTGTTGTGTTTGGTGTTGAAATGGGAACTAATAAGCAGAACCCCATACCTACTGTAAAATATTGTGGTGGATCATTGATGTTATGGGGATATTCTGCTTCCACTGGTCCTGGGGCCCTTATTAAGGTCAACAGCATCATGATTTTTACAAAATCTGTTTTTTACCAAATCTGGTTGCCTCTGCTAGGAGGCTGAAACTGAAACTTGGCCGCAAGTGGATCTTTGAGCAAGACAATAACCCCAAGCAGAAAATCAAAGTCCATGAAGAAATGGTTCATTGGCCACAAAATCCACATTTTGCGATGGCCATCAGTCTCCGGACTTGAACCCCATTTAAAAACCAGTGGTTTGTATTGAAGAGGACCGTCCATAAGTACAGATGAAGGATATCCAGGATCTGGAAGGATTCTGTATGGAGGAATGGTCTAAGATCCCTCCCAATGTGTTCTCCATCTCCTCAAACATTTTAGAAATGGGCTCAGTGTCGTTATCCTCACAAGGTGAGGTATCGAAAACAGGGTCTCTTTCTTTGACCAATGGTATTAGTATAAAATAATATAATTTAGCAAAAAAAATTTTTGCAAAAAAGCCAGTGGATGGTTTCTTAATACCTTCAATAATAGTTATTTGGAATTTTTCAATAAATGTGAATATTTGTTGCTACTTTTAAGTCAATACCTGCAGTCAACTTGTGCAATACGTTAGGAGATAAAGCAGATCTCCTTCTTCATTTCACCTGTCACATTATTTTACAGTTCCTAGAACAGTTGAGCCAGTCACGTGTTTGTTGTAAAGAGCAAAAAACAAGAGAAAGCGGAGCTGCTGAGTCCAAAGCCGTCGATATCTATCAGTCTCTCTGTTGTGTGGCAGACATGAGGTGATCAAGTTACACGTGTATTCATTCACTACTAAATGTTTCCATCAGATATATTAGAACTGCTTTCTACCGTGTTTTAGAAGTCTGAGAGCTCTGTTATCAGAGTTCTGTACAGCTGCCATTTTCCCCCCTGTGCTTCCTACTAGTGTTTTTTCCATCCTCCATTCTTCTCCACTCTGCTCCTTGTACACATGATGCTTTTCCTTCAGAAAGCTTCCTACTAGTGTTTTTCCATCCTCCATTCTTCTCCACTCTGCTCCTTGTACACATGATGCTTTTCCTTCAGAAAGCTTCCTACTAGTGTTTGTTCCATCCTCCATTCTTCTCCACTCTGCTCCTTGTACAAATGATGCTTTTCCTTCAGAAAGCTTCCTACTAGTTTGTTCCATCCTCCATTTTTCCATCCTCCATTCTTCTCCACTCTAGTGTTTTTCCATCCTCCATTCTTCTCCATGTACACATGATGCTTTTCCTTCAGAAAGCTTCCTACTAGTGTTTGTTCCAACCTCCATTCTTCTCCACTCTGCTCCTTGTACACATGATGCTTTTCCTTCAGAAAGCTTCCTACTAGTGTTGTTCCATCCTCCATTCTTCTCCACTCTGCTCCTTGTACACATGATGCTTTTCCTTCAGAAAGCTTCCTACTAGTGTTTGTTCCATCCTCCATTCTTCTCCACTCTGCTCCTTGTACACATGATGCTTTTCCTTCAGAAAGCTTCCTACTAGTGTTTGTTCCATCCTCCATTCTTCTCCACTCTGCTCCATGTACACATGATGCTTTTCCTTCAGAAAGCTTCCTACTAGTGTTTGTCCCATCCTCCATTCTTCTCCACTCTGCTCCTTGTACACATGATGCTTTTCCTTCAGAAAGCTTCCTACTAGTGTTTGTTCCATCCTCCATTCTTCTCCACTCTGCTCCATGTACACATGATGCTTTTCCTTCAGAAAGCTTCCTACTAGTGTTTGTTCCATCCTCCATTCTTCTCCACTCTGCTCCTTGTACACATGATGCTTTTCCTTCAGAAAGCTTCCTACTAGTGTTTGTTCCATCCTCCATTCTTCTCCACTCTGCTCCTTGTACACATGATGCTTTTCCTTCAGAAAGCTTCCTACTAGTGTTTGTTCCATCCTAGTGTTTGTTCCATTCTTCTTCCACTCTGCTCCTTGTACACATGATGCTTTTCCTTCAGAAAGCTTCCTACTAGTGTTTGTTCCATCCTCCATTCTTCTCCACTCTGCTCCTTGTACACATGATGCTTTTCCTTCAGAAAGCTTCCTACTAGTGTTTTTCCATCCTCCATTCTTCTCCACTCTGCTCCATGATGCTTTTCCTTCAGAAACTACAGTGTTTGTTCCATCCTCCATTCTTCTTTTCCTGTACACATGAAAGCTTCCTACTAGTGTTTGTTCCAACCTCCATTCTTCTCCACTCTGCTCCTTGTACACATGATGCTTTTCCTTCAGAAAGCTTCCTACTAGTGTTTGTTCCATCCTCCATTCTTCTCCACTCTGCTCCTTGTACACATGATGCTTTTCCTTCAGAAAGCTTCCTACTAGTGTTTTTTCCAGCCTCCATTCTTCTCCACTCTGCTCCTTGTACACATTATGCTTTTCCTACAGAAAGCTTCCTACTAGTGTTTTTTCCATCCTCCATTCTTCTCCACTCTGCTCCTTGTACACATGATGCTTTTCCTTCAGAAAGCTTCCTACTAGTGTTTTTTCCATCCTCCATTCTTCTCCACTCTGCTCCTTGTACACATCATACTTTTCGTTCAGAAAGCTTCCTACTAGTGTTTGTTCCATCCTCCATTCTTCTCCACTCTGCTCCTTGTACACATGATGCTTTTCCTTCAGAAAAACATGCATCATAACATTTGGTTCATTTGCACAATTTAGCTCGTTCACATACGCTTGTAAATGTCCACATTCACCGAAAATGACATTCGGTAACTACTAGCTATACTTGTATAACTTTATGAGCTGGATTTGCTTGTCTTTGCAATTAGTTTGTTCATTTTTGCTTGTTAGCATTTACCTAACAAGGTATATGTGATTTCGCTATTACTTGTGCTAATTTTGTTAGCATTCCAATGGGCTTTTTGTTTTTAGTGCCCCTTTGTGGTGCTATGCCGGTAATTACGTAAATCCCAGGATGGCAGAAGAACAGTATGACATTTTGAAAGTCTGGGTACCTCTCAAGCCTAATACAATGTACTGTAGTTTTATCCTTAATTTTATACAGACATTTTTGCTCATCTTTATCAAGGGGGTCAATAATTTCAGACCCCATTGTATCTTTGTCATGGGTATGTGTATTACATGTTTCTTATTTTGTGTATGTGTGTGTGTGTGTGTGTGTGTGTGTGCGTGTGCTCCTGTCTGTCTGGGGGTTTAAGTGGTTATTGTTCAAGGTCGGCTAATTTAATTGGCCGAGAGAGCCGGACATTGTTAATGAGCGTGTGCAGCCCGGTGTCTCTCACACACACACACACACACACACACACACACACACACACACACACACACACACACACACACACACACACAAGCCTAGTAAACAGCTTTACGGTCTGACCTGATGTCACACTGCCAGGAAGAAGAGACACCACACACACACACACTGCTTTTATTTGTTATTATTATCTATATGATTATTTTGATAATAAATGCTGTTGGGAAAGAGCTCTCAAGGTAAGAATGTTACTGTATTGTTTTACAGCTGTTGTATCCTCAGCACATGGCGAATAAACCTTGAAACCTGAAACTAGATGCGACACACACGCTATGCAAATTCATTACAACACACAGCATGTCACTCAGTATTAGATTCCCCCGTTGCTCCACACACCCCCTACTAGCACATTGTTGTCAGCCTTTGTGTGTGAGCTTCATTAAAACACGTCTGTCCCCTTTCATTTACGTTACTCTGTCATTATCTGCAGCAGTTAGATAGTTACTCCATAGACAATCATTACAACATGGATAGTTACTCCATAGACAGTCATGACAACATAGATAGTTACTCCATAGACAATCATTACAACATGGATAGTTACTCCATAGACAGTCATGACAACATAGATAGTTACTCCATAGACAATCATTACAACATGGATAGTTACTCCATAGACAATCATTACAACATAGATAGTTACTCCATAGACAATCATTACAACATAGATAGTTACTCCATAGACAATCATTACAACATTGATAGTTACTCCATAGACAATCATTACAACATAGATAGTTACTCCATAGACAATCATGACAACATGGATAGTTACTCCATAGACAGTCATGACAACATAGATAGTTACTCCAGAGACAATCATTAGAACATAGATAGTTACTCCAGAGACAATCGTGACAACATGGATGGTTACTCCATAGACAGTCATAACCACATAGTTACTCCATAGACAATCATGACATGGATGGTCTCTCCATAGACAGTCATGACAACATGGATAGTTACTCCATAGACAATCATGACAACATAGATAGTTACTCCATAGAGAATCATTAGAACATAGATAGTTACTCCATAGAGAATCATGACAACATGGATGGTTACTCCATAGACAATCATGACAACATGGATGGTTACTCCATAGACAATCATGACAACATAGATGGTTACTCCATAGACAATCATTACAACATAGATAGTTACTCCATAGACAGTGATGACAACATAGATAGTTACTCCATAGACAGTGATGACAACATAGATAGTTACTCCATAGACAATCATGACAACATAGATAGTTACTCCATAGACAGTGATGACAACATAGATAGTTACTCCATAGACAATCATGACAACATAGATAGTTACTCCATAGACAGTCATGACAACATAGATAGTTACTCCATAAACAGTGATGACAACATAGATAGTTACTCCATAGAGAATCATTAGAACATAGATAGTTACTCCATAGACAATCATGACAACATGGATGGTTACACCATAGACAGTCATGACAACATAGATAGTTACTCCAGAGACAACCATGACAACATAGATAGTTACTCCATAGACAGTCATGACAACATAGATAGTTACTCCATAGAGAATCATTAGAA
>NC_088422.1:87014271-87029271 GCF_034236695.1 Oncorhynchus nerka
TTTATTACCTCCCCTATATTTGTCAGTTCCTCATCACCTGTTTATTACCTCCCCTATATTTGTCAGTTCCTCATCACCTGTTCACTACCTCCTCTATATTTGTCAGTTCCTCATCACCTGTTTATTTCCTCCTCTATATTTGTCAGTTCCTCATCACCTGTTCACTACCTCCTCTATATTTGTCAGTTCCTCATCACCTGTTCACTACCTCCCCTATATTTGTCAGTTCCTCATCACCTGTTTATTACCTCCCCTATATTTGTCAGTTCCTCATCACCTGTTCCTCCCCTATATTTGTCAGTTCCTCATCACCTGTTCACTACCTCCCTATATTTGTCAGTTCCTCATCACCTGTTCACTACCTCCTCTATATTTGTCAGTTCCTCATCACCTGTTCACTACCTCCCCTATATTTGTCAGTTCCTCATCACCTGTTCACTACCTCCCCTATATTTGTCAGTTCCTCATCACCTGTTCACTACCTCCCCTATATTTGTCAGTTCCTCATCACCTGTTTATTTCCGCCCCTATATTTGTCAGTTCCTCATCACCTGTTTATTACCTCCCCTATATTTGTCAGTTCCTCATCACCTGTTTATTTCCTCCCCTATATGTGTCAGTTCCTCATCACCTGTTCACTACCTCCCCTATATTTGTCAGTTCCTCATCACCTGTTTATTACCTCCCCTATATTTGTCAGTTCCTCATCACCTGTTCACTACCTCCTCTATATTTGTCAGTTCCTCATCACCTGTTTATTACCTCCCCTATATTTGTCAGTTCCTCATCACCTGTTTATTTCCTCCCCTATATTTGTCAGTTCCTCATCACCTGTTCACTACCTCCCCTATATTTGTCAGTTCCTCATCACCTGTTCACTACCTCCCCTATATTTGTCAGTTCCTCATCACCTGTTTATTTCCTCCCCTATATTTGTCACTTCCTCATCACCTGTTCACTACCTCCCCTATATTTGTCAGTTCCTCATCACCTGTTCACTACCACCTCTATATTTGTCAGTTCCTCATCACCTGTCACTACCTCCCCTATATTTGTCAGTTCCTCATCACCTGTTTATTTCCTCCCCTATATTTGTCAGTTCCTCATCACCTGTTCACTACCTCCCTATATTTGTCAGTTCCTCATCACCTGTTCACTACCTCCCCTATATTTGTCAGTTCCTCATCACCTGTTTATTTCCTCCTCTATATTTGTCAGTTCCTCATCACCTGTTTATTACCTCCCCTATATTTGTCAGTTCCTCATCACCTGTTTATTTCCTCCCCTATATTTGTCAGTTCCTCATCACCTGTTCACTACCTCCCCTATATTTGTCAGTTCCTCATCACCTGTTTATTTCCTCCCTATATTTGTCAGTTCCTCATCACCTGTTCACTACCTCCTCTATATTTGTCAGTTCCTCATCACCTGTTCACTACCTCCCCTATTTGTCAGTTCCTCATCACCTGTTCACTACCTCCTCTATATTTGTCAGTTCCTCATCACCTGTTCACTACCTCCTCTATATTTGTCAGTTCCTCATCACCTGTTTATTTCCTCCCTATATTTGTCAGTTCCCCATCACCTGTTTATTACCTCCCCTATATTTGTCAGTTCCTCATCACCTGTTTATTTCCTCCTCTATATTTGTCAGTTCCTCATCACCTGTTCACTACCTCCTCTATATTTGTCAGTTCCTCATCACCTGTTCACTACCTCCTCTATATTTGTCAGTTCCTCATCACCTGTTTATTTCCTCCTCTATATTTGTCAGTTCCTCATCACCTGTTCACTACCTCCCCTATATTTGTCAGTTCCTCATCACCTGTTCACTACCTCCTCTATATTTGTCAGTTCCTCATCACCTGTTCACTACCTCCCCTATATTTGTCAGTTCCTCATCACCTGTTCACTACCTCCCCTATATTTGTCAGTTCCTCATCACCTGTTCACTACCTCCCCTATATTTGTCAGTTCCTCATCACCTGTTTATTTCCTCCCCTATATTTGTCAGTTCCTCATCACCTGTTTATTTCCTCCCCTATATTTGTCAGTTCCTCATCACCTGTTTATTTCCTCCCCTATATTTGTCAGTTCCTCATCACCTGTTTATTTCCTCCTCTATATTTGTCAGTTCCTCATCACCTGTTTATTACCTCTATATTTGTCAGTTCCTCATCACCTGTTCACTACCTCCTCTATATTTGTCAGTTCCTCATCACCTGTTTATTTCCTCCTCTATATTTGTCAGTTCCTCATCACCTGTTTATTTCCTCCCCTATATTTGTCAGTTCCTCATCACCTGTTCACTACCTCCCCTATATTTGTCAGTTCCTCATCACCTGTTCACTACCTCCCCTATATTTGTCAGTTCCTCATCACCTGTTCACTACCTCCTCTATATTTGTCAGTTCCTCATCACCTGTTCACTACCTCCCCTATATTTGTCAGTTCCTCATCACCTGTTCACTACCTCCCCTATATTTGTCAGTTCCTCATCACCTGTTCACTACCTCCTCTATATTTGTCAGTTCCTCATCACCTGTTTATTTCCTCCCCTATATTTGTCAGTTCCCCATCACCTGTTTATTACCTCCTCTATATTTGTCAGTTCCTCATCACCTGTTTATTTCCTCCCCTATATTTGTCAGTTCCTCATCACCTGTTTATTTCCTCCTCTATATTTGTCAGTTCCTCATCACCTGTTCACTACCTCCTCTATATTTGTCAGTTCCTCATCACATGTTCACTACCTCCTCTATATTTGTCAGTTCCTCATCACCTGTTTATTTCCTCCTCTATATTTGTCAGTTCCTCATCACCTGTTCACTACCTCCCCTATATTTGTCAGTTCCTCATCACCTGTTCACTACCTCCTCTATATTTGTCAGTTCCTCATCACCTGTTCACTACCTCCCCTATATTTGTCAGTTCCTCATCACCTGTTCACTACCTCCCCTATATTTGTCAGTTCCTCATCACCTGTTCACTACCTCCTCTATATTTGTCAGTTCCTCATCACCTGTTTATTTCCTCCCCTATATTTGTCAGTTCCCCATCACCTGTTTATTACCTCCTCTATATTTGTCAGTTCCTCATCACCTGTTTATTTCCTCCCCTATATTTGTCAGTTCCTCATCACCTGTTTATTTCCTCCTCTATATTTGTCAGTTCCTCATCACCTGTTCACTACCTCCTCTATATTTGTCAGTTCCTCATCACATGTTCACTACCTCCTCTATATTTGTCAGTTCCTCATCACCTGTTTATTTCCTCCTCTATATTTGTCAGTTCCTCATCACCTGTTTATTTCCTCCCCTATATTTGTCAGTTCCTCATCACCTGTTTATTACCTCCTCTATATTTGTCAGTTCCTCATCACCTGTTTATTACCTCCTCTATATTTGTCAGTTCCTCATCACCTGTTCACTACCTCCTCTATATTTGTCAGTTCCTCATCACCTGTTTATTTCCTCCCCTATATTTGTCAGTTCCTCATCACCTGTTCACTACCTCCTCTATATTTGTCAGTTCCCCATCTCTGTTCACTACCTCCTCTATATTTGTCAGTTCCTCATCACCTGTTTATTACCTCCCCTATATTTGTCAGTTCCTCATCACCTGTTTATTACCTCCCCTATATTTGTCAGTTCCTCATCACCTGTTCACTACCTCCCCTATATTTGTCAGTTCCTCATCACCTGTTTATCTCCTCCTCTATATTTGTCAGTTCCTCATCACCTGTTTATTACCTCCCCTCTATATTTGTCAGTTCCTCATCACCTGTTCACTACCTCCCTATATTTGTCAGTTCCTCATCACCTGTTCACTACCTCCTCTATATTTGTCAGTTCCTCATCACCTGTTCACTACCTCCTCTATATTTGTCAGTTCCTCATCACCTGTTCACTACCTCCTCTATATTTGTCAGTTCCTCATCACCTGTTCACTACCTCCTCTATATTTGTCAGTTCCTCATCACCTGTTCACTACCTCCTCTATATTTGTCAGTTCCTCATCACCTGTTCACTACCTCCCCTATATTTGTCAGTTCCTCATCACCTGTTCACTACCTCCTCTATATTTGTCAGTTCCCCATCACCTGTTCACTACCTCCCCTATATTTGTCAGTTCCTCATCACCTGTTCACTACCTCCCCTATATTTGTCAGTTCCTCATCACCTGTTTATTTCCTCCCCTATATTTGTCAGTTCCTCATCACCTGTTCACTACCTCCCCTATATTTGTCAGTTCCTCATCACCTGTTCACTACCTCCCCTATATTTGTCAGTTCCTCATCACCTGTTTATTTCCTCCCCTATATTTGTCACTTCCTCATCACCTGTTCACTACCTCCCCTATATTTGTCAGTTCCTCATCACCTGTTCACTACCTCCTCTATATTTGTCAGTTCCTCATCACCTGTTCACTACCTCCCCTATATTTGTCAGTTCCTCATCACCTGTTTATTTCCTCCTCTATATTTGTCAGTTCCTCATCACCTGTTTATTACCTCCCCTATATTTTTGTCAGTTCCTCATCACCTGTTCACTACCTCCTCTATATTTGTCAGTTCCTCATCACCTGTTCACTACCTCCTCTATATTTGTCAGTTCCTCATCACCTGTTCACTACCTCCCCTATATTTGTCAGTTCCTCATCACCTGTTCACTACCTCCTCTATATTTGTCAGTTCCCCATCACCTGTTCACTACCTCCCCTATATTTGTCAGTTCCTCATCACCTGTTCACTACCTCCCCTATATTTGTCAGTTCCTCATCACCTGTTTATTTCCTCCCCTATATTTGTCAGTTCCTCATCACCTGTTCACTACCTCCCCTATATTTGTCAGTTCCTCATCACCTGTTCACTACCTCCCCTATATTTGTCAGTTCCTCATCACCTGTTTATTTCCTCCCCTATATTTGTCACTTCCTCATCACCTGTTCACTACCTCCCCTATATTTGTCAGTTCCTCATCACCTGTTCACTACCTCCTCTATATTTGTCAGTTCCTCATCACCTGTTCACTACCTCCCCTATATTTGTCAGTTCCTCATCACCTGTTTATTTCCTCCTCTATATTTGTCAGTTCCTCATCACCTGTTTATTACCTCCCCTATATTTTTGTCAGTTCCTCATCACCTGTTTATTTCCTCCCCTATATTTGTCAGTTCCTCATCACCTGTTCACTACCTCCCCTATATTTGTCAGTTCCTCATCACCTGTTCACTACCTCCCCTATATTTGTCAGTTCCTCATCACCTGTTTATTTCCTCCCCTATATTTGTCACTTCCTCATCACCTGTTCACTACCTCCCCTATATTTGTCAGTTCCTCATCACCTGTTCACTACCTCCTCTATATTTGTCAGTTCCTCATCACCTGTTCACTACCTCCCCTATATTTGTCAGTTCCTCATCACCTGTTTATTTCCTCCTCTATATTTGTCAGTTCCTCATCACCTGTTTATTACCTCCCTATATTTTTGTCAGTTCCTCATCACCTGTTTATTTCCTCCCCTATATTTGTTCAGTTTCCTCATCACCTGTTCACTACCTCCCCTATATTTGTCAGTTCCTCATCACCTGTTCACTACCTCCTCTATATTTGTCAGTTCCTCATCACCTGTTCACTACCTCCCTATATTTGTCAGTTCCTCATCACCTGTTCACTACCTCCCTATATTTGTCAGTTCCTCATCACCTGTTCACTACCTCCCTCTATATTTGTCAGTTCCTCATCACCTGTTTACTACCTCCTCTATATTTGTCAGTTCCTCATCACCTGTTTATTTCCTCCCCTATATTTGTCAGTTCCCCATCACCTGTTTATTACCTCCTCTATATTTGTCAGTTCCTCATCACCTGTTTATTTCCTCCCCTATATTTGTCAGTTCCTCATCACCTGTTTATTTCCTCCCTATATTTGTCAGTTCCTCATCACCTGTTCACTTCCTCCCTCTATATTTGTCAGTTCCTCATCACCTGTTCACTACCTCCTCTATATTTGTCAGTTCCTCATCACCTGTTCATTACCTCCCCTATATTTGTCAGTTCCTCATCACCTGTTCACTACCTCCCCTATATTTGTCAGTTCCTCATCACCTGTTCACTACCTCCTCTATATTTGTCAGTTCCTCATCACCTGTTTACCTCCCTTCCAGTTCCTCATCACCTGTTCACTACCTCCCTTGTCAGTTCCCCATCACCTGTTTATTACCTCCTCTATATTTGTCAGTTCCTCATCACCTGTTTATTTCCTCCCCTATATTTGTCAGTTCCTCATCACCTGTTTATTTCCCCCTCCCTCTATGTTTATTTGTCAGTTCCTCATCACCTGTTCACTACCTCCTCTATATTTGTCAGTTCCTCATCACATGTTCACTACCTCCTCTATATTTGTCAGTTCCTCATCACCTGTTTATTTCCTCCTCTATATTTGTCAGTTCCTCATCACCTGTTTATTTCCTCCCCTATATTTGTCAGTTCCTCATCACCTGTTTATTACCTCCTCTATATTTGTCAGTTCCTCATCACCTGTTTATTACCTCCTCTATATTTGTCAGTTCCTCATCACCTGTTCACTACCTCCTCTATATTTGTCAGTTCCTCATCACCTGTTTATTTCCTCCCCTATATTTGTCAGTTCCTCATCACCTGTTCACTACCTCCTCTATATTTGTCAGTTCCCCATCTCTGTTCACTACCTCCTCTATATTTGTCAGTTCCTCATCACCTGTTTATTACCTCCCCTATATTTGTCAGTTCCTCATCACCTGTTTATTACCTCCCCTATATTTGTCAGTTCCTCATCACCTGTTCACTACCTCCCCTATATTTGTCAGTTCCTCATCACCTGTTTATCTCCTCCTCTATATTTGTCAGTTCCTCATCACCTGTTTATTACCTCCTCTATATTTGTCAGTTCCTCATCACCTGTTCACTACCTCCTCTATATTTGTCAGTTCCTCATCACCTGTTCACTACCTCCTCTATATTTGTCAGTTCCTCATCACCTGTTCACTACCTCCTCTATATTTGTCAGTTCCTCATCACCTGTTCACTACCTCCTCTATATTTGTCAGTTCCTCATCACCTGTTCACTACCTCCTCTATATTTGTCAGTTCCTCATCACCTGTTCACTACCTCCTCTATATTTGTCAGTTCCTCATCACCTGTTCACTACCTCCTCTATATTTGTCAGTTCCTCATCACCTGTTCACTACCTCCTCTATATTTGTCAGTTCCTCATCACCTGTTCACTACCTCCCCTATATTTGTCAGTTCCTCATCACCTGTTCACTACCTCCTCTATATTTGTCAGTTCCCCATCACCTGTTCACTACCTCCCCTATATTTGTCAGTTCCTCATCACCTGTTCACTACCTCCCCTATATTTGTCAGTTCCTCATCACCTGTTTATTTCCTCCTCTATATTTGTCAGTTCATCATCACCTGTTTATTACCTCCTCTATATTTGTCAGTTCCTCATCACCTGTTCACTACCTCCTCTATATTAGTCAGTTCCTCATCACCTGTTTATTACCTCCCCTATATTTGTCAGTTCCCCATCACCTGTTCACTACCTCCTCTATATTTGTCAGTTCCTCATCACCTGTTCACTACCTCCTCTATATTTGTCAGTTCCTCATCACCTGTTCACTACCTCCTCTATATTTGTCAGTTCCTCATCACCTGTTCACTACCTCCTCTATATTTGTCAGTTCCTCATCACCTGTTTATTACCTCCTCTATATTTGTCAGTTCCTCATCACCTGTTCACTACCTCCTCTATATTAGTCAGTTCCTCATCACCTGTTTATTACCTCCCCTATATTTGTCAGTTCCTCATCACCTGTTTATTTCCTCCTCTATATTTGTCAGTTCCTCATCACCTGTTCACTACCTCCTCTATATTAGTCAGTTCCTCATCACCTGTTTATTACCTCCCTATATTTGTCAGTTCCTCATCACCTGTTTATTTCCTCCTCTATATTTGTCAGTTCCTCATCACCTGTTTATTACCTCCTCTATATTTGTCAGTTCCTCATCACCTGTTTATTACCTCCTCTATATTTGTCAGTTCCTCATCACCTGTTTATTACCTCCTCTATATTTGTCAGTTCCTCATCACCTGTTTATTACCTCCTCTATATTTGTCAGTTCCTCATCACCTGTTTATTACCTCCTCTCTCACCTGTTTATTACCTCCCCTATATTTGTCAGTTCCCCATCACCTGTTCACTACCTCCTCTATATTTGTCAGTTCCTCATCACCTGTTCACTACCTCCTCTATATTTGTCAGTTCCTCATCACCTGTTCACTACCTCCTCTATATTTGTCAGTTCCTCATCACCTGTTCACTACCTCCTCTATATTTGTCAGTTCCTCATCACCTGTTCACTACCTCCTCTATATTTGTCAGTTCCTCATCACCTGTTTATTACCTCCCTATATTTGTCAGTTCCTCATCACCTGTTTATTTCCTCCTCTATATTTGTCAGTTCCTCATCACCTGTTCACTACCTCCTCTATATTTGTCAGTTCCTCATCACCTGTTTATTACCTCCCCTATATTTGTCAGTTCCTCATCACCTGTTTATTTCCTCCCCTATATTTGTCAGTTCCTCATCACCTGTTTATTACCTCCTCTATATTTGTCAGTTCCTCATCACCTGTTTATTACCTCCTCTATATTTGTCAGTTCCTCATCACCTGTTTATTACCTCCTCTATATTTGTCAGTTCCTCATCACCTGTTTATTACCTCCTCTATATTTGTCAGTTCCTCATCACCTGTTTATTACCTCCTCTATATTTGTCAGTTCCTCATCACCTGTTTATTACCTCCCCTATATTTGTCAGTTCCTCATCACCTGTTTATTTCCTCCTCTATATTTGTCAGTTCCTCATCACCTGTTTATTTCCTCCCCTATATTTGTCAGTTCCTCATCACCTGTTCACTACCTCCTCTATATTTGTCAGTTCCTCATCACCTGTTCACTACCTCCTCTATATTTGTCAGTTCCTCATCACCTGTTTATTACCTCCTCTATATTTGTCAGTTCCTCATCACCTGTTCACTACCTCCTCTATATTTGTCAGTTCCTCATCACCTGTTTATTACCTCCCCTATATTTGTCAGTTCCTCATCACCTGTTCACTACCTCCTCTATATTTGTCAGTTCCTCATCACCTGTTTACTACCTCCTCTATATTTGTCAGTTCCTCATCACCTGTTTATTACCTCCCCTATATTTGTCAGTTCCTCATCACCTGTTTATTACCTCCCCTATATTTGTCAGTTCCTCATCACCTGTTCACTACCTCCCCTATATTTGTCAGTTCCTCATCACCTGTTTATTACCTCCTCTATATTTGTCAGTTCCTCATCACCTGTTTATTACCTCCTCTATATTTGTCAGTTCCTCATCACCTGTTCACTACCTCCTCTATCAGTTCCTCATCACCTGTTCACTACCTCCTCTATATTTGTCAGTTCCTCATCACCTGTTCACTACCTCCTCTATATTTGTCAGTTCCTCATCACCTGTTCACTACCTCCTCTATATTTGTCAGTTCCTCATCACCTGTTTCCTCATCACCTGTTCACTACCTCCTCTATATTTGTCAGTTCCTCATCACCTGTTCACTACCTCCTCTATATTTGTCAGTTCCTCATCACCTGTTTATTTCCTCCTCTATATTTGTCAGTTCCTCATCACCTGTTTATTACCTCCTCTATATTTGTCAGTTCCTCATCACCTGTTCACTACCTCCTCTATATTTGTCAGTTCCTCATCACCTGTTTATTACCTCCCTATATTTGTCAGTTCCTCATCACCTGTTCACTACCTCCTCTATATTTGTCAGTTCCTCATCACCTGTTTATTACCTCCTCTATATTTGTCAGTTCCTCATCACCTCCTCATCACCTCATCACCTGTTTATTACCTCCTCTATATTTGTCAGTTCCTCATCACCTGTTTATTACCTCCTCTATATTTGTCAGTTCCTCATCACCTGTTCACTACCTCCTCTATATTAGTCAGTTCCTCATCACCTGTTTATTACCTCCCCTATATTTGTCAGTTCATCACCTGTTTATTTCCTCCTCTATATTTGTCAGTTCCTCATCACCTGTTTATTACCTCCTCTATATTTGTCAGTTCCTCATCACCTGTTTATTACCTCCTCTATATTTGTCAGTTCCTCATCACCTGTTTATTACCTCCTATATTTCAGTTCCTCATCACCTGTTTATTACCTCCTCTATATTTGTTTCCTCATCACCTGTTTATTACCTCCTCTATATTTGTCAGTTCCTCATCACCTGTTTATTACCTCCTCTATATTTGTCAGTTCCTCATCACCTGTTCACTACCTCCCCTATATTTGTCAGTTCCTCATCACCTGTTCACTACCTCCTCTATATTTGTCAGTTCCTCATCACCTGTTCACTACCTCCTCATCAGTTCCTCATCACCTGTTCACTACCTCCTCTATATTTGTCAGTTCCTCATCACCTGTTCACTACCTCCTCTATATTTGTCAGTTCCTCATCACCTGTTCATTACCTCCCCTCTATATTTGTCAGTTCCTCATCACCTGTTTATTTCCTCCTCTATATTTGTCAGTTCCTCATCACCTGTTCACTACCTCCTCTATATTTGTCAGTTCCTCATCACCTGTTTATTACCTCCCCTATATTTGTCAGTTCCTCATCACCTGTTTATTTCCTCCCCTATATTTGTCAGTTCCTCATCACCTGTTTATTACCTCCTCTATATTTGTCAGTTCCTCATCACCTGTTTATTACCTCCTCTATATTTGTCAGTTCCTCATCACCTGTTTATTACCTCCTCTATATTAGTCAGTTCCTCATCACCTGTTTATTACCTCCTCTATATTTGTCAGTTCCTCATCACCTGTTTATTACCTCCTCTATATTTGTCATCATCACCTGTTTATTACCTCCTCTATATTTGTCAGTTCCTCATCACCTGTTTATTACCTCCTCTATATTTGTCAGTTCCTCATCACCTGTTTATTTCCTCCTCTATATTTGTCAGTTCCTCATCACCTGTTTATTACCTCCTCTATATTTGTCAGTTCCTCATCACCTGTTCACTACCTCCTCTATATTTGTCAGTTCCTCATCACCTGTTTATTACCTCCTCTATATTTGTCAGTTCCTCATCACCTGTTCATTACCTCCTCTATATTTGTCAGTTCCTCATCACCTGTTTATTACCTCCTCTATATTTGTCAGTTCCTCATCACCTGTTTATTACCTCCTCTATATTTGTCAGTTCCTCATCACCTGTTTATTACCTCCTCTATATTTGTCAGTTCCTCATCACCTGTTTATTACCTCCTCTATATTTGTCAGTTCCTCATCACCTGTTTATTACCTCCTCTATATTTGTCAGTTCCTCATCACCTGTTTATTACCTCCTCTATATTTGTCAGTTCCTCATCACCTGTTTATTTCCTCCTCTATATTTGTCAGTTCCTCATCACCTGTTCATTACCTCCCTATATTTGTCAGTTCCTCATCACCTGTTCACTACCTCCTCTATATTTGTCAGTTCCTCATCACCTGTTCACTACCTCCCCTATATTTGTCAGTTCCTCATCACCTGTTCATTACCTCCTCTATATTTGTCAGTTCCTCATCACCTGTTTATTTCCTCCTCTCCTCTATATTTGTCAGTTCCTCATCACCTGTTCATTACCTCCTCTATATTTGTCAGTTCCTCATCACCTGTTCATTACCTCCTCTATATTTGTCAGTTCCTCATCACCTGTTTATTACCTCCCCTATATTTGTCAGTTCCCCATCACCTGTTCACTACCTCCTCTATATTTGTCAGTTCCTCATCACCTGTTCACTACCTCCTCTATATTTGTCAGTTCCTCATCACCTGTTCACTACCTCCTCTATATTTGTCAGTTCCTCATCACCTGTTCACTACCTCCTCTATATTTGTCAGTTCCTCATCACCTGTTTATTACCTCCTCTATATTTGTCAGTTCCTCATCACCTGTTCACTACCTCCTCTATATTAGTCAGTTCCTCATCACCTGTTTATTACCTCCCCTATATTTGTCAGTTCCTCATCACCTGTTTATTTCCTCCTCTATATTTGTCAGTTCCTCATCACCTGTTCACTACCTCCTCTATATTAGTCAGTTCCTCATCACCTGTTTATTACCTCCCCTATATTTGTCAGTTCCTCATCACCTGTTTATTTCCTCCTCTATATTTGTCAGTTCCTCATCACCTGTTTATTACCTCCTCTATATTTGTCAGTTCCTCATCACCTGTTTATTACCTCCTCTATATTTGTCAGTTCCTCATCACCTGTTTATTACCTCCTCTATATTAGTCAGTTCCTCATCACCTGTTTATTACCTCCTCTATATTTGTCAGTTCCTCATCACCTGTTTATTACCTCCTCTATATTTGTCAGTTCCTCATCACCTGTTTATTACCTCCCCTATATTTGTCAGTTCCCCATCACCTGTTCACTACCTCCTCTATATTTGTCAGTTCCTCATCACCTGTTCACTACCTCCTCTATATTTGTCAGTTCCTCATCACCTGTTCACTACCTCCTCTATATTTGTCAGTTCCTCATCACCTGTTCACTACCTCCTCTATATTTGTCAGTTCCTCATCACCTGTTCACTACCTCCTCTATATTAGTCAGTTCCTCATCACCTGTTTATTACCTCCCCTATATTTGTCAGTTCCTCATCACCTGTTTATTTCCTCCTCTATATTTGTCAGTTCCTCATCACCTGTTCACTACCTCCTCTATATTAGTCAGTTCCTCATCACCTGTTTATTACCTCCCCTATATTTGTCAGTTCCTCATCACCTGTTTATTTCCTCCTCTATATTTGTCAGTTCCTCATCACCTGTTTATTACCTCCTCTATATTTGTCAGTTCCTCATCACCTGTTTATTACCTCCTCTATATTTGTCAGTTCCTCATCACCTGTTTATTACCTCCTCTATATTAGTCAGTTCCTCATCACCTGTTTATTACCTCCTCTATATTTGTCAGTTCCTCATCACCTGTTTATTACCTCCTCTATATTTGTCAGTTCCTCATCACCTGTTTATTACCTCCCCTATATTTGTCAGTTCCTCATCACCTGTTTATTACCTCTCCTATATGTGTCAGTTCCTCATCACCTGTTTATTTCCTCCTCTATATTTGTCAGTTCCTCATCACCTGTTTATTTCCTCCCCTATATTTGTCAGTTCCCCATCTCTGTTCACTACCTCCTCTATATTTGTCAGTTCCTCATCACCTGTTTATTACCTCCTCTATATTTGTCAGTTCCTCATCACCTGTTCATTACCTCCTCTATATTTGTCAGTTCCTCATCACCTGTTTATTACCTCCTCTATATTTGTCAGTTCCTCATCACCTGTTTATTACCTCCTCTATATTAGTCAGTTCCTCATCACCTGTTTATTACCTCCTCTATATTTGTCAGTTCCTCATCACCTGTTTATTACCTCCTCTATATTTGTCAGTTCCTCATCACCTGTTTATTACCTCCCCTATATTTGTCAGTTCCTCATCACCTGTTTATTACCTCTCCTATATGTGTCAGTTCCTCATCACCTGTTTATTTCCTCCTCTATATTTGTCAGTTCCTCATCACCTGTTTATTTCCTACCCTATATTTGTCAGTTCCCCATCTCTGTTCACTACCTCCTCTATATTTGTCAGTTCCTCATCACCTGTTCACTACCTCCCCTATATTTGTCAGTTCCTCATCACCTGTTCATTACCTCCTCTATATTTGTCAGTTCCTCATCACCTGTTCACTACCTCCTCTATATTTGTCAGTTCCTCATCACCTGTTTATTTCCTCCTCTATATTTGTCAGTTCCTCATCACCTGTTCATTACCTCCTCTATATTTGTCAGTTCCTCATCACCTGTTCATTACCTCCTCTATATTTGTCAGTTCCTCATCACCTGTTTATTACCTCCCCTATATTTGTCAGTTCCTCATCACCTGTTCACTACCTCCTCTATATTTGTCAGTTCCTCATCACCTGTTTATTTCCTCCTCTATATTTGTCAGTTCCCCATCTCTGTTCCTCGCTGTTGCATTGATTGTCGAACGTCGTTGTGTTGCCCGTGTGCCGACGCTGTGCCTGTCTTGTTTCATGTCTGTTCCATGTTAAATATTGATTCTCCATACCTGCTACTCGTCTCTGGCGTCGATCCTTACAGAATTCAGCAGCAACCAAACGAAGCATCGGGAGTGCTGGCTTTCCGGGTGGTGGTGACGTTGGATCCGGGGGCCTCCACTGATGGACTCGGGGTGCCTAAGCCAGCTCGTCGGCTGTCATGTCCTAGCTGGCTCGAGAGGTTTCTTGCCCCTGTTGACTCGGAAGGTGCTCATCCCACGTCAGGACTCAGCCAGATCGTCAGGTTCCTATGCCTCAGCCGGCTCGCCAGGCTCTCTTGCCTCTGCCGGTTCGTCTGGATTTCACGCCCAGACGGCTTCTCCAGCTCCCGTGCCTCGGCCGATCTGTCAGGCTCACCCAGGTGGGACGCCGGGTGGTGCCCCTAGAGAGGAGGGGTACTGTCACGCCTGCTCCTGATCCCCCTACCTGTCGCTCAAAGGCGCCAGGCCCCCAGCATTACGCACTCCAGCCACCATCAGTACGCACACCTGCCTTTCCCCGTCACGCGTATCAGCATATTATTGGACTCACCTGGACTCAATCACCTGTTCATTACCTTCCCTATATTTGTCAGTTCCCCAGCTCTGTTCCACGCTTTTGCATTTATTGTCGAATATGGTTGTGTTGCCTGTGTGCCGACGTTGTGCCGGTCTTGTTTCATGTCTGTTCCTTATTAAATGTTGACTCCCCGTGCTTGCTTCTCATCTCTGACGTCGGTCCTTACACCTTATTTTCACTCTGTCAATTAGGTTAGCATTGTGTAGTAACTACAA
>NC_088422.1:87034271-87039271 GCF_034236695.1 Oncorhynchus nerka
GGAAGAGGAGAGGAGGGGGAGGAGAGGAGGCTTTGAGGGGAAGAGGAGAGGAGGAGGGAGTGAGGAGGGGGTGAGGGGAAGAGGAGAGGAGGGGGAGAAGAGGACGGGGAGGGGAAGAGGAGTTGTGGGGGAGAAGAGGAGGGGGTGAGGGGGAGAGGAGGAGGGAGGAGAGGAGGGGGTGAGGGGAAGAGGAGATGTGGGGGGGAGAGGAGGGGGATGAGGGGAAGAGGAGAGGAGGGGGAGGAGAGGAGGGGTGAGGGGTGAGGGGAAGAGGAGAGGAGGGGGAGGAGAGGAGGCTTTGAGGGGAAGAGGAGAGGAGGAGGGAGGAGAGGAGGGGGTGAGGGGAAGAGGAGAGGAGGGGGGAGGAGCAGATGGAAGAAGAGAAGAGAAGAAGGACTGTGCTTATCACATAGTGACATCTGCACAGCTACCACCAAGAGTTGCAGTGAATCAGGAGTAACGTTCCAAGAAGATAATGTTGTTGGAAGACAGCATTTTTCTCCCACTGAGCGCTAGGATTCTACTTAATTCCATCATTATTTTGAATTAGTGTAGCGTGGACAGCTTTGCACTGTGACAGCCAAGACAAGAAGTCACCAGTTGGTTTTGTCACAGTATCCCTCTCCCTATCCATCTGCTTTCAATGAGCGGGATGTAATCTATTGTAGACATCTCTACTCTCCAAACTACGCCACACACAATTCAGCGTGCATGCTTGACATACACGTGTTTGACACACATATGCATTTGACACACACGTGCGTTTGACACACGTATGTACACACACACTCACTCACACACACACACACACACACACACACACACACACACACACACACACACACACACACACACACACACACACACACACACACACACACACACACACACACACACACACACACACACACACACAATCTATTCAGGAGAAATGATTATACGATTATATGTGTGTACAGATCTTCGGCGTTCTTATATCAGAATCATTTATGTAAGATGGATAATTCGTCGTTCCTCGGTCGCTGTTAGGAGGGGAGGAATCCTAATAACACACAGGATATGCAAAACACAGACAAAAGAATCCTAATGAAAGATAAGTCTCTCTCCGATGCGTTTTCCATGTGCCACTCCTTTTGTCCTGCTAGCCCAGGGATGCTGAAAGTGATTAAGTAGGAGTCATAATTCTTTGGCTCTGTAATTGTAGCCTTTGGATTCCTCAGTAGGTGTGTGTGTGTGTACGTGAGCATGTGCATGTGTGTGCGTACATACTTGCATGTTTGTGTGTGTGTGTGTTTGAGAGCAGAACTTTTGTTGCTGTGTTTCTGGCTTCAGGCTTTCTCACATCTCTGTTGAGGTGTTTCCAGTCCAGTACTTTATGAGGATAGGGAAAACAGAGATGTAACAAGAGGCTTTCACTTCCAACTTTTAATACCATTAATTAAAACATTAGTGAGGAGATTTGCCAGCCTAAGGATCATATTTAGTCTTTGTGGTACAGTAGAAGTTAATTCAAAAGGCAGCTTGCTTTTCCAGTTGTTATGTGGCACAAACTGCATTGGAGGCAGTGTATGTTTACTAGCACTGTGAAGAAGTTCATTGTTTTGCCCCACAGTTAACCATGTAAGTAACGTTAGCTAGC
This sequence comes from Oncorhynchus nerka, assembly GCF_034236695.1. NCBI lineage: Eukaryota > Metazoa > Chordata > Actinopteri > Salmoniformes > Salmonidae > Oncorhynchus > Oncorhynchus nerka. The sequence goes on from NC_088422.1 coordinate 87,035,911, forward strand.
AAGCTAGTCATTTAGTTTGTTAGTTTATATTACAGTAGATATCAACCTAGCACGTTAGTTAGTTGACGCTCGCTAGCTAAAGGTACTTACAACTAGTTAGAAAACGCTAATACACTCTTTTGCTAGGCAACCGTAACGCTGTCATATTAAACACATCCAGTTGTCTTTGCATTGTTGTGTTTACGTTTCATCCATTGTGACGGAGTCCTCTTTCCATGCATATCATGTCCCGGTTTATTGACATCAGTAGCCTACTGCTCACGTATTTGAGGTTCTGATGTTAACACTGTCTGTGCTCCAAATGGTACCCTATTCCCTGTATAGTGCACTACATTCTATCAGAAGGGTTCCATTTGGGAAGCTGTTTCTGAATAGTGATCTTAGTTTATCTGCTGTTTCCCAGATGTCTGGTCCTTTGAGGGTTTTACTACGGGCCTTTTATTAATAACCCCCCTACTACAAAACACACGCACGCGTGTACGGACACACACACACGCACGCACGCACGCACGCACGCACGCACGCACACACACACACACACACACACACACACACACACACACACACACAGAGGGTGATTAACAATACAGATACAGTTTGGAGTGTCAGGAATTTCTGGAGGAATAAAACCGGGCCTGAGGACAGCTAAATTGTGTGTGTGTAAATGTGTGTGCGTGTGTGTTTCTCTATGTGTGTGTCTATGTCTGTCTGTGTGTGTGTGTCTCTGTGTGTGCGTCCATGTGTATCTGTGTCTGTGTGTGTCTCTGTGTAGCTCTCTCTGTGTGTGTGTCCATGTTTGTCTTTTTCTGTGTGTGTGTCAATGTGTATCTCTGTGTGTGTGTGTCTGTGTGTGTGTCCATGTGTATCTGTGTGTGTGTGTGTGTGTGTGTGTGTGTGTGTGTGTGTGTAACCTCATTGCAACTCCCCTCCAAGTCTCCGACCACTACCTTGTATCCTTTTCCCTCTCGCTCTCATCCAACACTTCCCACACTGCCCCTACTCGGATGGTATCGCGCCGTCCCAACCTTCGCTCTCTCTCCCCCGCTACTCTCTCCTCTTCCATCCTATCATCTCTTCCCTCTGCTCAAACCTTCTCCAACCTATCTCCTGATTCTGCCTTCTCAACCCTCCTCTCCTCCCTTTCTGCATCCTTTGACTCTCTATGTCCCCTATCCTCCAGGCCGGCTCGGTCCTCCCCTCCCGCTCCGTGGCTCGACCACTCATTGCGAGCTCACAGAACAGGGCTCCGGGCAGCCGAGCGGAAATGGAGGAAAACTCGCCTCCCTGCGGACCTGGCATCCTTTCACTCCCTCCTCTCTACATTCTCCTCTTCTCTCTCTGCTGCTAAAGCCACTTTCTACCACTCTAAATTCCAAGCATCTGCCTCTAACCCTAGGAAGCTCTTTGCCACCTTCTCCTCCCTCCTGAATCCTCCCCCCCTCCTCCCTCTCTGCAGATGACTTCGTCAACCATTTTGAAAAGAAGGTCGACGACATCCGATCCTCGTTTGCTAAGTCAAACGACACCGCTGGTTCTGCTCACACTGCCCTACCCTGTGCTCTGACCTCTTTCTCCCCTCTCTCCAGATGAAATCTCGCGTCTTGTGACGGCCGGCCGCCCAACAACCTGCCCGCTTGACCCTATCCCCTCCTCTCTTCTCCAGACCATATCCGGAGACCTTCTCCCTTACCTCACCTCGCTCATCAACTCATCCCTGACCGCTGGCTACGTCCCTTCCGTCTTCAAGAGAGCGAGAGTTGCACCCCTTCTGAAAAAACCTACACTCGATCCCTCCGATGTCAACAACTACAGACCAGTATCCCTTCTTTCTTTTCTCTCCAAAACTCTTGAACGTGCCGTCCTTGGCCAGCTCTCCCGCTATCTCGCTCAGAATGACCTTCTTGATCCATATCAGTCAGGTTTCAAGACTAGTCATTCAACTGAGACTGCTCTTCTCTGTATCACGGAGGCGCTCCGCACTGCTAAAGCTAACTCTCTCTCCTCTGCTCTCATCCTTCTAGACCTATCGGCTGCCTTCGATACTGTGAACCATCAGATCCTCCTCTCCACCCTCTCCGAGTTGGGCATCTCCGGCGCGGCCCACGCTTGGATTGCGTCCTACCTGACAGGTCGCTCCTACCAGGTGGCGTGGCGAGAATCCGTCTCCACACCACGTGCTCTCACCACTGGTGTCCCCCAGGGCTCTGTTCTAGGCCCTCTCCTATTCTCGCTATACACCAAGTCACTTGGCTCTGTCATAACCTCACATGGTCTCTCCTATCATTGCTATGCAGACGACACACAATTAATCTTCTCCTTTCCCCCTTCTGATGACCAGGTGGCGAATCGCATCTCTGCATGTCTGGCAGACATATCAGTGTGGATGACGGATCACCACCTCAAGCTGAACCTCGGCAAGACGGATCTGCTCTTCCTCCCGGGGAAGGACTGCCCGTTCCATGATCTCGCCATCACGGTTGACAACTCCACTGTGTCCTCCTCCCAGAGCGCTAAGAACCTTGGCGTGATCCTGGACAACACCCTGTCGTTCTCAACTAACATCAAGGCGGTGGCCCGTTCCTGTAGGTTCATGCTCTACAACATCCGCAGAGTACGACCCTGCCTCACACAGGAAGCGGTGCAGGTCCTAATCCAGGCACTTGTCATCTCCCGTCTGGATTACTGCAACTCGCTGTTGGCTGGGCTCCCTGCCTGTGCCATTAAACCCCTACAACTCATCCAGAACGCCGCAGCCCGTCTGGTGTTCAACCTTCCCAAGTTCTCTCACGTCACCCCGCTCCTCCGCTCTCTCCACTGGCTTCCAGTTGAAGCTCGCATCCGCTACAAGACCATGGTGCTTGCCTACGGAGCTGTGAGGGGAACGGCACCTCAGTACCTCCAGGCTCTGATCAGGCCCTACACCCAAACAAGGGCACTGCGTTCATCCACCTCTGGCCTGCTCGCCTCCCTACCACTGAGGAAGTACAGTTCCCGCTCAGCCCAGTCAAAACTGTTCGCTGCTCTGGCCCCCCAATGGTGGAACAAACTCCCTCACGACGCCAGGACAGCGGAGTCAATCACCACCTTCCGGAGACACCTGAAACCCCACCTCTTTAAGGAATACCTAGGATAGGATAAAGTAATCCCTCTCACCCCCCCTTAAAAGATTTAGATGCACTACTGTTCCACTGGATGTCATAAGGTGAATGCACCAATTTGTAAGTCGCTCTGGATAAGAGCATCTGCTAAATGACTTAAATGTAAATGTAATGTAAATGTGTGTGTGTGTGTGTGTGTGTGTGTGTGTGTGTGTGTGTGTGTGTGTGTGTAGTATTTCTGTCTAAGAGCTAAATGGACAGAC
>NC_088422.1:87041771-87154271 GCF_034236695.1 Oncorhynchus nerka
AAAGACTGAGAGAGAGTATGTGCTTAATTAATGTGTGTGTGTGTGTGTGTGTGTGTGTGTGTGTGTGTGTGTGTGTGTGTGTGTGTGTGTGTGTGTGTGTGTGTGTGTGTGTGTGTGTGTGTGTGTGTGTGTGTGTGTGTGTGTGTGTGTGTGTGTGTGTGTGTGTGTGTGTGTGTGAAAGACTGAGAGAGAGTATGTGCTTAATTAAGTAAAGCTGCCTACAAATGTCTGAAACGAAGTTAAGCTTTTACTGCAGTGGGCTAAATGTCTTGGTATTCTTAAACAAATCTACTTTGAAACAAAAGTATACACCTCACACACATGGTTATGGGATTAGAGGATAACCTGTACCATGTCAGGATATATACATTTGGAGTTTGCATCCCAATATTACACTAAATATAGGTCACAGAATACTGAAATATAGTGTTATGTAACTGTATATAACTATTTGACATAGAAACACCAGATTTTCAGCGTTACATTTAAAAAAATGTTGATTCATTAGGAAATTCTGAAAAATATGAGTAACATTCCACCCATGAGGCCACTAGAGGGCGATTTGGTCACTTTGTTGCAGGAAAGTGGAGTACGAGAGAATTAAAAAAAAGTGTCTATGAAGTAACTCCATCCTCTGATCCAGTGTGTGTGTGTGTGTGTGTGTGTGTGTGTGTGTGTGTGTGTGTGTGTGTGTGTGTGTGTGTGTGTGTGTGTGTGTGTGTGTGTGTGTGTGTGTGTGTGTGTGTGTGTGTGTGTGTATGTGTGTGTGTGTGTGCCTATTGATTATTGTCCTTTATGTAACAGAGGATCATGTTCAGAGCAGGGAGGTCACTGACTAGAATAAATATAGATTTGCAGTCTTCCCAGAGTCAGATACATAAACAGGCTCACAGATGAATGACTAGAGGAATAGAACACAGGACTTCTATTGGCACTCTGTTCAGAAGCCTACACACACACACACACACACACACACACACACACACACACACACACACACACACACACACACACACACACACACACACACACACACACTATCCCTAGCCTTTTATTTGGACTCTGTTAAACTGAACACTTCCCTCCAGATAGACTAGAGGGTGATAAACCTACAAAGACCCAGAGTTCACTAGGAAACAGCAAAAAGTTCAAAGTTAGTGCAGACTGAAGTTGGAGCCAAAGCAGAATTTTAAAGAAGTTTGGAGAGAAGAGAGGAGAAAATAGGATGGGGAGGAGAGGAGGAGAAGAGAGAGGAGAGAGGAGGGGAGGGAGAGGAAGAGAGAGGAGTAGAGGAAAGAGGATGGGAGGGGGAGGAAGAGAGGAGGACAGGAAAGAGGATGGGAGGGGGAGGAAGAGAGGAGGACAGGAAAGAGGATGGGGGGAGCAAGAGAGGAGGACAGGAAAGAGGAGGGGAGTGAGAGAAGAAGTGAGGAGGACAGGAAAGAGGAGGGGAGGGGAAGGAAGAGAGGAGGACAGGAAAGAGGAGCTGGATGGAGAGAGGAAGTGAGGAGGACAGGAAAGAGGAGTGGAGGGGGAGGAAGAGAGGAGGACAGGAAAGAGGAGCTGGATGGAGAGAGGAAGTGAGGAGGACAGGAAAGAGGAGGGGAGGGGGAGGAAGAGAGGAGGACAGGAAAGAGGAGCTGGATGGAGAGAGGAAGTGAGGAGGACAGGAAAGAGGAGTGGAGGGGGAAGAAGAGAGGAGGACAGGAAAGAGGAGCTGGATGGAGAGAGGAAGTGAGGAGGACAGGAAAGAGGAGGGGAGGGGGAGGAACAGAGCAGGAGAGGAAAGAGGAGGGGAGGGGGAAGAAGAGAGGAGGACAGGAAAGGGAAGGGGAGGGGGAGGAAGACAGGAGGAGAGAAAAGAGGAGGGGAGGTGGAGGAAGAGAGGAGGACAGGAAAGAGGAGCTGGAGGAAGAGAGGAGGACAGGAAAGAGGAGCTGGAGGGAGAGAGGAAGAGAGGAGGAGAGGAAAGAGGAGGGGAGGGGGAGGAAGAGAGGAGGACAGGAAAGAGGAGGGGAGGTTGAGGAAGAGAGGAGGACAGGAAAGAGGAGGGGAGGTTGAGGAAGAGAGGAGGACAGGAAAGAGGAGCTTCAGGAAGAGAGGAGGACAGGAAAGAGGAGCTGGAGGGAGAGAGGAAGAGAGGAGGAGAGGAAAGAGGAGGGGAGGAGGAGGAAGAGAGGAGGACAGGAATGAGGAGCTGGAGGAAGAGAGGAGGACAGGAAAGAGGAGGGGAGAAAGAGAGGAGTAGAGGAAAGAGGAGGGGAGGAAGAGAGGAGGGGAGGGGGAGGAAGAGTGGAGGACAGGAAAGAGGAGGGGAGGAAGAGAGGAGGCCAGGAAAGAAGAGGGGGGAGGGAGGAAGAGAGGAGGAGAGGAAAGAGGAGGGGAGGGGGAGGAAGAGATGAGGGGAGGTGGAGGAAGGGAGGAGGAGAGGAAAGAGGAAGGGAGGGGGAGGAAGAGAGGAGGACAGGAAAGAGGAGCTGGACGAAGAGAGGAGTAGAGGAAAGAGGAGGGGAGGGGGAGGAAGAATGGAGGGCAGGAAATAGGAGGGGAGGAAGAGAGGAGGAGAGAAGGGGGAGGAAGAGAGGAGGACAGGAAAGAGGAGGGGAGGTGGAGGAAGAGAGGAGGAGAGAAGGGGGGAAGAGAGGGAGGACAGGAAAGAGGAGGGGAGGTGGAGGAAGAGAGGAGGAGAGGAAAGAGGAGGGGAGGGGAGGAAGAGAGGAGGGGAGGTGGAGGAAGGGAGGAGGAAGGGAAAGAGGAAGGGAGGGGGAGGAAGAGAGGAGGACAGGAAAGAGGAGCTGGACGAAGAGAGGAGTAGAGGAAAGAGGAGGGGAGGGGGAGGAAGAGAGGAGGGCAGGAAAGAGGAGGGGAGGAAGAGAGGAGGAGAGAAGGGGAGGAAGAGAGGAAGACAGGAAAGAGGAGGGGAGAGGTAGGAAGAGAGGAGGAGAGAGGGGGAGGAAGAGAGGAGGACAGGAAAGAGGAGGGGGAGGAAGAGAGGAGGAGAGAAGGGGGAGGAAGAGAGGAGGACAGGAAAGAGGAGGGGGAGGAAGAGAGGAGGAGAGAAGGGGGAGGAAGAGAGGAGGACAGGAAAGAGGAGGGGGAGGAAGAGAGGAGGAGAGGAAAGAGGAGGGGAGGGGGAGGAAGAGTGGAGGGCAGGAAAGAGGAGGGGGAGGAAGAGAGGAGGAGAGAAGGGGGAGGAAGAGAGGAGGACAGGAAAGAGGAGGGGAGGGGGAGGAAGAGAGGAGGAGGAAAGGAAAGGAGGGGAGGGGGAGGAAGAGAGGAGGAGAGGAAAGAGGATAGAAGTGGGAGGAAGAGAGGAGGACAGGAAAGAGGATGGGAGGGGGAGGAAGAGAGGAGGACAGGAAAGAGGATGGGAGGGGGAGGAAGAGAGGAGGACAGGAAAGAGGAGCTGGAGGAAGAGAGGAAGTGAGGAGGACAGGAAAGAGGAGGGGAGGGGAAGGTAGAGAGGAGGACAGGAAAGAGGAGCTGGATGGAGAGAGGAAGTGAGGAGGACAGGAAAGAGGAGGGGAGGGGGAGGAACATAGGAGGAGAGGAAAGAGGAGGGGAGGGGGAGGAAGAGAGGAGGACAGGAAAGAGGAGGGGAGGGGGAGGGGGAGGAAGACAGGAGGAGAGAAAAGAGGAGGGGAGGGGGTAGAGAGGAGGAGAGGAAAGAGGAGGGGAGGGGGAGGAAGAGAGGAGGACAGGAAAGAGGAGGGGAAGTTGAGGAAGAGATGAGGACAGGAAAGAGGAGCTGGAGGAAGAGAGGAGGACAGGAAAGAGGAGCTGGAGGGAGAGAGGAAGAGAGGAGGAGAGGAAAGAGGAGGGGAGGAGGAGGAAGAGAGGAGGACAGGAATGAGGAGCTGGAGGGAGAGAGGAAGAGAGGAGGACAGGAAAGAGGAGGGGAGGGGGAGGAAGTGAGGAGGACAGGAAAGAGGAGCTGGAGGGAGAGATGAAGAGAGGGGGACAGGAAAGAGGAGCTGGAGGGAGAGAGGAGGACAGGAAAGAGGAGCTGGAGGGAGAGAGGAAGAGAGGAGAACAGGAAATAGGAGCTGGAGGGGGAGGATGTGAGGAGGACTGAAAGAGGAGCTGGAGGGAGAGAGGAGGACAGGAAAGAGGAGCTGGAGGGGGAGGAAGTGAGGAGGACAGGAAAGAGGAGCTGGAGGGAGAGAGGAAGAGAGGAGGACAGGAAAGAGGAGGGGAGGGGTAGGAAGTGAGGAGGACAGGAAAGAGGACCTGGAGGGAGAGAGGAAGAGAGGAGGACAGGAAAGAGGAGGGGAGGGGGATGAAGAGATGAGGGGAGGTGGAGGAAGAGAGGAGGAGAGGAAAGAAGAAGGGAGGGGGAGGAAGAGAGGAGGACAGGAAAGAGGAGCTGGAGGAAGAGAGGAGGACAGGAAAGAGGAGGGGAGAAAGAGAGGAGTAGAGGAAAGAGGAGGGGAGGAAGAGAGGAGGGGAGGAGGAGGAGGAAGAGAGGAGGACAGGAAAGAGGATGGGAGAGGGAGGAAGAGAGGAGGAGAGGAAAGAGGAGGGGAGGGGAGGAAGAGAGGAGGACAGGAAAGAGGAGGGGAGGGGGAGGAAGTGTGGAGGGCAGGAACTAGGAGGGGGAGGAAGAGAGGAGGAGAGAAGAGGGAGAAAGAGAGGAAGAGAGGAAAGAGGAGGGGGAGGAAGAGAGGAGGAGAGAAAAGGTGATGAGGTTGGGTCCCTCTTGGATAGTGAGCTGTTGCTGGGAAGGTCTGAACACTGGAAGGGGGTGCAAGTGCAACACAATGAAGACTAGATGTTCCAGACAGGAAACACTGGAGGCCATTCTGTTGGCTCTTTCTGCCTTTACAAAACTTCAGCTTTACTTTTCATTGTGCTCAGAGCCGTAGCCAGGGCTTTCATCGTGCTACCTGCTATTTTGCCCCTAGAAAGGACAATATTATGTAAAAAGACGTTCGACAATTCATAAACTTCAGAGATGTCATTAGCTATGATTCAGATTTACGGGAGGTGATTGTGTATCTCCAAACTGCAAAACCTCTCATTAATGTTAATGATGCTACATTTGGCTTTGTCCTTTTCTTTTCTACATCTTCAACCCAGACAGGCTTACAGCAGACTTATATTGTAAGTGTGCTACTGGTCAACTTTGTAAGCCACAAACATAGTAAACCGTAGCATACCGTAGCTTAACACAACAGTTGCAAATACCATGTAATACTGTGTAGCTACACTGTAATTTCTATGTAGCTACACTCTATTTGATAGGTAGGCCTACTGAAAGGACTATGTCTTAACAACTCTCTTTCTCTCTGTGGGTATATGGAGTGGAGTGTGTAGTTGGTGAAGTGTGCAATTAGAATAGGGCTTTTTTCAGGCCTTTTCAGAATATGATATCACCCTCCAACTATTTCCTGTTCTCTAGATCTGTGGACCTGCTGCACTCAGGAGAACCCAGTCAGACACGGATAGAGGGAGAGAGAGAAGGAGGGAGGGAGAGAGAGAGGGAGGATAGAGACAGAGGAAGGGATGGAGTGAGAGGGGGGATAGAGACAGAGAGAGAGAGAGAGAGAGAGGCGGGAGGGAGGGAGGGAGAGGGGGGGATAGAGACAGAGAGAGAGAGAGAGAGAGAGAGAGAGAGAGAGGCGGGAGGAAGGGAGGGAGAGAGAGAGGGGAAGGGATGGAGTGAGAGAGGGAGGGGGGATAGAGACAGAGAGAGAGAGAGAGAGAGAGAGAGAGGGGGGGAGATGTTGCTTGCTCCCAGTAGCAGTAAAATGACTCTTTACTTAACAATAGCTCTTAGCTAATTCACCATAATTCAGGGCTATTAAGCTTGTTTCTACAGCAGTTCCACAATCATTATCATTCATGTCACTAGGCTGCTGTCACTTTTCATTCCAAATAATTGCATCAAATCACAAGAATCAAATAGTCATATTCAATGTCTCAAAACTGGCATTCAAAGATCAAAACGATCATGAATCCATCTATCCATCATTATAATCTGGGTGGTTGGAGCTCTGAATGCTGATTGGCTGACAGACCATATAGCACACAAAAACATATTTTTACTGTTCTAATTACGTTGGTAACCAGTTTATAATAGCAATAAGGATATTATCGGGGGTTTGTGATATATAGCCAATATACTACGGCTAAGGGCCGTAGTATATTGTGTTGCGTTGAGCATAAGAGCGGCCCTTAGCCGTAGTATATTGGCTATATACCACACACCCCCTCGGGCCTTATTGCTTAATTATATCATGAACATGAAAGAATTCTTGGTCTCCAGTATTCACAACAGGACACACAGTTGGTTCTGATTCTGTATTCACAAGAGGTGATGCATTTCCATCTGCAGACAGATACACTGTTATGAGTGTGAGTGCCAGTACACTCCTAAGTGTTATATATGCAGTTAGTTCTACTCTCTCTCTCTCCCTCCCTTCCTCCCTTCCTTCCTCCCTCCCTTCCTCGTTTTAATGGCTGGGTTGAATGTGGAATCCACCTACACATGTTCTCCTGAGTCAGCCTGGTGTTTCTGCTCTATTCTGAGAGGTGAGGAGTGGGCTGCAGCTGCTGTGTGTGTGTGTCTGTGTGTGTGTCTTTGCGTGTGTGTGTGTGTGTGTGTCTTTGTGAGTGCCTGTGCGTATGTGTGAATTATGTGGTTTAAAAGGACCGTTGCTGGGCCCAGCTACAGGGAACAGGCAGAAATACACCTCTATAACAAAGCCATCCCGAGGACAGAGAGCTACTCAGCAACAGGCCTCAGGCTCCTAATGGTTTTCAAGGGGAACGGATGGTCAAAATGGATGTCAAGGGAGGAACTCTTGTGAACACTGGAAAGTAGGGATGGGTGTTTGAAAGAATGTGTGTTGGAATCCTCTCATGAAAACAGTTTTGAGTAGCCCTTGTACTGTCATGTTGGTGTTTTATATGTCAAACGGGGTTGTTCCAAATACTGCTTGTTAAAAACTTAACATGTACATTTCACTGTACTTGCCATACTCTACAAACAATAAGCACATCTTAGAGTTTACAACGTTGTCAGTGCTTAGAAATATGACCTGCTAAATAGTTGAATTGAAGTGTTACAACTGCTACACGTTATTGACCGATGTGCTACACAGTCCTGAACATCTGTTTCAATGGAGATTCTCCGTTGTTCAGACTCTTTAGTCCAGGACTAGGCTTAATCTGTGTCCGGGAAGCCGGCCCTAAATGTCTACTGTCTTAAGGGAGGGAAATGAAAGTACACTGAACAGGATATCAGAGAGGTTATATGGAGTTACACTAAAGAGGGTTTCAGGAAATCTTATTACTGTAAATTGTTCAATTCAGTGTAAATGGGGTTCTATCATAGGGTTCTATCCAGTGTATTACTGTAAATGGGATTCTATCATAGGGTTCTATCCAGTGTATTACTGTAAATAGGGTTCTATCATAGGGTTCTTTCCAGTGTATTACTGTAAATAGGGTTCTATCATAGGGTTCTATCCAGAGTATTACTGTAAATAGGGTTATATCATAGGGTTCTATCCAGTGTATTACTGTAAATTGGGTTCTATCATAGGGTTCTATCCAGTGTATTACTGTAAATAGGGTTCTATCATGAGACTCTATCTGTTGTGTTACTGTAAATAGGGTTATATCATAAGGCTCTATCCGTTGTATTACTGTAAATATGGTTCTGTCATAGGGTTCTATCCGGTGTATTACTGTAAATAGGGTTCTATCATAAGGCTCTATCCGTTGTATTACTGTAAACAGGGTTCTATCATAGGGTTCTATCTGGCGTATTACTGTAAATAGGGTTCTATCATAAGGCTCTATCCGTTGTATTACTGTAAATAGGGTTCTATCATAGGGTTCTATCCAGTGTATTAGTGTAAATAGGGTTCTATCATAAGGCTCTATCCAGTGTATTAGTGTAAATAGGGTTCTATCATAAGGCTCTATCCAGTGTATTATTGTAAATAGGGTTCTATCTGGTGTATTACTGTAAATAGGGTTCTATCATAAGGCTCTAACCAGTGTATTACTGTAAATGCCTGACATACACTGTCTTTCCCTCCCACTGTGTACCAGGCCCCTACAGCGCAATGCAGAATGCTCTTTCTGCTCTGCATTCTTAGAAAAAAGGTGAACTTAAAAAGGTTCATTGGTGGTCCCCATAGGAGAACCCTTTGAATAACCCTTTACACAGAGGGTTTTACATTGAACCCAAAGGAGTTCTACCTGGAACCAAAAAGGGTTTTCCTATGGGAACAGCGGAACAGTGTGTGGCTCAGCTCTCTGCTATGTGTAGCAGGAGGCAGCAGAAGGGGGATAACCCAGCAGTAACCCTGTAGCATAGGAGGGGAAATCAGCATCAACACACACACACACGCACAAACTTAGATCAGTTTCTGGTGGCAGTTTGGGGGCCACAGGGCTGGCACTGAAGGGTGACTGCCTTAAGATACTTAAACAGCATATAAATCAGCACATTCACCTGCTTTTTCATCACACACACACACACACACACACACACACACACACACACACACACACACACACACACACACACACACACACACACACACACACACACACACACACACACACACACACACACACCCTATTCTCTGTTTAGTGCATTGCAATATGTCTACCTCTATCTTCAGCAGCCTATCCCAACTCGTTGGCCCCATCTAGCCTCTATCCCCCTCAGCAGCTGTGTTGGCTGGGTAGCAGAGCCAGCAGAGCTGGGGTTCTGACATGAAGGCAATGGTTCAGCTTCCCCTCCCTCCCCTCTCCCCTCTTCTACCCCCTCCACTCATCTCTCCACTCCCACTCCACTCTCTGCCCTTTTCATCTCCTTCAACAGCAGCCGAGGGCTGGGTGCCTGACACACACACACCCTGTCCCCTCTCACACCCCCTCTCATTCCCCCCAGTGCTGCCTTGATAATACTGGGCTCTGTCAGATGCCTGACATACACTGTCTTTCCCTCCCATTTCACCCACTCAACAGCAGCCGAGGGCTGGGTGCCTGACACACACACACACCCTGTCCCCTCTCACACACCCTCTTATTCCCCCCAGTGCTGCCTTGATAATACTGGGCTCTGTCAGATGCCTGACATACACTGTCTTTCCCTCCCATTTCACCCACTCAACAGCAGCCGAGGGCTGGGTGCCTGACACACACACACCCTGTCCCCTCTCACACCCCCTCTCATTCCCCCCAGTGCTGCCTTGATAATACTGGGCTCTGTCAGATGCCTGACATACACTGTCTTTCCCTCCCATTTCACCCACTCAACAGCAGCCGAGGGCTGGGTGCCTGACACACACACACCCTGTCCCCTCTCACACCCCTCTCATTCCCCCAGTGCTGCCTTGATAATACTGGGCTCTGTCAGATGCCTGACATACACTGTCTTTCCCTCCCATTTCACCCACTCAACAGCAGCCGAGGGCTGGGTGCCTGACACACACACACCCTGTCCCCTCTCACACCCCCTCTCATTCCCCCCAGTGCTGCCTTGATAATACTGGGCTCTGTCAGATGCCTGACATACACTGTCTTTCCCTCCCATTTCACCCACTCAACAGCAGCCGAGGGCTGGGTGCCTGACATATCCACCATGGTACAGCTTGCCCCCATTCCCCTCTCTCACCCTCTCCCACCCTCTCTTTCTCCCTCTTTCACTCCCTCATTCCCCACTGGTTCTGTTGGAATAACTGTGGCTAGATGTTTGACATTCCCGCTCTCTACTAACTACCCCTCACATACCCCCCTCATTCACTCTTTCTTTCTTTCTTTCCTTCTTTCTTTCTTTCTTTCTGTTTCTCTCTGTCTTTCAATTTCAATTCAATGAAATGTGCTTTTTTGGCGTGCGTTAACAATGTACATATTGCCAAAGCGTACTGTGGAGACTGTGATACATTTACAATATTAAAACTTCATTAGGGTAGGGGGCACTATTTTCAACTCCGGATGAAAAGCGCGCCCAAAGTAAACTGCCTGTTACTCTGTTACTTGAGATATCAGCTGATGTACGAAGGGCTATATAAATACATTTGATTTGATTTGGATTTGATTTGGAAGGTGATGGAGTCCAGGTGAGTGACAGACATAGGGGAGGTCATCAGGAAGGTGATGGAGTCCAGGTGAGTGACAGACATAGGGGAGGTCATCAGGAAGGTGATGGAGTCCAGGTGAGTGACAAACATAGGGGAGGTCATCAGGAAGGTGATGGAGTCCAGGTGAGTGACAGACATAGAGGAGGTCATCAGGAAGGTGATGGAGTCCAGGTGAGTGACAGACATAGAGGAGGTCATCAGGAAGGTGATGGAGTCCAGGTGAGTGACAGACATAGGGGAGGTCATCAGGAAGGTGATGGAGTCCAGGTGAGTGACAGACATAGGGGAGGTCATCAGGAAGGTGATGGAGTCCAGGTGAGTGACAGACATAGGGGAGGTCATCAGGAAGGTGATGGAGTCCAGGTGAGTGACAGACATAGGGGAGGTCATCAGGAAGGTGATGGAGTCCAGGTGAGTGACAGACATAGAGGAGGTCATCAGGAAGGTGATGGAGTCCAGGTGAGTGACAGACATAGGGGAGGTCATCAGGAAGGTGATGGAGTTCAGGTGCGCATAACGATTGTGGCAGGTGTGAGTAATAATTAATAAACTGGCAACAACGAGCGCCAGAGAAGGAGAGCAGGAGTAGACGTGACACACATTTATAATACCACAGAAAACCTTCCCCAGGATACTGTTCACACAAATGCCTCTGTAATTGTTATGGACAACTTTGTCTCAGTCCTTAAAGATTAGGGTTATGAGTCCATGACAATAACCTACACTCAGGATCAAATTAAATAGTTAATACTGTATTATTGAAATGTTGCACTAGTGTATTGAGCATCTAATTTCGGATGCCATCAGGTCTGCATGCTTTTTAAATTTGAAGGCTTGAAGTTTCTTATAGAACTCCTGGTCAGTAATTGTGGAGTCCAATGGATTTTGATAGTCATTTATAGTTTTTTCTAACTGTGTTCAACTTCTCATGGAATTGGCATTGTTCTGTGTTTTGCATCAATTTTAACGGTGTTGTATAGTGTTTTAATTAAATGGGTTGTCCATATGTCACCATTTTGTATCGTTAATTCCTCTATTAAAATGTCAAATCTTGCCAGAAGTTGTTTATGGACTCCTCAATTAGTGTCAGCTGCTTGCTGTTGTACTGTGCTTTTTTGGTTCTGTGAGTACGTTTATAGAGTTTTAAAGTATCAGAGTAATGAAGGTGTAATTCACCATTTTTGGGTATCTTTGCTTTTGGTTTGATAGTGTTCTAATTATTTTTTACAATCTGTATCAAACCAGTTCTCCTCTGAGGTATTTTATAGATTTAAAAAAATATATTTCAGTTCTGCTTCTTTTTCTGTTTGCCTGAATATATTGTTGATGTTTTTACTGCCAGATTGTTGTCTTCTTTACTGTGAGTGAATGTGGCATCCAGAAGTTGTATAAAAGAGTTTGGATTTGTTGGTTACTGGTTGCTTTCTGGTATTCTTCTGTGCTGTTTTGGGCCCATCTGTATGAATTTCTGATGTTGTGCAGCTTACTGGGCTGTGAAAGTGGGTTTGTTTCCATGTCTGTTATTTTGAGGAACTACTTAATGTGGCTGTGAACAGACAGAGGTTTTAGTGGCTTGACAGTGAATGAGTTAGCAAGAGAAAGGGTCAATGTTTGTAATCATGTAGTCTACTGTGCTGTGGCCAAGGGGTGAGCAATAGGTACATCTCCCCAAAGAGTCCCCAGTAACCTACCATTAACAAAGTACAGACCCAGGCTTTGACAGAGCTGCAACAGATCCCTTCCGCTTTTGTTGATGGTGCTGTCACTGTTGTTTCTATGGGGGAGATTAAGACAGTTAGAAACAGTATGGCCTTTAATAAAGCTGTCCCCTCGTGTGGTCCTTAGATCAGGTAGTGTTTCTCTCTCTCTCTCTCTCTCTCTCTCTCTCTCTCTCTCTCTCTCTCTCTCTCTCTCTGTGGATCTGTGTAATCTGAGGGAAATATGTCTCTCTAATATGGTCATACATTGGGCAGGTTAGGAAATGCAGCTCAGTTCCTCAGTTTCATTTTGTGGGCAGTGTGCACATAGCCTGTCTTCTCTTGAGAGCCAGGTCTGTCTACGGCGGCCTTTCTCAATAGCAAGGCTATACTCACTGAGTCTGTACATAGTCAAAGCTTTCCTTAAGTTTGGGTCAGTCACAGTGGTCAGGTATTCTGTCACTGTGTACTCTCTGTTTAGGGACAAATATCATTCTAATTTGCTCTCTTTTTTTGTAAATTCTTTCCAATGTGTGCAATTATCTTTTTGTTTTCTCATGATTTGATTGGGTCTAATTGTGTTGCTGTCCTGGGGCTCTGTGGGGTGTGTTTCTGTTTGTGAACAGAGCCTCAGGACCAGCTTGCTTAGGGGACTCCTCTCCAGGTTCATCGCTCTGTAGGTGATGGCTTTGTTATGGAAGGTTTGGTAATCACTTCCTTTTAGGTGTTTGTAGAATTTTTAATGTCTCTTTTCTGAATTTGGATAATTAGCGGGTATCGGTCGAATTCTGTTCTGCATGCATTATTTGGTGTTCTACGTTCTACGTTGCAGAGTCTCAATTTGGTGTTTGTCTCATTTTGTGAATTCTTGGTTGGTGAGCAAACCCCAGACCTCACAACCATAAAGGCAATGGGTTCTATGACTGATTCAAGTATTTTTAGCCAGATCATAATTTGGTGTTCCATTTGATGGCATAGAATGCCCTTCTTGCCTTGTCTCTCAGATCGTTCATAGCTTTGTGGAAGTTACCTGTGGCGCTCATGTTTAGGCCAAGGTATGTATAGATTTTGTGTGCTCTAGGACAACAGTGTCTAGATGGAATTTGTATTTGTGGCCCTGGCGACTGGACCTTTTTTGGAACACCATTATTTTGGTCTTACTGAGATTTACTGTTAGGGCCCAGGTCTGGCAGAATCTGTGCAGAAGATCTAGGTGCTGCTGTAGGCCCTCCTTGGTTGGTGACAGAGGCACCAGATCATCAGCAAACAATAGACATTTGACTTCAGATTCTAGTAGGGTGAGGCTTAATGTATATGTTATATGTATATGTTATATATATGTATATGTTGAAGATGGTGGGGCTTAAGCTGCATCCTTGTCTCACCCCACGACCCTGTGGGAAGAAATGTGTGTGTTTTTTGCCTATTTTAACCGCACACTTGTTGTTTGTGTACGTGGATTTTATAATGGTGTATGTTTTTCCCCCAACATCACTTTCTATCAATTTGTATAGCAGACCCTCATTCCAAATTGAGTCAAAGGCCTTTTTGAAATCAACACTTTGGTTTGTTTGTTTGTCAATTAGGGTGTGCAGGGTGAATATGTGGTCTATCGTATGATAATTTGGTAAAAAGCCAATTTGACATTTGCTCAGTACATTGTTTTCACTGAGGAAATGTACGATTCTGCTGTTAATGATAACGCTGAGGATTTTCCCAAGGTTGATGTTGACGCATATCCCACAGTAGTTAGTCGGGTCAAATTTGTCTCCACTTTTGTGGGTTGGGGTTATCAGTCCTTGGTTTCCAATATTGGAGAAGATGCCAGAGCTAAGGATGATGTTAAAGAGTTTTAGTATAGCCAATTGGAATTTGTTGTCTGTATATTTAATAATTTCTTGAAGATACCATCAACACCACAGGCCTTTTTGGATTGGAGGGTTTTTATTTTGTCCTGTAGTTCACTCATTGTAATTGGAGAATCCAGTGTGTTCTGGTGGTCTTTAATAGTTGATTCTAAGATTTGTATTTGATCATGTATATGTTTTTGCTGTGTCAGTGGGCTAACTGTGAACACTGAGAGACTCTGGGTTGAGTTCAATGATAAAGTAGTCTACAGTACTACTTTCAAGAGATGAGCTATAGGTTTACCTACCGTAGGAGTCCCCTCGAAGCCTACCATTGACTATGTACATACCCAGCATGCAACAGACCTGCAGGAGTTGTGACCTGTTTTTGTTGTTTATGTTGTCACAGTTGGGCCTAAAGGAGCATATGGGGGAGGGAATGCTGTCACCTCCAGGCAGGTGTTTGTCCTCCTGTGTGCTGAGGGTGTCAGGTTCTAGTCCGGTTCTGGCATTTAGGTCACCACAGACTAGTACATGTCCCTGGGCCTGGAAGAAATGTATTTCCCCCTCCAGGGTGGAGAAGCTGTCTTCAATAAGCTGTCTTTTATTGACTTTTCTGCTCCTTTGTACACCAGTATTTCTACTTGCACATCACCATCTGCTCATCTATCACTCCAGTGTTAATTTGCTACATTGTAATTACTTCACTACTATGGCCTATTTATTGCCTTACCTCCTCACGCCATTTGTACACACTGTATATAGACTTTCTTTTTTTTCTATTGTGTTATTGACTGTACGCTTGTTTATTCCATGTGTAACTCTGTGTTGTTGTTTGTGTCGCACTGTTTGCTTTATCTTGGCCAGGTCGCAGTTGTAATTGAGAACTTGTTCTCAACTAGTCTACCTGGTTAAATAAAGGTGAAATAAATACATAACAAAATACAACAAATAAAGTATGGGGATTCTAGTGGGGGGGTCGGGGGGTATAGTTGGCACACAGGAGGATATCTTTCTCTGTTAAGATCATTCCCATTTGAATTTCTAGCCAAATGTAAAATGTTCCTGTTTGATTAATTTAATGGAGTGAGTTAGGTCTGCTCTATACCAAATTAGCATACCCCCTGAGTTCCTTCCATGTTTCACACCTGGCAGTTTGGTGGAGGGACTACCAGCTCTCTGTAACCTAGAGGGCAACAAGTGGGTCCGTCTCCTCTATACTAAGTTTCTTGTAGGATGACAATGTCTGTATTTACGATTTCTTTGATGAAGTCCAGGTTCCTGCTCTCTGTCTCTCCCACTCTCTCCCCCTTCTCTTTCCGCCCCTCCCTCTCTTTCACTCTCACTCTCTCTCTCACCTATTTCACCCCCTCAACAGCAGCAGCACTAAGATCCTGACATATACACAATTGCTCTGCCTTTCATCCACTTTTTACTCTCCTCCTACTTAGTTTAGGACCTGTGAAACACACACCCTCCCCTGGTAGGCCGGCGGGCCGGCTGGCTTCCTAACATGCTCCACGATGAACACACACACCCTCCCCTGGCAGGCCGGCTGGCTTCCTAACATGCTCCACGATGAACACACACACCCTCCCCTGGCAGGCCGGCTGGCTTCCTAACATGCTTCACGATGAACACACACACCCTGCCCTGCAGGCCGGCTGGCTTCCTAACATGCTTCACGATGAACACACACACCCTCCCCTGGCAGGCCGGCTGGCTTCCTAACATGCTCACTGTTTGTCATCATGGCCCAGAATTAGCAGCATATTGTTGTAGCGGACATGTCCAGTTATGAATAGAGCTGAGGTCATATCAAATGTCATTTATATGCTTGGGTATTGTGGACGGCATGCTATGACAAGGCAAATGAGACATTGGGAGTGCAGTGTATGTCTTGCCAAGAGTCAATGGATTGATTTCCCGTACTCTGTTATGAATGGAACTAGACAGAGTTTTGGAAAATACTTCTGGACCAGAGTTCTTAAACTAGACAAAGTTCTGGACCAGTGATCTCAAACTAAGGGTTCTTCTGAACTAGAGTCCTGGAACTAGACCATTGTCATTCTAACGTGATACACAGTTGCCAGGAGCCATATGTCTAACCAATAGTGGAACATCTCTAAAAATGTTGATTTTGCTCATCCTCTCAACACTAGTTCCTATTTCAGGACATCGCTCTGCTCTTCTGCCAACTACCATGCCTGATCAGCTGAGCAAACTTGCTCCAGCAGGATGCATTAGCAAATAAATGATCCTTATAACTTCTTCTGTGTGTGATTTTTAAACATTCAGTTCAAGACATACATACATCTGGAGTGTGTGAACTGGCGTTGTTAGCATCCCTGCCTTTAGTTTCCTATGGATTGATCTGAGACTGGTTCAGCCAGCAAGTAGACACTAGCTAGCTAATGTTGACTAGCTCATTTGTATGCACATTTTGCATTTCATTAATACTGATTCTACCACCACAGAACACTTTAGCTAGATGTAGAATTATGTAGTGAAGACTTGCTCATGAAAAAAACCTTTTTGGCAAAATTATCTCTGACTGTTTTATAGGATGGAAGGGGATTCAGTGGAAATGGTCACCTTGGTAACATTTTCGATAGTTAGGACACCATATTGTAGTTTTTAGCTATCCTATGAGCATTTGCGAGTTATCAGACAGATCAGACAGAGGGCCGTTGCGCTATCTGACGTGTGACAATGGGAATTAGACAGCAGGGTTGGGCTCAATTCCATTTCAATTCATGTCAATTCAGGAAGTGCACTAAAATTCCAATTCCAATTATATTCATTGCTTTTCAATTAGGATTTGTTACAATTTGAATGTTTTGAATTGACTGGAATTTAAATGGAATTGACCCTAACCCTGCTAGACAGGATACTGGACAAGAGCTGTAGAACTAGACAGGATTCAAGACTAAATCTGTAGAACTAGACAGGATTCCGGGCAAGAGTTGTAGAACTAGACAGGATTCTGGACCTGGTCTGTAGAACTAGACAGGATTCTGGACAACAGCTGTAGAACTAGACAGGATTCTGGGCAAGAGTTGTAGAACTAGACAGGATTCTGGAAACATTTAACCATAGCATGAGGCAGCTGGGGCAGCTCCTCCACAGTAGGAAGTTACTTCTCTCCAGCTGTGACATTCTCCAGTCCCACGCCCACTCCCCTGTCGGACTGAAGAGGCGAAAGCTCCAGGAGTAATGGCCAATGGGGTGAAATGAGGCAGAAACACAGCTTTTCACCGGTCCTGACCCGTAGGCTATAAAACAGACCCATAATTGTACACACGCAAGCATGCACGCACCCACACACATTCAAACACACACAAGCACACATGTGGATGTGTGTGCCTGCATGTATGATTGAATGCATCTGCATCTGCGGGTCTGTTTAACAACCACACACTCACACACACCGGTTCTGACCTGTATAGGCTATATAACTGGTTTAGACAGCATATAGGGAAGATAGGATGATAAACTGAGCATGACTGTGTCCCAAACTGTACCCTATTCCTGACAGAGTGCACTTCTTTTGACTCAAGCCCTATGGGAGCTGGTTAAATGTAGTGCCCTACAGAGAATAGGGTGCTGTTTGGACGCACGCACCCCATGTCTGTCTGTCTAGCTTAGTGAACCACCTATGCTGTTTGGGATCCACAGCATGTCTGTCTGTCTAGCTTAGTGAACAGCCTATTCTGTTTGGGATGCACCCAATGTCTGTCTGTTTAGCTTAGTGAACAGCCTATTCTGTTTGGGATGCACCCAATGTCTGTCTGTTTAGCTTAGTGAACAGCCTCTTCAGGTGTCTAACTGTAGCAAAAAAGATCACATGATTACATGATAACCAAAAAGGTGAACGGTCAAAAAGCTACCGGGAGTATCTGACCTGACTACTTAACTCTGAACTAAAGTGTAATAACTATTCACCATCAGGTTGGTATGTGACACTTTGGACAGGGTCGAGTGGTTTGTTGTACCCTAACACTCAATTAACACACACACACTTCTGACATCTCTCTCTCTCTCTCTCTCTCTATATATATATAAATTCAATTCAATCTTGCTGTACAGTGCATTCGGAAAGTATTCAGACCCTTTGACTTTTTCCACATTTTGTTACGTTAAAGCCTTATTCTATAATGGGTTAAATATATTTTCCCCTCATCAATCTACACACAATACCCCATAATGACAAAGCAAGAACAGGTTTTTAGAATTTTCACAAATGTATATATATATATATAAAAAAAAACATTTAGATAAGTATTCAGACCCTTTACCCAGTACTTTGTTGCAGCACCTCTCAAAGTGATTACAGTCGCTCTGGATAAGAGCGTCTGCTAAATGACTTAAATGTAAATGTAAATGTACAGCCTCGAGTCTTCTTGGGTATGATGCTACAAGCTTGGCACACCTGTATTTGGTGAGTTTCTCCCATTCTTCTCTGCAGATCCTATCAAGCGCTGTCAGGTTGGATGGGGAGCGTTGCACATAGCTATTTTCAGATCTCTCCAGAGATGTTCGATCAGGTTCAAGTCCGGCTCTGGCTGGGCCACTCAAGGGCATTCAGAGATTTGTCTCGAAGCCACTCCTGCGTTGTCTTGGCTGTGTACTTAGGGTCATTGTCCTGATGGAAGGTGAACCTTCGCCCCAGTCTGAGGTCCTGTGCGCTCTGGAGCAGGTTTTCATCAATGATCTCACTGTACTTTGCTCCGTTCATCTTTCCCTCAATCCTGACTAGTCTCCCAGTCCCTGCCACTGACAAACATCCCCACAGCATGATGCTGCCACCACCATGCTTCACTGTAGAGATGGTGCCAGGTTTCCTCCAGATGTGACGCTTGGTATTCAGGCCAAAGAGTTCAATTTTGGTTTCATCAGACAAGAGAATCTTGTTTCTCATGGTCTGAGTCCTTTAGGTGCCTTTTGGCAAACTCCTGGTCGCTCTGCTATAAAGGCCTGATTGGTGGAGTGCTGCAGAGATGGCTGTCCTTCCGGAAGGTCCTCCCATCTCCACAGAGGAACTCTGGAGCTCTGTCAGAGGGACCATTGGGTTCTTGGTCACCTCCCTGACCAAGGGCCTTCTCCTCTGATTGCTCAGTTTGGCCAGGCGGCCAGATCTAGGAGTCTTTGTGGTACCAAACTTCATCCATTTAGGAATGATGGATGCCACTGTGTTCTTGGGGACCTGTAATGCTGCAGAATTGCTTTTGTACCCTTCCCCAGATCTGTGCCTCGACACAATCCTGTCTCAGAGCTCACTTACTTCGACCTCATGGCTTGGTCTTTGCTCTACGGACAATTCCTTCGACCTCATGACTTGATTTTTGCTCTGACAACTGTGGGACCTTATATAAACAGATGGGTGCCTCTATTTCGAGTCTCATAGCAAAGGGTCTGAATGCTTATGTAAATAAGGTATTTCTGTTTTTTATTTGGAATAAATTAACAAAATGTTTTGCTTTACCATTATGGGGTAGATGTGTGTAGATTGATGAGGAAAACGATGAGGAAAACGTTTTTTAAAATACATTTTAGAATAAGGCTGTAATGTAACAAAATGTGGAAAAAGAGAAGGTCTCTTAATAGTTTCTGAATGCACTTTATCTCTCCTTCCCTTTACATCTGTTCTGCTTGTTGTTACGATGCCAAAAATCACCTCAGTCTAACCACTATGTTGCTCTATGTGTATGTGTGGCATGCATGCCTGTGTACGTATACGCACTGTGTGTGTGTGTGTGTGTGTGTGTGTGTGTGTGTGTGTGTGTGTGTGTGTGTGTGTGTGTGTGTGTGTGTGTGTGTGTGTGTGTGTGTGTGTGATGAAAAAGCAGGTGATTGTGCTGATTTATATGCTGTTTAAGTATCTTAAGGCAGTCACCCTTCAGTGCCAGCCCTGTGGCCCCCAAACAGCCACCAGAAACTGATCTAAGTTCAGATTGCATTTACACCCTCATGGTTATGGTTAGGATCAGGGGAAGTGAAAATGATCCTTGATCTGTGCCTAAGAGCACCGTCAACCCTGCAGCCCTTGAAAGAGTCTGGCCGACTTTACAAGCACAGTGTGAGCATAATACTAATGAGACCTTTAAAGTCTATCTCTCTCCCTCACTCTCACTCGCTGTCTCTCTCTCTCTCTGTCTCTCTCTCTCCCTCACTCTCACTCTCTGTCTCTCTCTCTCCCTCTGTCTCTCTCCCTCACTCTCACTCTCTGTCTCTCTCTCTCCCTCTGTCTCTCTCCCTCAATCTCACTCTCTGTATCTCTCCCTCACTCTCACTCTCTCCCTCTCTCTCTCCCTCTGTCTCTCTCCCTCACTCTCACTCTCTGTCTCTCTCTCTCTCTCTGTCTCTCTCCCTCACTCTCACTCTCTGTCTCTCTCTCTCTCTCCCTCTGTCTCTCTCCCTCAATCTCACTCTCTGTATCTCTCCCTCACTCTCACTCTCTCCCTCTCTCTCTCCCTCTGTCTCTCTCCCTCACTCTCACTCTCTGTCTCTCTCTCTCTCTCTCTGTCTCTCTCCCTCACTCTCACTCTCTGTCTCTCTCTCTCCCTCTGTCTCTCGCGCTCAATCTCACTCTCTGTCTCTCTCCCTCACTCTCACTCTCTGTCTCTCTCTCCCTCTGTCTCTCTC
Source organism: Oncorhynchus nerka (assembly GCF_034236695.1). Lineage (NCBI taxonomy): Eukaryota > Metazoa > Chordata > Actinopteri > Salmoniformes > Salmonidae > Oncorhynchus > Oncorhynchus nerka. The sequence goes on from NC_088422.1 coordinate 87,062,067, forward strand.
CCTCACTCTCCCTCACTCTCACTCTCTGTCTCTGTCTCTCTCTCTCTGTCTCTCTCCCTCACTCTCACTCTCTGTCTCTCTCTCTCCCTCTGTCTCTCGCCCTCAATCTCACTCTCTGACTCTCTCCCTCACTCTCACTCTCTGTCTCTCTCTCCCTCTGTCTCTCTCCCTCACTCTCCCTCACTCTCACTCTCTGTCTCTCTCTCTCTGTCTCTCTCTCCCTCTGTCTCTCTCTCCCTCTTTCTTCTTCTTTATCTCTTTCTCTTCCTCCTCCTTTTCTCCTTCTCTCAGCCATATCTCACTTTCTCTTATCTCTTTCCATCTCTCTTTTCTCTGTCATTTCTCTCCCTCCCTCCCTCTCTCCCTGACTCCCTCACCTTGCCAACTCTTTGATCACTGCAATAAAACAGATTAACTACACACTGCATTCCCCCCTAACCCTCTCTAACTGCTAATGGGCCACGATGGGGAGAGAAAACATTTACAGTCAACCCCTTAACCTTTCACTTCCACTTGCTTAGGGCCCGATTCAGACTTAGGAAATGGATGCCTTTCCTTCACATGCTTATGCATGCTTCCTATGCACTTCTCAGCAGCTAGTATTCAGATTTAATTTATGCAGGCTTTGCAGGCGTGGTTCCCTTACGCACATTGTATACATTTTATTATACAGCTGTTAACACTCCCACTTGCTGGTCAACATATTTTATTGTGGAGTTTTAAGTGAATAGGGTTTTCAGTACATTTATCTAAATGCATCCCTTTACATCTGGTGTACCTTAATTAGAATTTTCTCCACAGACTCACTAGAACATATGGAGAGAACGGTTCAAAATATTAGGGATCAATGAAAGACAGCCGTGTAAATACATTAATATTCGTCTCCTTTTCAGCACCAATTGGTAAATAAAAAATACTCTGATTATTCCGGGTTAGAAAAATATTTATGGACCTCCTGAGTGACACAGCTGTCTAAAGCATTGCATCGCAGTGTTGCGGCGTCACTACAGCCTGGGGTTCAATCCCAGGTTGTGTCACAACCGGCTGTGACTTGGAGTCCCATAGGGCGGCACACAATTAGCAAAGCGTTGTCCAGGTTATGGGAGAGTTTGGCAGTTCTGTCAGAGCTATCAGAGCATATCAGACTGTTAGCTGAAGAGGCCCATCAGCCAATGTCTTGGGCTACAATACCTATTTTACCAAATGGCCTGGATCCTTTTACAACACGGAGCCCTGCTGATCCATCACGACTGGTCTGCCGACGTAACCGCGCGAGGGGGCAACGACAGTGTCTACCGTCGCGACGTTCCCCTAAGGCCCATCTGCTAGCCAGCTAGCCCCGGCCTGCTAGTTGTCTGAATCACCGTGTCTCCAGCCAGCCTAACTACTCACTGGACTCCTATGATCACTCGGCTACTCGGCTCGGGACCACTACCCGGAGTTCACCCGCCGTTTTCGAGCTGTGTTCGACCACCCACCAGAGGGCAAAGCGGCGTGTGAGCGACTGTTCCACCTCAGACAGGAGACGAGGAGTGCGCAGGACTTTGCGTTGGAGTTCAGGGCCCAGTCATTCCACCCAGCACCAGCAGCCGGAGAGGACACACTTCGGACCGGTGCTGGGGGAGTTCCTCTGGGAGTCGAGCTGGCAGGCGGAACACTTCTCGGCCACCCCAGGTGAGTAAGCACCAAACTCACCCAGAGCTCCCTGTTGGTCACATGTTTTTGTTTATTTTATTCCCTGCGTTTTTTCCCTCTCTTCAGCATAAGGCGCTAGTCGATTCAGGGGCAGCTGGCAGTTTTATGGATTGCGGACTCGCCCGTAAGTTGGGTATTCCGCAGATAGACCCACCTGTCCCCGTGCACTCCTTAGATAGTCGACCGTTAGGGTCAGGGATGGTCAGGGAGGCCACGATTCCGCTGGACATGGTAACACAGGGGGATCATAGGGAGAAGATCAGTTTCTACCTTATTGATTCACCTGGGTTTCCAGTGGTGTTGGGGGTTCCCTGGCTGGCTATTCACAATCTCATTTCCTGGAAACAGGGGGCTCTTCAAGGGTGGTCAGACGAGTGTTCGGGTAGGTGTATAGGAGTTTCCATCGGTGCCACGACGGTGGAGAGTCCAGACCAGGTTTCCACCGTGCGCATTCCCCCAGAATATGCCGATTTGGCTATCGCTTTTAGTAAGAAAAAAGCGACCAAATGATTGCGTGATAAACCTCCAGGAGAACGCTGCACTTCCCCGGAGTCACGTGTACCCACTGTCACAGGAGGAGACGTTGGCTATGGAGACATATGTCACGGAAGCTCTGAGACAGGGGTACATTTGGCCCTCCATGTCACCCGTCTCCTCGAGTTTCTTTTTTGTGAGGAAAAAGGAGGGAGGTCTGCGTCCGTGCATTGATTATCGAGGTTTCAATTCGATCACAGTGGGATTTAGTTATCCACTACCTCTCATCGCTACGGCGGTGGAATCATTCCACGGAGCGCGTTTCTTCACAAAACTGGACCTCAGGAGCGCGTATAATCTGGTGCGTATTCGGGGAGGAGACGAGTGGAAAACAGCGTTTAGTACCACATCAGGCCACTATGAGTACCTCGTCATGCCGTATGGGTTGAAGAGTGCTCCAGGCGTCTTCCAATCCTTTGTAGATGAGATTCTCAGGGACTTGCACGGGCAGGGTGGGGTAGTCTATATTGATGACATCTTGATTTATTCTGCCACACGCGCCGCGCATGTCTCCCTGGTGCGCAAGGTTCTTGGGCGACTGTTGGAGCAGGACCTATACGTCAAGGCTGAGAAATGTGTGTTCTCCAAACCAGCCGTTTCCTTCCTGGGTTATCACATTTCCAGCTCGGGGGTGGTGATGGAGTGTGACCGCGTTAACGCCGTGCGTAATCGGCCGACTCCGACCACGGTAAAGGAGGTGCAGCGGTTTTTAGGGTTTGCGGGGTTTTGGCCAAGTAGCGGCGCCCATTACCTCACTGCTGAAGGGGGGGCCGGTGCGTCTGTGGTGGTCGGCAGAGGCTGATGGAGCCTTCAACCAGTTGAAGGCGCTGTTCACTGAAGCTCCCGTGTTGGCGCATCCGGACCCTTCGTTAGCATTCATAGTGGAGGTGGATGCGTCCGAGGCTGGGGTTGGAGCCGTGCTGTCTCAGCGCTCGGGCACGCCACCGAAGCTCCGTCCCTGCGCTTTCTTTTCTAAGAGGCTGGGTCCGGGGTCTTAGGAGGAAATACTGGTGGCCCACCTTAGCTAAGGATGTGAAGCTCTATGTCTCTTCCTGTTCGGTATGCGCTCAGAGTAAGGCTCCTAGGCATCTGCCTAGAGGGAAGTTACAACCCCTCCCGGTTCCACAACGGCCATGGTCCCATCTCTCAGTAGATTTCCTTACTGATCTTCCCCCATCTCAGGGGAACACTACCGTTCTGGTCGTTGTGGACCGGTTCTCTAAGTCCTGCCATCTCCTCCCATTGCCTGGTCTCCCTACGGCCCTACAGACTGCAGAGGCTCTATTTACCCACGTCTTCCGGCACTACGGGGTTCCAGAGGACATCGTATCTGATCGGGGTCCCCAGTTCACGTCCCGGGTTTGGAAGGCATTTATGGAGCGTCTGGGGGTCTTGGTCAGCCTTACCTCTGGTTATCACCCCGAAAGTAATGGGCAGGTGGAGAGAGTAAACCAGGAAGTGGGTAGGTTTCTGAGGTCATATTGCCAGGACCGGCCAGGAGAATGGGCGAGGTACGTCGCGTGGGCAGAGTTGGCCCAGAACTCACTTCGTCATTCATCCACGAACATGTCACCATTCGAATGCGTACTGGGCTACCAGCCGGTCCTGGCTCCGTGGCATCAGAGTCAGACCGACGCTCCTGTGGTGGAGGAGTGGGTACAGCGCTCTAGAGAGACCTGGCGGGCAGTCCAGGATTCTCTCAGGCAGGCCAGTGAACGGCAGAAGAGAAACGCTGACCGTCACCGCAGTGAGGTCCCGGTGTTCGCACCAGGGGACAGGGTCTGGCTCTCGACCCAAAACCTGCCCCTCCGCCTGCCCTGCCGGAAGCTGGGGCCGCAGTGTGTGGGGCCATTTAAAGTCCTGAGGAGGATAAACGAGGTGTGTTATAGATTGCAACTTCCCTCTTACTATCGCATTAACCCCTCGTTTCATGTGTCTCTCCTCAGGCCGGTGGTAGCTGGTCCCCTACAAGACGGTGAGGTACCAGAGGTCCCTCCACCCCCTCTGGACATTGAGGGGTTCCCGGCGTACACAGTACGAGCTATTCTGGACTCGAGACGCCGGGTGAGGGGCCTGCAGTACCTCTGGGACTGGGAGGGGTACGGTCCGGAGGAGAGGTGCTGGGTACCGGGGAGGGACATTTTAGATCCTTCCCTCTTGAGGGATTTCCATCGCCTCCACCCGGATCGCCCCGCGCCTCGTCCTCCGGGTCGTCCTCGAGGCCCTGGGTCGGCACGCTGCGGGAGCTGCGCGTCAGGGAGGGGGGGTACTGTCACGAATCTCGCCGAAGATGGTGCCTCTTCCCGCTCGGCGGTCGTCGTCGCCGGCCTATTAGCTGCCATCGATTCCCTTTCCGTTTGTTTCTGTTTATTGGGTTTAATTGGGTACACCTGTTTTGAGTTAGTGTTTGTTTGTAGGCCATTTAAGGGCACTAGGCCCGCTGGGTATTTGTGCGGGCTTGTCCTCTGTTATTTTGGTGTTGGTGTAGAAGTGTATTCCTCATTATTTTCCGGACAGTTTTAGTCCGGTGTATTTTGGACGGGTGGTTTCTTACGCCCTAGTGTTGGCATGTCCATGTCTCCGCTGTCGTTGGAATAAATAGATTCACGTACTACATTACCTGCTCTCTGCGTTTGAATCCTCCACCGCACCATTTGTAGAAGTCATAACAGTTGGCTGCAGAAGTCTATAGCTTGGGTCCCTAAATTAAATCATTGCAAGTTAAGGCCAACATTTCATAAACTTTCCTGTAGAGAAAAAACAAGAAACCTGCACACTGCTCTTGCTAGTTTCACTGCTCTTTATTAAGCTTTAAATATCAGCCTCAAGGCCTTCGTCAAGGCCTTCGCCTTGATGCTGATATGAAAAGCTTAATAGAGAGCAGTGATTCTATCAAGAGCAGTGTGCAGGTTTCTTCTTTCTTCTCATGCTATTCAACTGTTACCATGCATCTGCAACAAAGATAGCTTGGATGTGCGAGTGCCTTTTGAATGATAAACTTCACTGTAGAAAAGGTGATATGTTGATATGCTTCAGTTGTTTTCTGCCATTTGGCTGGTTTCACATTTGTCTCCAGCAATCATAAGGCGAAATAGATCTAGAACAATTGTCATTTATTATTTACAATCCCCTTATCCAAACGGCTTACTCATTTAGCACTTATCAATAGTTCTTATCAATTTGTAAATTACAGTGTGTGGAGAATGGTGTGATGTTCTTCCACTTGGAACCGACGTGTTGCTAGACCTTATTCATCGTAAAGATGTTGGAATTATGAGGGAATTAAGTTAAGGTCAGAATAAGGCGCATCTGTAGACACCTCCACCACACCAGAAGAGCAACAGAAGTCAGACGCAAACTTCAGTAGAGACAGAGAAATGAGTAGAAGATGAAAAACTACTGACGAAAGCGTGACTTCCCTTTTCAACCAGTCATTGTGTTTTCCAGTCAGCGCTCTCTCTGGTGTTATCATACACATTCTCTCTCTTTCTTCCTCTCTTTTTTTCTCTTTTTTCTCGATGGGCTCATACGCACGCACACGCACATGCACACGCACACACACACACTCACACAGTTAAATGTGGCACCTGGCTCCGCACAGATGTGTGGTGACACAGCTTGTGTCCCTGTGAGGAATGACATCACTGTGTGCATTCAGTGTGTGTGTCTGTGTGTGCGCGTGCATGTGTGTGTGTGTGTGTGTATGTAGGATGTATTATTTATAGCAACGACCCCACCTGGGCCCTGGCACCACTTGTTTACTGCAGACTGCAGAGACAACATTAGTTTTTGTTCTTCACAACACACCACAACAGCAGGGTCGTTCCTCTTTTAACAGTGTAGGGTGCAGTTGCACCTAGACACTCATCTTGGATCCACTTCGCATTTCCCCCATTAATGGTTACGGTTAGGATTGGAGGAAGTGGAAGCCGATCCTAGATCTGTAACTTAAGGGAAACTTCACCCTGGAGCAAGTTCTCCAACAGCTCCTATACAGCTCCTATATTGGTTTGGTCCAGGAAAGGTTTTGGGTGTGCAGGCTTTCGTTCCAACCCAGCACTAACCGGTCCTAACCAAGCCCTATAGGGCAGCGACCATAACACTGACTACAAACCCAGACTATTGACTGTCAGGAAATTCAACCTCCTCTGTTTTGTCCACCTTTCCCAAGAAGACGGCACGGGAAAGAGAAGACCATCCACAGTACATGATGGATGAGCAGGGACTGAGGGGGGAATAAACCATGCACACACACACACACACACACACACACACACACACACACACACACACACACACACACACACACACACACACACACACACACACACACACACACACACACACACACACACACACACACACACAGGGACCCAGTTGTGCCTTGCCTGGCAGGTTGGGTCACTGCAGGACAGATGGATGAGGACCAACTTGGGAGGGAGGAGGCAGGTGGCTAACTCTCCCTCGCTCTCTTTCTGTCCATCCTTCTAATTCCCTCTCTGTCTCCTCAGCTGCCCCATATTCATTCATTCTCTCTCTCTCTCTCTCTCTCTCTCTCTCTCTCTCTCTCTCTCTCTCTCCCCCTCTCTCTCCCCTCTCTCTCTCTCTCTCTCTCTCTCTCTCTCTCTCTCTCTCTCTCTCTCTCTCTCTCTCATCCTGAGGGAGTAGTCTGTGATCAGTGAGTGATGAGTTGTGGCGCAGAGTTATTATCAGCCTGCTGCAAGTTAATGTAGCAGGGGAGCACACACACACACACACACACACACACACACACACACACACACACACACACACACACACACACACACACACACACACACACACACACACACACACACACACACACACACACACACACACACACACACACACACACTCAACTGACATCTGTCCACTCGGGCCTACCAATACACTTCACATCCTGACACGCCCACTATTTTATTTCCTCAAAGGAGCATATTTAATAAGGAGAATGTTTTTCTGCAATTATCAGTAATGAGTTCACACTGTGTACAGGTGTGTGTGTGCATGTGTGTGTGCACGTGTGTGTTACCCAGAAAGAGGTACATATGTGTTAGATGAAGTGGTTGTATAAGTGTTAATGTAATGTTTCAGTTTGAAGCTGAGCGGTGTCACCTATAAACCTGGCAGGGGAGGGAAGGTAACCAACACTGATTTACACAAAGGAAGACGTTTGAAGATTACTACTCAGCCTAAATGGCTGCTGGGAACTGGCGAAAGAAGTGTCAAAATGTTTGGGTCCACTTGGGAGGGTGCGTGTGTTTGAAGTAACAGTAGCTTTATGATGCCGCTTGACGATGGCTACAAATGATCAGAAGTGGTGACAATAAAACCCTTGAAGCTAGTTTCCAAAACGTGTAAAGCCATTAGGAGGTTCTACTAAACTAACATATGGAATTGTTTTAATGTGGTCATACCATGGATCATTGAACTATTTGATTTAGAGTTTTAGGACCCTGTTAGGTATAACATTTGTTTAAATGTGTTTAGCCTTTACTACTACAGCCCATAGAAACGCGTTGAATAACACATTCAGAAATGGAAAAAAAGACATGAGGGTTTTGAAGTGTCTGTCCTACATCTAGGAGACATGTTTTTTATTACATATATTTAACCCATTATTTTTGTTGGGACAAAACCACCTCCATACTGTTTGTATGAGTGGCCTTCAGACGAGTCCCGGGACACTGGTGGGGATTGTAGAGCAAAACGGAGAACACCATGGTGTTCATGAGAGGGGTCATATTCAACCGTTCAGAGGCTGCTGAGAGGAGGACGGCTCATAATAACTACCCTTAACTACACCAATGGAGGCTGCTGAGAGGAGGACGGCTCATAATAACTACCCTTAACTACACCAGTGGAGGCTGCTGAGAGGAGGACGGCTCATAATAACTACCCTTAACTACACCAGTGGAGGCTGCTGAGAGGAGGATGGCTCATAATAACTACCCTTAACTACACCAGTGGAGGCTGCTGAGAGGAGGATGGCTCATAATAACTACCCTTAACTACACCAGTGGAGGCTGCTGAGAGGAGGACGGCTCATAATAACTACCCTTAACTACACCAGTGGAGGCTGCTGAGAGAAGGACGTCTCATAATAATGGCTGGAACGGAGCTGATGGAAACCATGTATTTGGTACCATTCCACCAATTCCGCTCCCACCATTACCACAAGCCCGTCTTGTCCAATTAAGGTGCTGCCAACCTCCTGAGAGATGAAGGTACAGTAGGGAGATAGACACAGAGAGGAAAGGATTTAGGAACACAGACAGTTGGTCGAGCTGATGCTCGATCCCTTGTCGCCAAGGAGACGTGTGGAGCTTAGAATCGCTACACCAGACTCAGGCACAAAAATAAATACATTTGTTAAAACAGAATTGTGCAATTGCTGGTATCTGAAAATAACCTATATAGCAACTATCATTAGCTGTTGTGTTATTAATGATTACCCGCAAGCTCACATCTGTGTCAGAAAGCATATCTGTGATCAATAAGTGTCCGACACGCAACATTGATAAATGAACAGAAAAACCATAATGACTCAATGTTATTGCGCTGTTTGTCTGCTGCTGCAGCTGCAGCTAGGACTACCCGACACACAAACATGTTGTTTTGACTACAAACTAGTGTGTGTGTGTGTATTTGTGTCATTGCACTAGTTTACAGTGCATTCGGAAAGTATTCAGACCCCTTGACTTCTTCTACATTTTGATTCATTAAAGCCTTATTCTAAAATCGATTAAATTATATTTTTTCTTCCTCAGTCCACACACAGTATCTCATAAAGACAATGTGAAAATAAGTTTTTTGAAAATGTAGAACATTCACAAATTAAAAAAAACGGAAATATCTTATTTACATAAGTATTCAGACCCTTTGCTATGAGACTCGAAATTGATCTCAAGTGCATCCTGTTTCCATTGATAATCCTTGAGATGTTTCTACAACTTGGAGTCCACCTGTGGTAAGTTAAATCGATTGGACATGATTTGGAACGGCACATACCTGTCTATATAAGGTCCCACAGTTGACAGTGCACGTCAGAGCAAAAACCAAGCCATGAGGTTGAAGGAATTGTCCGTAGAGCTCCAAGACAGGATTGTGTCGAGGCACAGATCTGAGGAAGGGTACCAAAACATTTCTGCAGCTTTGAAGGTCCCCAAGAACACAGTGGCCTCCATCATTCTTAAATGGAAGAAGTTTTGAACCACTAAGACTCTTCCTAGAGCTGGTCACCCGGCCACACAGAGCAATGGGGGAGATGGGCATTGGTCAGGGAGGTGACCATGAACCCGATGGTCATTCTGACAGAGCTTCTCTGTGGAGATGGGAGGACCCTCCAGAAGGACAACCATCTCTGCAGCACTCCACCAAACAGGCCTTTATGGTAGAGTGGCCAGTCGGACGCCACTCCTCAGTAAAAGGCACATGACAGGCCGCTTGGCATTTGCCAAAAGACAAATAAAGAATCTCAGACCATGAGAAACATGATTCTCTGGTCTGATGAATCCAAAATTGAACTCTTTGGCCTGAATGCCAAGCATCACGTCTGGAGGAAATCTGGTACCATCTACGGTGAAGCATGGTGTTGGCAGCATCATGCTGCGGGGATCTTTTTCAGAGGCAGGGACTGAGAGACTAGTGAGGATCGAGGGAAAGCTCAACAGAGCAAAGTACAGAGAGATCTTTGATAAAAACCTGCTCCAGAGCGCTCAGGATCACAGACTGGGGCGAAGGTTCACCTTCCAACAGGACAACAACCCTAAGCACACAGCCAAGACAACACAGGAGTGGCATTGGGACACGTCTCTGAATGTCCTTGAGTGGCACAGCAAGAGCCCGGACTTGAACCCGATCTAACACCCTCTGGAGAGACCTGAAAAGAACTGTGCAGTGACGCTCCCCATCCAACCTGACAGAGCTTTATAGGATCTGCAGAGAAGAATGGGAGAAACTACAGGTGTGCCAAGCTTGTCACACCTAAGAAAACTTGAGGCTGTAATCACTGTCAAAGGTGCTTCAACAAAGTACTGAGTAAAGCGTCTACATGTCTAAAAACCTGTTTTTGCGTTGTCATTATGGTGTATTGTGATGTCATTATGGGGTATTGTGATGTCATTACGGGGTATTGTGATGCCATTATGGGTTGTTGTAATGTCATTATGGGGTGTTGTGATGTCATGATGGGATGTTGTGATGTCATTATGGGGTATTGTGTGTAGATTGATGAGGGAAAAAAACAATCCATTTTAGAATAAGGCTGTAACGTAACAAAATGTGGAAAAAGTTAGGGGGTCTGAATACTTTCTGAATGCACTGTATGTCTCCACATAGTGTGTGCCGGTGCATGTCTTCTGCGTGTCCTCAAGCTTGAAACCAAAATATTGAGTTGTTGTGAGTTGTGAGGCCGCTAAGGGCTCTACTCAATCCGCATCGCAGAAGTTCAGCATTACAGCGTGATTAAAGGCAATGTTCCTGCGTTGGCGGAGACTGCATTCACGGTGAACGCTGCATGTGTCAACTCAATCAGAAATTACCTTTACATTTCTATTGGTCAATCTGTAACGCTTCCTCAATACAGACTGATTAGAGCCCTAACTTAAGCAGGAGCCATAGAGTTGGAAACATCTTTGTAGGAGCAGGCTTGTACTCAACAAATCCATAGCAAAGCACATTTATCACAGTTTGTCAAAGGACTCAGTCCACATAGTTCTCATGGGAATATTACGGATAAATAAGTCTTCCATATGGCTGAACAGTAGCAGTCAGTCTCTGATTTCATTTGTACATTGAGATGCAGATATTTTGTACCAATGCTGGTATATTTATATATCTATATCCACAACCTCTGCTACCCATTAATTTACATTTACATTTACATTTAAGTCATTTAGCAGACGCTCTTATCCAGAGCGACTTAATGGTCCTTATCTGTAATATCTCATTAACATATTCCCATCAGTCATTGTTGATTGTTCATAAAGTATCCTATCATGTCCTGTTCTAGAATATAGAATGAATAACTCCTCACAGGCAGTTGAAAACCCAGGGTGCTACGTATAGTTGTGTGGTTATTAAGATGTTTCCCTTTTCCTCAAGGACACAGAGCAGTAGGCTACAGGAGGTTACCTTGATGGTAATGACTCATCCACCACAGCCACAGAGAGCGGTCAGGTGCCCAGCAACACCCTTCAAAACATTGGTACTCAATGGGCTTTTAGGAGAAAAAATATTTCCAAGCGATGAGGAACTTATTATCAGTGCAAATCAAGATAACTTATCTTAAAATCATTTATATTTTTGTCCTTTGTAGTTTATGTGCTTTATTGCACTATCCATTCATTGGCCTCGGACTGTGGAGACATTCGAGTTGGTTTAGGATGCGTCAGCTGTTGTTAGCTTGTACTGTTCTTCCTCCCCTATCTTTATGAACAGATACAGATGTAGATGACTTTCTGACATCATTTCAGTGTATCTAATGTGCGCCACTGTCTTCGACCCTGCTGTCAGAGTGTTTCCCTGACCATGTCTCTCTTTAGTCACAGTAGCAGGTTTCCCTGACCATGTTTCTCTTTAGTCACAGAAGCAGGTTTCCCTGACCATGTTTCTCTTTAGTCACAGAAGCAGGTTTCCCTGACCATGTTTCTCTTTAGTCACAGAAGCAGGTTTCCCTGACCATGTTTCTCTTTAGTCACAGTAGCAGGTTTCCCTGACCATGTTTCTCTTTAGTCACAGAAGCAGGTTTCCCTGACCATGTTTCTCTTTAGTCACAGAAGCAGGTTTCCCTGACCATGTTTCTCTTTAGTCACAGTAGCAGGTTTCCTTGACCATGTTTCTCTTTAGTCACAGTAGCAGGTTTCCCTGACCATGTCTCTTTTTAGTCACAGTAGCAGGTTTCCCTGACCATGTCTCTCTTTAGTCACAGTAGCAGGTTTTCCTGACCATGTCTCTCTTTAGTCACAGAAGCAGGTTTCCCTGACCATGTCTCTCTTTAGTCACAGAAGCAGGTTTCCCTGACCATGTCTCTCTTTAGTCACAGTAGCAGGTTTCCCTGACCGTGTCTCTCTTTAGTCACAGTAGCAGGTTTTCCCTGACCATGTCTCTCTTTAGTCACAGTAGCAGGTTTCCCTGACTGTCTCTATTTATTCACAGAAGCAGGTTTCCCTGACTGTCTCTATTTAGTCACAGAAGCAGGTTTCCCTGACCATGTCTCTCTTTAGTCACAGTAGCAGGTTTCCCTGACTGTCTCTATTTAGTCACAGAAGCAGGTTTCCCTGACCGTGTCTCTCTTTAGTCACAGTAGCAGGTTTCCCTGACCATGCCTCTCTTTAGTCACAGAAGCAGGTTTCCCTGACCATGCCTCTCTTTAGTTACAGTAGAAGGTGACAGAAGCCGCTTTTTGTGTCACTGACATGATCGTTCTACCACAACCAGTGACAGTCCATTCCACTTCAAAGACCCAGGGATCTGCTTCCAATTTGGGCCTAAATTAGACCTTGTCCTACCCCCTTTAACTACCCAGTGCACTCAGCAAATATTAGCCAAATAAATCAGGGATGCTCGCAGGAAAGAGACAATTAAAGCAGGGGCTAGACTGTGGCCTCCTGTTCAGTCACACGGGGACTACGGTCGTAAACCCCCCCCCGCCAGGCGACAGAGAATGGACAGTTCTGCTTTGAAGTGTCCCACAGTTGGTGAAGCCAGGCGGCAAACAGTTATATAGTTACATAGTCAGTTTTCTCTGTTTCAGCAACAACTCATTTTCCTCTCCTAACACCTGGTAGTGGTTACTAGTTAAAGCCGTAACAGATTTCTAGAGCCACTCCCTGTGTTTTATGTAGTGGATCAGGTCATATGTTACCTATGAGGGGCCCGTGGTGTGTGTAATGGGTTTCCTTTCACCCCAGTCATTACAGCCGTGTATGGTCTCTCTCAATCTAGCTCCTTTTCAAAGGACATGTTTCTGGTTCTATATATCCCCTGACCCAGCTCTAACCAGACAAAGAGGGTAGAACCATGGTCAGTGTGAGACAAACCACACAGTTGCTCGTACACGCAGGCACACAAGCATACATTTTTATTTTTTTATTTTATTTAACTAGGCAAGTCAGTTGAAAGCAAATTCTTATTTACAATGACAGCCTACACCGGCCAAACCCTAACCCGGACGACGCTGGGCCAATTGTGTGCCGCCCCTGGAATCTAACCAGGGGCTGTAGTGACACCTCTAGCACTGATGCAGTGCCTTAGACCGCTGCGCCACTCGGGAGCCCAATGCTCCCATACAAGCATGTGTGACGCATGCACACCAGGGTTGGGGTCAATTCCAATAAGGCAATTGAAATTACAACTTTAATTGTTGTAATATATTCTTATATTTTCAATGGCTTCTCAATAAACTGAAAAGGAGAAACCTTTTATGTAAAAAAAAAATATATATATATATTTTAAATTCAAATCACTTGACTGACCCCAACCCTGACACACACACACACACACACACACACGTACATTCTCCTTTCCCCCAAAGGCGTCTGCATACTAGGTTCATTTTGCTCCTATCAGAAGTCAGCTGGGCGAAGTGAACGTCTGTGCCTCCTATAATCCCTCGTGAGACGACGTAGCCCTTATGCTGTACACTTCCTCAAAACAGTCCAAATTAATCTGACGTAACTCAATAAGACGGTCATTCATTTTGACGTTTTTGCAGAGGAGCTCTTAGTTGCGCAATTTTACATCTAACTAAGATGTTTTGTTCAGCATTTCTCAAGTGAAATAATCTTCATGTAAATGTGTCGTCCCTTGTTGAATGACAACAAACACTTAAAGAATCCCTACTGACTAATCACTGACGAAGGGGCGTAGACGTGGACTACTGAACTTTGGCTTGCCTCAGGAAAGACTGTTGTGTGCACGAACAGCTGAAAAAACCTTGCCGAAGACCAAAACAAACAAAAGCGAAACAAAATGTTGTTATAATATATACACAAACTTTTTCATCTCTGCCCTTAACTGGAGTTTCTAAACAGGTAGAACATATCCATTGTTCTGGTGTTACTGTGGACAATGTCTCTCTCTCTAGTTCTCTCTCTCTCTAGTTCTCTCTCTCTCTAGTTCTCTCTCTTTCTAGTTCTCTCTCTCTCTAGTTCTCTCTCTCTCTAGTTCTCTGTCTTTCTAGTTCTCTCTCTCTCTGTCTCTCTCTCTAGTTCTCTCTCTAGTTCTCTCTCTCTAGTTCTCTCTCTTTCTAGTTCTCTCTCTAGTTCTCTCTCTTTCTAGTTCTCTCTCTCTAGTTCTCTCTCTTTCTAGTTCTCTCTCTCTAGTTCTCTCTCTCTCTCTCTAGTTCTCTCTCTCTCTCTAGTTCTCTCTCTTTCTAGTTCTCTCTCTCTCTCAAGTTCTCTCTCTTTCTAGTTCTCTCTCTCTCTCTCTCTAGTTCTCTCTCTTCATAGTTCTCACTCTCTCTCTCTAGTTCTCTCTCTAGTTCTCTCTCTTTCTAGTTCTCTCTCTCTCTAGTTCTCTCTCTAGTTCTCTCTCTTTCTAGTTCTCTCTCTCTCTCTCTCTAGTTCTCTCTCTCTCTAGTTCTCTCTCTTTCTAGTTCTCTCTCTAGTTCTCTAGTTCTCTCTCTTTCTAGTTCTCTCTCTCTCTTTCTAGTTCTCTTTCTCTCTCTCTCTAGTTCTCTCTCTTTCTAGTTCTCTCTCTATCTCTCTAGTTCTCTCTCTAGTTCTCTCTCAATTCAATTCAAGTTCTCTCTCTAGTTCTCTCTCTAGTTCTCTCTCTCTCTAGTTCTCTCTCTAGTTCTCTCTCTCTCTCTAGTTCTCTCTCTAGTTCTCTCTCTAGTTCTCTCTCTCTAGTTCTCTCTCTAGTTCTCTCTCTCTCTAGTTCTCTCTCTAGTTCTCTGTCTCTCTCTCTAGTTCTCTCTCTAGTTCTCTCTCTTTCTAGTTCTCTCTCTCTCTAGTTCTCTCTCTCTCTAGTTCTCTGTCTTTCTAGTTCTCTCTCTCTCTGTCTCTCTCTCTAGTTCTCTCTCTAGTTCTCTCTCTCTAGTTCTCTCTCTTTCTAGTTCTCTCTCTAGTTCTCTCTCTTTCTAGTTCTCTCTCTCTAGTTCTCTCTCTTTCTAGTTCTCTCTCTCTAGTTCTCTCTCTCTCTCTCTAGTTCTCTCTCTCTCTCTAGTTCTCTCTCTTTCTAGTTCTCTCTCTCTCTCAAGTTCTCTCTCTTTCTAGTTCTCTCTCTCTCTCTCTCTAGTTCTCTCTCTTCATAGTTCTCACTCTCTCTCTCTAGTTCTCTCTCTAGTTCTCTCTCTAGTTCTCTCTCTTTCTAGTTCTCTCTCTCTAGTTCTCTCTCTAGTTCTCTCTCTTTCTAGTTCTCTCTCTCTCTCTCTCTAGTTCTCTCTCTCTCTAGTTCTCTCTCTTTCTAGTTCTCTCTCTAGTTCTCTAGTTCTCTCTCTTTCTAGTTCTCTCTCTCTCTCTTTCTAGTTCTCTTTCTCTCTCTCTCTAGTTCTCTCTCTCTCTAGTTCTCTCTCTAGTTCTCTCTCAATTCAATTCAAGTTCTCTCTCTAGTTCTCTCTCTAGTTCTCTCTCTCTCTAGTTCTCTCTCTAGTTCTCTCTCTCTCTCTAGTTCTCTCTCTAGTTCTCTCTCTAGTTCTCTCTCTCTAGTTCTCTCTCTAGTTCTCTCTCTCTCTAGTTCTCTCTCTAGTTCTCTGTCTCTCTCTCTAGTTCTCTCTCTAGTTCTCTCTCTCTAGTTCTCTCTCTAGTTCTCTCTCTCTCTAGTTCTCTCTCTAGTTCTCTCTCTCTCTAGTTCTCTGTCTCTCTCTAGTTCTCTCTCTAGTTCTCTGTCTCTCTCTAGTTCTCTCTAGTTCTCTGTCTCTCTCTAGTTCTCTCTAGTTCTCTGTCTCTCTAGTTCTCTCTAGTTCTCTGTCTTTCTCTCTAGTTCTCTCTCTAGTTCTCCGTCTCTCTCTCTAGTTCTCTCTCTAGTTCTCCGTCTCTCTCTCTAGTTCTCCGTCTCTCTCTCTAGTTCTCTCTCTAGTTCTCCGTCTCTCTCTCTAGTTCTCCGTCTCTCTCTCTAGTTCTCTCTCTCTAGTTCTCCGTCTCCCCCTCCTCTCTCTCTCTCTCTCTCTCTCTCTCTCTCTCTCTGGAGTCCATTCTCTCCCGGTCTATTCTTTAACAGGGACTCACTCACATTCAAATGGCTGCTGGGAAGTGGGAGAGAAAGAAAGTCACAGAGAGAGAGAACCAAAAACTGAACATCCCTGTCTTCCACTCACACTGAGGACAGAGCTGCTGGGGCCTGGGCCTTTGTCTGACACACACACACACACACACACACACACACACACACACACACACACACACACACACACACACACACACACACACACACATTATTGTCATGAGGATCTCTGTAGGATGGACACGTTATGAGAGCTAAGGGGGAGGTACTCTTTTAATTTAAACTCTTTACCCCCCCAAACCCCCACTCTCTCCCTCCTTGTCTCGTCCCCCTCTCCCCCTTCCATCATAGGACAAAAGAGAGCCTAGCTGAGTGATGAGAAGCCCTCTTGAGAAAGGCCAGTATTGTCATTCAACATCGGTAATGAGCTCTGAGAGGTGATGAGAGAGATGACAGAGGAGACAGGAGAGAGGGATTCACCTGATTGGATGGACAGAGAGAGGAGAGAGAATGGAGGAAAGGAGATAGGCAGTAAAGGGATCAAGAGCAATGCAGACTTGCAGAGTCATCGCAACGGGTCGATGCATGGACTGCATCCCAAATAGCATCCTATTCCCTATACCCATAGGGCTCTGGTCAAAAGTAGTGCACTATATAGGGAATTGGCTGCCATTTGGAACACAGCCTTACAGTGGCAGTCAGTGAAATGATTATGGAAACAGATATTTTTATTTATTTATTTAGTGATTCCTATAATATTTAATATAATGCCCCTTAACTATTATTATAGGTTTTTGTAGACATGTTTTGTACATGTCATCCCTGCAGGAATTGAACCCATGGCCTTGGTGTTGCTAGTGCCACCCTCTGACCAACTGAGCCACCATTGTATATTGTCTTTCTTCTGTATACCACCCCTGCCTTGTCACAACACAACTGATTGGCTCAAACCCATTAAGAAAGAAATTCCACAAATTAACTTTTAACTAGCCACACCTGTTAATTGAAATGCATTCCAGATGAATACCTCATGAAGCTGGTTGAGAGAATGCCAAGAGTGTGCAAAGCTGTCATCAAGGCAAAGGGTGGCTACTTTGAAGAATTTGAAATCTAAAATCTATTTTGATTTGTTTAACACTTTTTTGGTTACTACATGATTCCATATGTGTTATTTCATAGTTTTGATGTCTTCTCTATTATTCTACAATGTAGAAAATAGCCAAAATAAGGAAAAACCCTTGAATTGAGTAGGTCTGTCTAAACGTTTGACTGGTATATAACTATACAGATGTAATTTCTTAATTTGACCTATATTGTCACAACAAAATAATCCTGCAGCAACAGGATTTAAACGTTTAGTCCATAATGATAATTGATCGCTGTTTAGGTTATTAGATTGCCAAACTGTTTATATAACTGTGTGTTAGTCTGGGTTTTCAGGGATTTTATGTAAATCACGAAGCTCATCTGCATTTCTCAGCAACAAAGACTGATCAAAAGATCAGCATCTCTATGTTTTGTTGTTCCTATTGCTGTCCCTTACACTGTTATATTGATGTTACTTGCTTTGAAGATACATTTTAGAGAGAGAGAGAGAGAGAGAGAGAGAGAGAGAGAGAGAGAGTACAGAGGGAGAGAGAGAGAGAGATGGAGGCAGAGAGAGAGAGAGAGAGAGAGAGAGAGAGAGAGAGAGAGAGAGAGAGAGAGAGAGAGAGAGAGAGAGACAGAGAGAGAGCGACAGACAGAGAGAGAGAGAGAGAGAGAGAGAGAGAGAGAGAGAGAGAGACAGAGAGAGAGAGAGAGAGAGAGAGAGAGAGACAGAGAGAGAGAGAGAGAGAGAGAGAGAGAGAGAGAGAGAGAGAGAGAGAGAGAGAGAGACAGAGACAGAGACAGACACAGACACGGACACGGACACGGACACGGACACGGACACGGACGCGGACACGGACACGGACACAGAGTGCGAGACAGAGATGGAGACAGAGTGAGAGAGAGAGTGAGTGAGAGAGAGAGACAGAGAGAGCGAGAGAGACAGAGACAGAGACGGAGAGAGTGACAGACGGAGACGGAGACGGAGAGTGAGTGAGTGAGTGAGTGAGTGAGTGAGTGAGTGAGTGAGTGAGTGAGTGAGTGAGTGAGTGAGAGAGTGAGTGAGAGAGAAGACATAGAGAAAGATATGCTTATTTATTTTCCCTTTTGTACTTTAACTATTTACACATCGTTATAACACTGTACATAGCCATAACATGACATTTGATGTTTACTGTTCATTTTTTATTGTTTATTTAACTTTTGTTTATTATCTTTTTCACTTGCTTTGGCAATGTAAACATGTTTACTATGCCAATAAAGACATTTGAATTGAGAGACCCTGACCATAGCATCAACATCACAGCAGAACAGTCCACACCAGACCCTGACCATAGCATCAACATCACAGCAGAACAGACCACACCAGACCCTGACCATAGCATCGACATCACAGCAGAACAGTCCACACCAGACCCTGACCATAGCATCAACATCACAGCAGAACAGTCCACACCAGACCCTGACCATAGCATCAACATCACAGCAGAACAGACCACACCAGACCCTGACCATAGCATCGACATCACAGCAGAACAGTCCACACCAGACCCTGACCATAGCATCAACATCACAGCAGAACAGTCCACACCAGACCCTGACCATAGCATCAACATCACAGCAGAACAGTCCACACCAGACCCTGACCATAGCATCGACATCACAGCAGAACAGTCCACACCAGACCCTGACCATAGCATCGACATCACAGCAGAACAGTCCACACCAGACCCTGACCATAGCATCGACATCACAGCAGAACAGTCCACACCAGACCCTGACCATAGCATCGACATCACAGCAGAACAGTCCACACCAGACCCTGACCATAGCATCGACATCACAGCAGAACAGTCCACACCAGACCCTGACCATAGCATCGACATCACAGCAGAACAGTCCACACCAGACCCTGACCATAGCATCGACATCACAGCAGAACAGTCCACACCAGACCCTGACCATAGCATCGACATCACAGCAGAACAGTCCACACCAGACCCTGACCATAGCATCGACATCACAGCAGAACAGTCCACACCAGACCCTGACCATAGCATCGACATCACAGCAGAACAGTCCACACCAGACCCTGACCATAGCATCGACATCACAGCAGAACAGACCACACCAGACCCTGACCATAGCATCAACATCACAGCAGAACAGACCACACCAGACCCTGACCATAGCATCGACATCACAGCAGAACAGACCACACCAGACCCTGACCATAGCATCGACATCACAGCAGAACAGTCCACACCAGACCCTGACCATAGCATCGACATCACAGCAGAACAGACCACACCAGACCCTGACCATAGCATCGACATCACAGCAGAACAGTCCACACCAGACCCTGACCATAGCATCAACATCACAGCAGAACAGTCCACACCAGACCCTGACCATAGCATCGACATCACAGCAGAACAGTCCACACCAGACCCTGACCATAGCATCGACATCACAGCAGAACAGTCCACACCAGACCCTGACCATAGCATCGACATCACAGCAGAACAGACCACACCAGACCCTGACCATAGCATCGACATCACAGCAGAACAGTCCACACCAGACCCTGACCATAGCATCGACATCACAGCAGAACAGTCCACCACCCTGACCAGACCCTGACCATAGCATCGACATCACAGCAGAACAGTCCACACCAGACCCTGACCATAGCATCGACATCACAGCAGAACAGTCCACACCAGACCCTGACCATAGCATCAACATCACAGCAGAACAGTCCACACCAGACCCTGACTATAGCATCGACATCACAGCAGAACAGACCACACCAGACCCTGACCATAGCCTCGACATCACAGCAGAACAGTCCACACCAGACCCTGACCATAGCCTCGACATCACAGCAGAACAGTCCACACCAGACCCTGACCATAGCATCGACATCACAGCAGAACAGACCACACCAGACCCTGACCATAGCATCGACATCACAGCAGAACAGTCCACACCAGACCCTGACCATAGCATCGACATCACAGCAGAACAGACCACACCAGACCCTGACCATAGCATCAACATCACAGCAGAACAGACCACACCAGACCCTGACCATAGCATCGACATCACAGCAGAACAGACCACACCAGACCCTGACCATAGCATCGACATCACAGCAGAACAGTCCACACCAGACCCTGACCATAGCATCGACATCACAGCAGAACAGTCCACACCAGACCCTGACCATAGCATCGACATCACAGCAGAACAGACCACACCAGACCCTGACCATAGCATCGACATCACAGCAGAACAGTCCACACCAGACCCTGACCATAGCATCGACATCACAGCAGAACAGACCACACCAGACCCTGACCATAGCATCAACATCACAGCAGAACAGACCACACCAGACCCTGACCATAGCATCGACATCACAGCAGAACAGACCACACCAGACCCTGACCATAGCATCGACATCACAGCAGAACAGACCACACCAGACCCTGACCATAGCATCGACATCACAGCAGAACAGTCCACACCAGACCCTGACCATAGCATCGACATCACAGCAGAACAGACCACACCAGACCCTGACCATAGCATCGACATCACAGCAGAACAGACCACACCAGACCCTGACCATAGCATCGACATCACAGCAGAACAGTCCACACCAGACCCTGACCATAGCATCGACATCACAGCAGAACAGACCACACCAGACCCTGACCATAGCATCGACATCACAGCAGAACAGTCCACACCAGACCCTGACCATAGCATCAACATCACAGCAGAACAGTCCACACCAGACCCTGACCATAGCATCGACATCACAGCAGAACAGTCCACACCAGACCCTGACCATAGCATCGACATCACAGCAGAACAGTCCACACCAGACCCTGACCATAGCCTCGACATCACAGCAGAACAGTCCACACCAGACCCTGACCATAGCCTCGACATCACAGCAGAACAGTCCACACCAGACCCTGACCATAGCCTCGACATCACAGCAGAACAGTCCACACCAGACCCTGACCATAGCATCGACATCACAGCAGAACAGACCACACCAGACCCTGACCATAGCATCGACATCACAGCAGAACAGTCCACACCAGACCCTGACCATAGCATCGACATCACAGCAGAACAGACCACACCAGACCCTGACCATAGCATCGACATCACAGCAGAACAGTCCACACCAGACCCTGACCATAGCATCGACATCACAGCAGAACAGACCACACCAGACCCTGACCATAGCATCAACATCACAGCAGAACAGACCACACCAGACCCTGACCATAGCATCGACATCACAGCAGAACAGACCACACCAGACCCTGACCATAGCATCGACATCACAGCAGAACAGACCACACCAGACCCTGACCATAGCATCGACATCACAGTAGAACAGTCCACACCAGACCCTGACCATAGCATCGACATCACAGCAGAACAGACCACACCAGACCCTGACCATAGCAGCGACATCACAGCAGAACAGACCACACCAGACCCTGACCATAGCATCGACATCACAGCAGAACAGACCACACCAGACCCTGACCATAGCATCGACATCACAGCAGAACAGACCACACCAGACCCTGACCATAGCATCGACATCACAGCAGAACAGTCCACACCAGACCCTGACCATAGCATCGACATCACAGCAGAACAGACCACACCAGACCCTGACCATAGCATCAACATCACAGCAGAACAGACCACACCAGACCCTGACCATAGCATCGACATCACAGCAGAACAGACCACACCAGACCCTGACCATAGCATCGACATCACAGCAGAACAGACCACACCAGACCCTGACCATAGCATCGACATCACAGTAGAACAGTCCACACCAGACCCTGACCATAGCATCGACATCACAGCAGAACAGTCCACACCAGACCCTGACCATAGCATCAACATCACAGCAGAACAGTCCACACCAGACCCTGACCATAGCATCGACATCACAGCAGAACAGACCACACCAGACCCTGACCATAGCATCGACATCACAGCAGAACAGACCACACCAGACCCTGACCATAGCATCGACATCACAGCAGAACAGACCACACCAGACCCTGACCATAGCATCGACATCACAGCAGAACAGACCACACCAGACCCTGACCATAGCCTCGACATCACAGCAGAACAGTCCACACCAGACCCTGACCATAGCCTCGACATCACAGCAGAACAGTCCACACCAGACCCTGACCATAGCATCGACATCACAGCAGAACAGACCACACCAGACCCTGACCATAGCATCGACATCACAGCAGAACAGTCCACACCAGACCCTGACCATAGCATCGACATCACAGCAGAACAGACCACCACATCAGACCCTGACCATAGCATCGACATCACAGCAGAACAGACCACACCAGACCCTGACCATAGCATCGACATCACAGCAGAACAGACCACACCAGACCCTGACCATAGCATCGACATCACAGCAGAACAGACCACACCAGACCCTGACCATAGCATCGACATCACAGCAGAACAGACCACACCAGACCCTGACCATAGCATCGACATCACAGTAGAACAGTCCACACCAGACCCTGACCATAGCATCGACATCACAGCAGAACAGACCACACCAGACCCTGACCATAGCAGCGACATCACAGCAGAACAGACCACACCAGACCCTGACCATAGCATCGACATCACAGCAGAACAGACCACACCAGACCCTGACCATAGCATCGACATCACAGCAGAACAGTCCACACCAGACCCTGAC
This sequence comes from Oncorhynchus nerka, assembly GCF_034236695.1. Taxonomy (NCBI): domain Eukaryota; kingdom Metazoa; phylum Chordata; class Actinopteri; order Salmoniformes; family Salmonidae; genus Oncorhynchus; species Oncorhynchus nerka. Next base: position 87,085,369 of record NC_088422.1, read on the forward strand.
CATAGCATCGACATCACAGCAGAACAGTCCACACCAGACCCTGACCATAGCATCGACATCACAGCAGAACAGTCCACACCAGACCCTGACCATAGCATCACAGCACATCACAGCAGAACAGACCACACCAGACCCTGACCATAGCATCGACATCACAGCAGAACAGTCCACACCAGACCCTGACCATAGCATCGACATCACAGCAGAACCGTCCACACCAGACCCTGACCATAGCATCGACATCACAGCAGAACAGACAAATGAAGAACCCCAAGCCCAGCGGCTCTCACCCCCTCTTAGCACCCCCCCTGTCAGCCACCCTGATAGCCCTTCTGACAACCCGCCCAAACCCACTGAGGACATACACAAGACACAGATTATTCTCCTTATGGACTCAAATGGGAAATATATACAATATTTGTTTCCCCCCCAAACACAGTGTGTCTAAACTCTGGTGTCCAAACACCCAGCGTGCCCTAGAATTCTGTCTGAAGACGAACTAGGTTCACCCAGCCACATAATAATACACACAGGCACAAACGACCTGAGAGCACAGCAGGAAAGGGTGGCTACAGCACTGAAGGGAGTGATTGAAAAAGCTTCTTCTACTTTCCCCAATGCACAAGTGGTTATCTCCACCCTGCTACCACGAAAAGACTTCCACCCTGCTACAATACAGCGGGTAAATGCAAGTATTTCCTGTGACTGTGCCTCAAAACCAAATGTTTACCTGGCCCACTACTCCACCCTGGGCTTGAACAGCCTCTTTGACCAGGTCCACCTCTACAAGGCAGCATTGCCCACCTTTGCCCGTACTCTCTCTTTCAAACTTATCCCCAACAATTCACACAGGAGCAACAGATCAATAGACACCCCGCCCAGACCAGCGGGACCCCCCCTGGACCTACACATAGAGGACCCACGCCAAGAGGACTTACATCCAGACCACAGCACCCCCATCCACATCCACATCCACACACCCCCACCCCAACCAATCAACACCCCCCCACGTCAACCATGCCCACACCCCATTTAGGCCCCCTCAGATCAGACCTATGCCACTCCTGCCCACCCCATGCAGCCCACCCCCGCAAAGAGGGCCTCAACATGGAAGTCACACATACGCCCAGGTACTGAGCGGGCAAACAGGCCCAACCCCCACTATTACACTAGCCCAAGCCAATGGCATGTACCATTTGCTCAGCAGGCTCTGCTCACACTTACTGGCCTGAGGCCAAACCACATGACCAACAACATTGGACACTTTATGGAACACAAAGCCTTCACTATATCATCCTGGAATATCCAAGGCCTGAGGTCATCTGCCTTTGGCCTAAAGATCAGGAATCCGGACTTCACCAAAGAAATCGGTAATACAGACATTGTCATCCTGCAAGAAACCTGGGCATAGAGGAGACGGACCCACTGGTTGCCCTCTAGGTTACAGAGAGCTGTTAGTCCCATCCACCAAACTACCAGATGTGAAACAGGGAAGGGACTCAGGGGGTATGCTAATTTGGTATAGAGCAGACCTAACTCACTCCATTAAATGAATCAAAACAGGAACATTTGACATTTCGCTAGAAATTCAAAAGACAATTCTCTTAACAGAGAAAAAATTCCTCCTGTGTGCTACCTATATCCCCTCATATTTTAATGAAGACAGCTTCTCCATCCTGGAGGGGGAAATCAATCATTTCCAGGCCCAGGGACATGTACTAGTCTGTGGCGACCTAAATGCCAGAACCGGACAAGAACCTGACACCCTCAGCACACAGGGGACAAACACCTGCCTGCAGGTGACAGCATTCCCTCCCACATATACCCCCCTAGGCACAACTATGACAACATAACCAACAAAAACGGGTCACAACTCATGCAGCTCTGTCGCACGCTGGGTGTGTACATAGTCAATGGTAGGCTTCGATGGGACTCCTATGGTAGGTACACCTATAGCTCATCTCTTGGCAGTAGTACTGTAGACTACTTTACCACTGACCTCAACCCAGAGTCTCTCAGAGCGTTCACAGTCAGCCCACTGACACCCCTATCAGACCACAGCAAAATCAGTCTACTTGAACAGAGCAATACTCAATCATGAGGCATCAAAGCCAAAGGAACTGAGTAAGATTAATAAATGCTATAGATGGAAGGAATGCAGTTTGGAAACCTACCAAAAAACAATTAGGCAACAACAAATTCAATCCCTTTTAGACAATTTCCTGGGTAAAACGTTCCACTGTAATAGTGAAGGTGTAAACTTGGCAGTAGAAAATCTTAACAGTATATTTGACCTCTCCGCTTCCCTATCAAATCTAAAAATCTCAAATAGAAAACTGAAGAAAATGAACAACAATGACAAATGGTTTGATGAAGAATGCAAAAATCTAAGAAAGAAATTGAGAAACCTGTCCAACCAAAAACATAGAGACCCGGAAAACTTGAGTCTACGCCTTCACTATGGTGAATCACTAAAACAATACAGAAATACAACACGGAAAAAGAGGGAACAACACATCAGAAATCAGCTCAATGTAATTGAAGAATCCCTAGACTCTAACCACTTCTGGGAAAATGGGAAAACACTAAACAACAACAACACGAAGAATTATCTATCCAAAATGGAGATGTATGGGTAAACCACTTCTCCAATCTTTTTGGCTCTATAACAAAGAATGAAGAGCAAAAACATATACAGGATCAAATACAAATCTTAGAATCAACTATTAAAGACTACCAGAACCCACTGGATTCTCCAATTACCTTGAATGAGCTACAGGACAAGATAAAAACCCTCCAACCCAAAAAGGCATGTGGTGTTGATGGTATCCTTAATGAAATGATCAAATATACAGACAACAAATTCCAATTGGCTATACTAAAACTCTTTAACATCATCCTTAGCTCTGGCATCTTCCCCAATATTTGGAACCAAGGACTGATCACCCCAATCCACAAAAGTGGAGACAAATTTGACCCCAATAACTACCGTGGGACTTGCGTCAACAGCAACCTTGGGAAAATCCTCTGCATTATCATTAACAGCAGACTCAAACATTTCCTCAGTGAAAACAATGTAATGAGCGAATGTCAAATTGGCTTTTTACCAAATTACTGTACAACAGACCATGTATTCACCCTGCACAACCTAATTGACAACCAAACAAACCAAAACAAAGGCAAAGTCTTCTCATGCTTTGTTGATTTCAAAAAAGCCTTTGACTTAATTTGGCACGAGGGTCTGCTATACAAATTGATGGAAAGTGGTGTTGGGGGTAAAACATACGACATTATAAAATCCATGTACACAAACAACAAGTGTGCGGTTAACATTGGCAAAAAACACACACATTTCTTCCCACAGTGCCGTGGGGTGAGACAGGGATGCAGCTTAAGCCCCACCCTCTTCAACATATCTATCAACAAATTGGCGCGGGCACTAGAAAGGTCTGCAGCACCCGGCCTCACCCTACTAGAATCTGAAGTCAAATGTCTACTGTTTGCTGATGATCTGGTGCTTCTGTCACCAACCAAGGAGGGCCTACAGCAGCACCTAGATCTTCTGCACAGACCTGGGCCATGACAGTAAATCTCAGTAAGACCAAAATAATGGTGTTCCAAAAAAGGTCCAGTCACCAGAACCACAAATACAAATTCCATCTAGACACCATTGCCTTAGAGCACACAAACAACTATACATACCTTGGCCTAAACATCAGCGCCACAGGTAACTTCCGCAAAGCTGTGAACAATCTGAGAGACAAGGCAAGAAGGACATTCTATGCCATCAAAAGGAACATAAGATTCAACATACCAATTAGGATCTGGCTAAAAATACCTGAATCAGTCATAGAGCCCATTGCCCATTTCTCACCAACCAAGATTTCACAAAATGGGACAAACACCAAATTGAGACTCTGCATGCAGAATTCTGAAAAAATACAACGTGTACAACGTAGAACAACAAATAATGCATGCAGAGCAGAATTAGGCCGATACCCACTAATTATCAAAATCCAGAAAAGAGTCGTTAAATTCTACAAACACATAAAAGGAAGCGATTCCCAAACCTTCCATAACAAAACAATCACCTACAAAGAGATGAACCCGGAGAGGAGTCCCCTAAGCAAGCTGGTCCTGTGGCTCTATTCACAAAGACAAACACACCCCACAGAGCCCCAGGACAGCAGCACAATTAGACCCAAGCAAATCATGAGAAAAAAAAAAGATAATTACTTGACACATTGGAAAGAATTAACAAAAAAACAGAGCAAACCACAATGCTATTTGGCCCTAAACAGAGAGTACACAGTGGCAGTATACCTGACCACTGTGACTGACCCAAACTTAAGGAAAGCTTTGACTATGTACATACTCAGTGAGCATAGCCTTGCTATTAAGAAAGGCCGCCTTAGGCAGACATGGCTCTCAAGAGAAGACAGGCTATTTGCACACTGCCCACAAAATGAGGTGGAAACTGAGCTGCACTTCGTAACCTCCTGCCCAATGTATGACCATATTAGAGACATATATTTCCCTCAGATTACACAGATCCACAAAGAATTCGAAAACAAACCCAATTTACTGTTCATTTTTACTGCTTATTTCACTTTTGTATATTATCTACCTCACTTGCTTTGGCAATGTTAACACGTTTCTCATGCCAATAAAGCCCCTTGAATTGAAATTTAATTGAATTGAGAGAGCCAGAGGGAGAGAGACCGAGAGAGAGAGACCGAGAGAGAGAGAGAGAGAGAGAGAGAGAGAGAGAGAGAGAGGTTGGACAGGACCATAAAAGCCTGTGGAGAGGGACTAATGGACTGGAAACAGCACTTTGCTGATCACTTGATAGTGCATGAATTGCTAGTAAGAAACGCAGGCAGGCAGACAGACAGACAGACAGACAGACAGACAGACAGACAGACAGACAGACAGACAGACAGACAGACAGACAGACAGACAGACAGACAGACAGACAGACAGACAGACAGACAGACAGACAGACAGACAGACAGACAGACAGACAGACAGACAGACAGACAGACAGACTATTGAATGTACTGATGCATATATGGACACAAAAGGTTTGCCATGCACATAACACATTTTGTAGGATTGTGAAGAGTGAGAGAGTGAAAGCTTTCACAGTACAATATATCACACAGATGACATAACCATAGAAACACATCAATGTCTGAATGACAGACAGGTAAAGTTAAGGGGCCGTCTGGGATTGGTACATCCATATTGGCTGTTGTACAGTAAAAATATATTGATTCTTGAAAAGCATTGATTCTTGAAAAACATATCCTATGAATGCACAATGAGCTTAGTTCAAGTATCTTATGCCATCAGACCCCAAAATATAAGCCTGTTTAAATCCATTGTTGAATAGTAATGAATATACGCTCAGTACGCTCTGGTATATGTACAGTACGCTCTGGTGGGGAAATCACTGCTAATGAGTTGTTAGCCTGTGTTTGGGCTCTAGATGTGCACATTCAAACACTCCATTCATCAACAGAGTCAGTTATGTTGTAATCTGCAATTTGTCTCATTTGGTTCAGAAAATTTGCACCAGTTGAAATAATACAACCATAAATAAAATAAAGAGAAAACACACTCATTGAACATGAACAGGGGGATTCAAAATCTCAAAGAAAGGAAAAAAACAGTGTCACTTCTAATTCTAAATGACGCTAGATGTCTGAGGCAAGATGGTGGAAGCGGCCTGAATTCAATTGAACACAACAAAGTATAGCCTATTTACGCAGTGTCCTTTTTAACCAAATACTTCACATACACGTCTTTTCCTGAAGACTGAGGGTGTCCTAATATGGACACCGTATCCCTGTGAGAGGATCTACCTGGTGGTAGTAGTACGTTTTACCATAATCCCTCTGCGATGTCATCTGACTATGAGATGAAGAGCAGTGATGTCGTGGCACATAAACGCATTCACACACCATTGTATTTTGTGAATAGCGATTTAGACACATATTACACAAAATGATATTACTTTTGTATTAGCGTTTACGCTACTTGCCTCACTTCATTTTGATCGTGGCTCGGGGTTTGTCCACATTTTTAACACTACACCACTGAAGAAGAGCTAGGCCTATGTAAGCAACAAGCTCTCACTGTCTCACTGCAGAAATAGACGTTCAGCCACGTTCTCAAACGTCATATTTGGAAGAGTTTTTGTTATATCTGTATCAATCCATTTCTCTAAATGTAAAAGTTAAGGGTTAAGTTAAGGTACTCGTTCCCAAATGACTAAGGTAAGGATTAAGCTTTGGGATAGAGTTCAAATAAAAATAAATGTGTCCATGACTGGTGCAGCAGTCTAAGGAACTTCATCTCAGTGCTTGAGGTGTCACTACAGACACCCTGGTTTGAATCCAGGCTAACACAACCGTCCGTGATTGGGAGTTCCATAGGGTGGAATTTGCCCAGCGTCGTCTGGGTTTGGCCGGTGTAGGCCGTAATTGTAAATAAGAATGAGTTCTTAACTGACTTGCCTAGTTAAATAAAGGTAAAAAATGAATCATGGGATTACACCCATCTTTCTGAGGGGTTGGGTTATTAAAAGCGGAAGTCAAATTTTGGTTGGACAGTGTGCACAATTGACCAATAAAAGTGATTTTTTTTAAAATCAGTTAAAATACTTTACTTGGGCTTGATTGAGCTTGCCTGCCTTAATGGACCAATAGAATAGTTGTGACAAATTACTAGCAAGCTCTACATTGTGAGTGCTGATTTCAGAACGCACCCTGTGAGACTTGAGTCTCCCCTTTTCATGTTGATCATCTAATAGTCCTTGTGATCTTATAGATATCATGGTTTATGCATGAGTCAATGTTATGCAGAATCACATTTTTCAGAGGCATGACTTTTTGACCCCTTCACTTATTTGTTACCGGTTCCCCTGTATCTCAAAGCAGTTTTTCTGAAAAACTGTTGCTATTTGGCATATGGCACAATAATTACCCAGTATTTTGTTTCTTCCCTAATAGCAACAGAAGTAGTTACCCTCATATATCACCATTAACTCAGTTAAAAATGGGATATATCCAACGTTACCCTGACATTAACATAACATCAAAACAACTATTATAATCACACTATTTGGCTCCCATTCAAATCCACACACAGATCAGTCTGAGAGTATTTATCAGGAAACATGGAATGTATCCCAAATGGCACCCTATTCCCTATATAGTGGACTACTTTTGATCAGCACCCTATGGGCCCTGGTGTAGTACACTACGTAGGGAATAGGGTGTAATTAGGGACGCAAACATGTTATTTGTAAAGGGCGCTCTAAGGAACCAAACAGAGGTCATGTCATTCCGCTGTGGGACTGACTATTTAGCCAAATGAAATATTGACTTTCCAATAGTCAGATTTAGAAGCAATACATTTCCGAGGCAGAAATCCCCCGAAAAGCTGGAAACCATCTGGTGCGGCAGTGAAAACCTTGACGGAAATCTGTGGATGGAAAACATATAGGTCTTCGCCTCGTATCAAACTGCTTTTATCTCCACTAGATCCTCCATGTTGAAAGGCAAAGCTTGACTACGACATCCTTCAATATTCATCACCCTCTATATTGGCAAAAGGCTGAACCCCAAAATATATGCACATACAGTACCTCAGACTTTAACATAAATCATATTGATCTCAGTGAGCGATTTCCATAGAAGTTTGAGTTAAGCACGTGGATCTCGAGTCAGGTTACTGCCCCTAGGGGCCTTGGATGAATATGAGCCTGATTCTCCATCAGTGTCATCCCTGATCAGACTTCTCCCTCTAACCAACCTGCCTTCCTCTCTCTCTCTTTCTGTCTCCTCATCCATCCTCTCTCCTCCTGCTTCTCCTCACCCCTAACTATCTCTGACAGCTGCCATGCTCCAACCACAGAGAGATCAGACCCAGCAGCTGTTTCAGGGCATGGAAGTCTCCTCTCTCTCTCTCTCTCTGATCTTCTCCTCCCTTCTCTCTCTTTCTCTTCTCTTCCCTCTCTCTCTTTCCTTTCTCTCCCTCTCTCTCTCTTTCTCTGCACTCACTCCCTCCCCCCTCTCTCTCTTTCTCTCTCTCTCTCTCTCTCTCTCTCTCTCTCTCTCTCTCTCTCTCTCCAAAAAGTCTTCTCTCTCTCTCTCTCTCTCTCTCTCTCTCTCTCTCTCTTTCTCTCTCTCTCTCTCTCTCTCTCTCTCTCTCTCTCTCTCTCTCTCTCTCTCAGCCCTCACTCCCTCTCTCTTGCTCTCTCTCTCTCTTACTCTCTCTCGCTCTCTCAATTAAATTCAATTAAATTCAATTTGCTTTATTGGCATGACTATCTCTCTCTCTCAGCCCTCACTCCCCCCCCTCTCTCTCTTTGCCCTCACTCCTTTCCTCGCCCTCTCTCTCCAAAGGATCTTCTCCTCCCTTCCTCTCTCTCTCTCGCTCTCTCTCCGAATGATCTTCTCCTCCCTTCCTCTCTTTCTCTCGCTCTGTAACCGAATGATCTCCTATCTCTCTCTCTCTCTCTCTCTCTCTCTCTCTCTCTCTCTCTGGCAGGTGTGTATCTGATTAGGATGTTCCGGTAATGAGATACAGATACAGAGTTAATGCATCAGGCCCAATGGAGACATGTTACCTTAGCTGACCCTGTTACATACAGTGTCCTATTCATTAGTGCACAGCGTATGAGGGATAAATGAGGGATACAAAGTATATTGAAAGCAGGTACTTCGACATAGGTGTGGTTCGAGTTAATAAAGCAATTAACAACATACTTAGGTTCATGTATAAAATGCCCAGTTAATCATTCTTTTGGCTGCCCTGGCTAGAAGAAGACATCTCAGTGACTTTAAAGGAAGTGACTCAAATGGCATATAGGGGTTAAAGGGTGTCTCAGTCACCAGATCTCAAACCAATTGAACAACCCACTGGGCACAGACGTCAGCTCAACGTCCAGTTTTGATTTGAATTTGGTTGAGTTGTCAACTAACGTGAATTTAACTGGAAATAAACCAAAAATGTAATTGGATTTAGGTTCAATGTTGGGTGTAAAACATATTAAATTCCCTGACGTTGATTACTTTTTGCGAATTCAATCAGTTTTCCACATTGATTCAACGTCATCGCATTGAATTTCTTAGTTGAAATGATGTGGAAACAACGTTGATTCAACCAGTTTTTGCCCTGTGGGAAGAATGGTGTCGCATCTCTCCAATAGAGTTCCAGACACTTGTAGAATCTATGCCAACACGCCTTGAAGCTGGTCTGCTGGCCCATGGTGGCCCATGGTGGCCCATTGTGGCCCATGGTGGCCCATGGCCCATGGGCCCATGGTGGCCCATGGTGGCCCATGCTGGCCCATGGTGGCCCATGGCCCATGCTGGCCCATGGTGGCTGGCCCATGGTGGCCCATGCTGGCCCATGGTGGCCCATGCTGGCCCATGGTGGCCCATGGTGGCCCATGCTGGCCCATGGTGGCCCATGCTGGCCCATGCAGGCCCAAAACCTAGGAAGAAACCTAGAGAGGAACCAGGCTATGTGGGGTGGCCAGTCCTCTTCTGGCTGTGCCAGGTGGAGATTATAACAGAACATGGCCAAGATGTTCAAATGTTCATAAATGACCAGCATGGTCGTATAATAATAAGGCAGAACAGTTGAAACTGGAGCAGCAGCACGGCCAGGTGGACTGGGGACAGCAAGGAGTCATCATGTCAGGTAGTCCTGGGGCATGGTCCTAGGTCTCAGGTCAGTTGAAACTGGAGCAGCAGCACGGCCAGGTGGACTGGGGACAGCAAGGAGTCATCATGTCAGGTAGTCCTGGGGCATGGTCCTAGGGCTCAGGTCCTCCGAGAGAGAGAAAGAAAGAGAGAAGGAGAGAATTAGAGAACGCACACTTAGATTCACACAGGACACCGAATAGGACAGGAGAAGTACTCCAGATATAACAAACTGACCCTAGCCCCCCGACACATAAACTACTGCAGCATAAATACTGGAGGCTGAGACATTTCTCAGTAACACATTCCTCAGTAACACATTCCTCAGTAACACATTCCTCAGTAACACATTCCCCAGTAACACATTCCTCAGTAACACATTCCGCAGTTACACATTCCTCAGTAACACATTCCTCAGTAACACATTCCTCAGTAACACATTCCTCAGTAACACATTCCCCAGTAACACATTCCTCAGTAACACATTCCTCAGTTACACATTCCTCAGTAACACATTTCTCAGTAACACATTTCTCAGTAACACATTTCTCAGTAACACATTCCCCAGTAACACATTCCTCAGTAACACATTCCTCAGTAACACATTCCCCAGTAACACATTTCTCAGTAACACATTTCTCAGTAACACATTCCCCAGTAACACATTTCTCAGTAACACATTTCTCAGTAACACATTCCCCAGTAACACATTCCTCAGTAACACATTCCTCAGTAACACATTCCTCAGTAACACATTCCCCAGTAACACATTCCCCAGTAACACATTCCTCAGTAACACATTCCTCAGTAACACATTCCTCAGTAACACATTCCCCAGTAACACATTTCTCAGTAACACATTTCTCAGTAACACATTCCTCAGTAACACATTCCTCAGTAACACATTCCTCAGTAACACATTCCCCAGTAACACATTCCTCAGTAACACATTCCTCAGTAACACATTCCCCAGTAACACATTCCTCATTGACACGAATGCCTGATTTACACAAGAGTCAAGAGTTGAGTGCATTTCTCAAGTTAGGATTCATCCCTAAGCAAAGTTTAAACCTGTTCATTTAAAAAAGCAATGAAACACAAAACAAAGAACCAAATGTTGAATACAGATTAAGAACAGCATAAAGGATTCAGCAAATGTGCTAAAAAGCATTTCAAGTGTTTTGCTTTGTTTTCTCATCATTCATTTATGAAAATATATTTAAATTGATGCAAATTATTGGCATATCTGGCTTGAGTCACTCCCACTTAACATGATTTTCCTACGTGTGCTGCTCTAGAGTACGCTATCGCTAGCAGCTAGTCTTCATTAATGATAGAAAGCATGATGCTACATGACATTAGCATTACGTAATGTATCATATGACCAGTGACTAGCAGTGGAGGGAAGTGCTTACCCCAAACCCAGTCATACCACAGAAATACATCTAACATTATTTATCACCTTTGCACGACACTCAAATGTCTGAGTAATGCCTTCATATGTTATTCAAAAGGCAAACACAACAATATAGAGAATTATAGAGGGAAATATATTTTGAGATAACAATTCATTATACAACTATATCACAGTATAATTCTGTATCACAGTCTCATCCTGTATCATTCTGTATCATTAAGTATCACAGTATCATCCTATATCATTAAGTATCATCCAGTTTCAGAGTATCATCCTGTATCATCCAGTATCATCCTGTATCATCCTGTATCACAGTATCATCCAGTATCGCAATATCATCCAGTATCATCCTTTATCATAGTATTATCCAGTATCACAGCATCTCAGTATCATCCAGTATCATAAATCATCATATCTCTATCATCCTGTATCACAGTATCATTCTGTATCATCCAGTACCATATTGTATCACAGCATCATCCAGTATCAAAGTATCTTCCAGTATCACAGTATCATCCAGTATCACAGTATCATCCAGTATCACAGTATCTCAGTATGTATCACCAGTATCATCCATTATCATACCTATCCAGTATCACAGTATCATCCAGTATCACAGTATCATCCAGTATCACAGTATCTCAGTATGTATCACCAGTATCATCCATTATCATACCTGTATCATCCAGTGTATCACAGTATCATCCAGTATCACAGTATCATCCAGTATCACAGTATCATCCAGTATCACAGTATCTCAGTATGTATCACCAGTATCATCCATTATCATACCTGTATCATCCAGTGTATCACAGTATCATCCAGTATCACAGTATCATCCAGTATCACAGTATCATCCAGTATCATTCATTAGGCCCTAATCTATAGATTTCACATGACTGTAAATACAGATATGCGTCTGTTGGTCACAGATACCTTTAAAAAGTAGGGGTGTGGATCAGGAAACCAGTCAGTATCTGGTGTGTCACGTTCTGACCTTTATTTCCTTTGTTTTGTATTTAGTTAGTATGGTCAGGGCGTGAGTTGTTGTGGGCAGTCTATGTTTGTTTTTCTATGATTTGGGGAATTGTATGTTTCGGCCTAGTATGGTTCTCAATCAGAGGCAGGTGTCATTAGTTGTCTCTGATTGAGAATCATACTTAGGTAGCCTGGGTTGCACTGTTTGTTTGTGGGTGATTGTCTATGTTAGTTGCTTGTTTCAGCACAGTTCTCATTTAGCTTCACGGTCGTTATTTGTTTATTGTTTCGTATAGTGTGTTTCAGTGTTCAGTGTTTTCTTTATTAAAATTCATCATGAACACATACCACGCCGCATTTTGGTCCTCCGATCCTTCTCGCCTCTCCTCTTCAGATGAAGAGGAGGACGCCCGTGACATGGTGTGACCAGATGCAGTTGATCAGGCTGTTGTTGTGGCCTGTGGAATGTTGTCCCACTCCTCTTCAATGGCTGTGTGAAGTTTGGAACTGGAACACGCTATCATACACGTAGATCCAGAGCATCTCAAACATTCTCAGTGGGGGGTGACATGTCTGGTGAGTATGCAGGCCATGGAAGAACTGAGATATTTTCAGCTTCCAGGAATTGTGTACAAATCCCTGCGACATGGGCCCGTTCATTATCATGCTGAAACATGAGGTGATGGCAGTGGATGAATGGCACGTCAATGAGCTTCAGAATCTCTGTGCATTCGAATTGCCATTGATAAAATGCAATTGTCCATAGCTTATGCCTCCCCATACCATAACCCCACCGCCACCATGGGGCACAATGTTCACAACATTGACATCAACAACCCCCTCGCTATCTGCCATCTGCCCGGTACAGTGGAAACCGGGATTCATCCGTGAAGAGCACACTTCTCCAGCCTGCCAGTGGCCATCGAAGGTGAGCATTTGCCCACTGAAGTGGGTTTACAATTCCAAACTGGTTTCAAGACCCTGGTGAAGATGACGAGCACGCAGATTAACTTCCCTGAGACGGTTTCTGACAGTTTGTAAAGAAATGATTCTGTTGTGCAAACCCACAGTTTCCTCAGCTGTCCGGGTGGCTGGTCTCAGACAATCCTGCAGGTGAAGAAGCCGGATGTGGAGGTCCTGGGCTAGCGTTGTTACACGTGGTCAATGGCTGTGAAGCTGGTTGGACATACAGCCAAATTCTCTAAAACGACATTGTATGGTATGGTAGAGAAATTAATATTTTAGAGTGGCTTTTTATTGTCCCCACCAAGGTGTAACTGTGTAATGATCATGCTGTTTAATCATCTTATTGATACGCCACACCTGTCAGGTGGATGGATTATCTTGGCGAAGGAGAAATGCTCACTAACAGAGATGTAAATACATTTGTGCACAACATTTGAGAGAAATATGCTTTTTGTGCAAATGGAACATTTCTGGGATATTTTATTTCAGTTAATTGAAATGTGTTTATATTTTTGTTCAGTATACTAAAGTTGATTACATTGCACAGTTACGACACTGACTCCCCTCTTTTCCTGGACCCAGTCAGATTGAATCCCTTCTACAGTATCTATATCTGTGGTGCGAGTGAGCAAAAAGCATCTTATGATAGCGATTAAAATTGCAGTCGTCTTTGGTGCTGTGCTACTGTCAGACCAAGTTTTGTGTGTGTGTGTGTGTGTGTGTATGTGTGTGTGTGTGTGTGTGTGTGTGTGTATATGGGTGGCTCAACGGGAGGGAGCTGCTGGAAGTTATCACGTGTCTCTCTCTCTCTCTCTCTCTCTCTCTTTCCCTCTCTCTCTCTCTCTCTCTCTCTCTCTCTCTCTCTCTCTCTCTCTCTCTCTCTCACTTCATTTCAATTCAAGGGGCTTTATTGGCATGGGAAACATGTTAACAATGCCAAAACAAGTGCCAAATCTCTCTCTCTCTTTGGAGTGCAATGCTATCCTTTCTTATGCGTTGAGGATTTTCACTGACTAAAAGGCTCTGCATGGTCATTCGGACATCTGCAGTGGCATACAGCATTTACTGCGATGTGGCCTCTGCAGAATTTAGAGCATTCATACTTATTGTGCTTCGCTGAGCAGAGCTGTTGTGAAGGAAGTTGTCAAGGAAATGAGTTTGTGTTTATACAGGACCTCCCGCCCCCGCCTACCGTCAACCAATCATGTCAATCCGGAGCTATACGAAGCTATATGGAGCTCACCGCATTGTTAAACAAATTGGGAGGCGCACGGCGGTATGGAGCTTCCAAGCCTCCGGATGCTCCACAATTGCATCACACCCTTCTTCCTGAGCCTCCGGATGCTCCACAATTGCATCACACCCTTCTTCCTGAGCCTCCGGATGCTCCACAATTGCATCGCACCCTTCTTCCCGAGCCTCCGGATGCTCCACAATTGCATCACACCCTTCTTCCTGAGCCTCCGGATGCTCCACAATTGCATCGCACCCTTCTTCCTGAGCCTCCGGATGCTCCACAATTGCATCGCACCCTTCTTCCTGAGCCTCCGGATGCTCCACAATTGCATCACACCCTTCTTCCTGAGCCTCCGGATGCTCCACAATTGCATCACACCCTTCTTCCCGAGCCTCCGAATGCTCCACAATTGCATCACACCCTTCTTCCCGAGCCTCCGGATGCTCCACAATTGCATCACACTCTTCTTCCCGAGGCTCCGGACCACATTTCCAGATCAAGTATAAATTGTCTTTAAATGCTCACACTTGTTACACTGTTAATGAACTGAACGAAGCAACACCTCTGTCCATTATTGATGTTGTAATTAACAAGCGCCAGCAGACACATAATTAGCGTTGCAGTGCTGCAGGTCTGGCACACAGTGTGTTCCTCCTGGCCTTCGTTCTCACAGCTGAATGTAGCCTCTGTTATGGACGGTATAGGTGTGTGTCAATGTGCATGTGTTGAAGTGAATGCATATAAACTGAGTGTTTAGTGTGTGTTGCGTGCATGTGTGTGTACGTGTTTTGTGTGTGTGAGTTGAACTACGAATGCATATAAACTGAGTGTTTAGTGTGTGTTGCGTGCATGTGTGTGTACGTGTTTTGTGTGTGTGAGTTGAAGTATGAATGCATATAAACTGGGTGTGTAGTGTGTGTTGCGTGCATGTGTGTGTACGTGTTTTGTGTGTGTGAGTTGAAGTACGAATGCATATAAACTGAGTGTTTAGTGTGTGTTGCGTGCATGTGGGTACGTGTTTTGTGTGTGTGAGTTGAAGTACGAATGAATATAAACTGAGTGTTTAGTGTGTGTTGCGTGCATGTGGGTACGTGTTTTGTGTGTGTGAGTTGAAGTACGACTACATATGTAATAACCTACAGGAGCTTTCAACAGGGGGTATCTATCTCACTACCTTTTGTACCCTTCACCTGAAGTCACTAGATGTGGGTACACTACATTTAAAAGGTGTATGATCATGACTATGGAATTGTCCAACATGAAATTTACTAGAGCCTATTCAGTAAGACTGGTTGGACTTCAGGCTGTTTAAACAAACAACCATTAGTACATCCATTTTGACACGTTTTAACGTGATGGGGATACATGATCCCCTTTGGGATCACCCCCCATCCCCCCTGAGCTGTAATGTGGCGCAGGGAACGCAAGAAATAATCCTAAAAATATTTAACCTCCACAGAATCACTTGAAAAATGGCTCAAATGAAAGATAAAGAAGTTATTTATCTACCCAGCAAGTCAGATTTCTAAAATGTTTTACGGCGAAAACATAGCACATATTTATGTCCAACCACCACTGCATACATACCTCATTAGCATAGCCAAGTAGGAAAAAATATGCAATCAACAAACGCAGGATTAAAAGAAAAATCATTTCACTAACCTTTTGAAATCTTCATCAGATGACAGTAATATAACATGTTACACAGTACATTCATTTTTTTTTTTCAATAATATGCAATATATATCCATAAATCTCTGTTTACAATTATGCATCGTTCAAAAATGCTACTGCAATGTCAGGAGAAATAAAATAGCTCCGGCAGATAACGTCAGCTAACAAGGAATACACATCATAAACTTTGACTAAATATGCATGTTTTACATATGTATGGCAAGATAAACTTCTTCTAAATGCAATCGCTATGTTACAATTATTTTTAACGTTACATTTGGCGTTCACTAGGCTATAATAGGGAGTCGGCGCTCCCATTTAGCATACTGACTCCTCTATCTTGGAGTCGACAGAAACCCAAAATGAAGACATAAATATTCCCTTACCATGGCTGTTCTTCCTTCAGAAGACCTGGAAGGGTTAATACTCACCAAGTTAGCGTTCAGTTTTCAAGTCTGTGTCTTTCCGTTCTCAAACTAGACACTTTTCGGTCAAAATGTATGCAAATTTCAAGTGGATGCGCACCAAAACGTCGAAAGTATACATTATATTTCGAGTAAACTTGTCAAACTATGTTTATAATTAAGCCTTAACATGTTATAAAGGTCTACAGCAATCGTTGAAGACGTAGAAACTGTTTCCATGGTTATAACTGCTTGGGAAGTGTGTATACGATGACGTTGAAGTGGTGGCAACTTTTTTCATTACAAGAGAGACTTTGGGAGAATGCATGCCCTGAGACTTCTGCTTTACATAGAGACAAAATTTAAACGGTTTTAGAAGCTTTAGAGTGTTTCCTATTCGATAATAATTTTTATTTGCATATATTAGCAACCTTTGACAAAAATGTATCATGTTTTATATGGGTGCCGAATTCCTCCAGAAGGGGCAGTATTCAGGGCTAGCCCCAACATAGCCATTGATTCTTGTATAATATAAATTGTATAAATGCCTCATAACTCAAAATATAATCTTGTTTTACACCAGCCACCTCCCTCAACTGTCTACCAAAACAAGCTGTTTACCAAAACTAGCTGTTTACCAAAACTAGCTGTTTACCAAAACTAGCTTGTTTAAAGCATTTTAAGCGCTCTAGGATTGCAGAGTAGAGCAGGTAGTGAGGGAGTGTTAGGGGGTCTGCTCTCTCTCTCTTTCTCTCCCTGTCTCTCCCTCTCTCCCTCCTTCTGCCCAGTCTGCCACCTAAATGCCAACGTCACAGCAAGGTGGCCAAGGGGACATTCTGAACATGCTCTGCATAACAGTCAATAAGCTCATCTCCATCCAATTCCTCCTCTTTCTTCCTCCTCTGTTCTCTTTCACTTTTCTCTCTGTCTCTCCTTTTATCCCTCTTCTCATCCTTCAAACTGTCTAGATTTATTTATCTCTCTCAATTGTCCTATGCTCCACTTCCCCTTCTCCTCAACACTCTCTCCCTCCCACTCATCCTTTTCTCTCTCTCTCTGTCACGCCCTGACCTTAGAGAGACTTTTTATTTCTCTATTTGGTTAGGTCGGGGTGTGATTTGGGTGGGCATTTTAGTTTTTCTATTTCTTTGTTGGCCGGGTATGGTTCCCAATCAGAGGCAGCTGTCTATCGTTGTCTCTGATTGGGGATCATACTTAGGCAGCCTTTTTCCCACCTTTAGTTGTGGGATCTTGCTTGTGTGTAGTTGCTTTCTGCATTGCAAGTAGCGTTGTTTGTTTTTGTATTTTGTATTTTTATCGGTATCATTTAATAAAAGTAAAATGTACGCCTACCACACTGCACCTTGGTCCAATCCATCTCTAAACGATCGTGATACTCTCATTTGTACTTCCATGGGAGCCTCTCTCTCTCTCTTTCTCTCCCCATTCCTCCCTCTCTCAATTTCCACTCTCCCTCTCTGTACTGATAGTGTTAGTGAGGATCATTTGTACTTCCATGGGATTCCGTCCCAAATGGCACTTCCTTTATAGTGCACTACTTTTGACGAGGGCCCATAAGGGAGTAGTAGTCCATCATATAGGAAGTAGGGTTCCATTTGGGATGGATTCCAAGCCATTCTGAATCCCATGAAGGGTACAAATGATCCTCACTGACCCTGGTTTTACGGTCCTACTTCTCCAGCCCAGCTCCACTAACCAACTGAATGAGGATCACATCTAATTAAACCAGCGTCGGCGTACAGGCATTCAGCTCTAATTCAATTACTCCATGTATTTGTGCTCTAATTGGTTAGATGGCCCCCAAGCCAACAGCGATGCAAACACTGTCTTCTAACAAACAGCTTTAGTTCACCTTTGCACTCTGAACCATCCGAGGAGAGAAGTTGCAATTATGAAAGATTAGTTTACTCTCTGTGTTAAGTTTTTAATTGATTTCTTTGAGTGGATTCGAGTTGTGAATGAAAGAGAGAGATATTGCTTGCGTTATTCAAAACACTGAGAGATGATTCTGTTGAATGTGTTTTGCTTCACTTAAGGAATCGGCTGTGTTGTACTTTGATCACATACTAGTTACAGTAGATAAAACGCGCAGACAGAACTTTTTATCTTGGGTGCAGAGATAAAAAAAAGTGCAGTTTTAAAGCTAATTTCCTGCAATTCTACAGATTTTGCCTTGGGGCAGGGAGAAAAAAGTGCAGTTTTAAAGCTAATTTCCTGCAATTCTACAGATTTTGCCTTGGGGCAGAGAGAAAAAAGTGCAGTTTTAAAGCTAATTTCCTGCAATTCGACAGATTTTGTCTGGGGGCAGAGAGAAACACTCATTTCCAGATCCAACATGTAGAATCGTGGGGAAGTTAACAGAAAATGGCGGTTGATATTCTGGCCAGACGTGATCAGACTGCACCCCACTGCTTTTATCCGTTAGTCAGCACTGTTATGTCCTTCAGTTAGATTGTACATTTGTTTTCAGACTGACTGTCTGTATTGTTCATTAACAGAGACATTTAAGTACACTTGACACACTGTTGTACTACACCATTGAGTCAGTTTGTCCTTAGGCAGGGAGAGGTGATGAGATGTGTTACGGGCCCTACTTAACCAGAGTCAACAAAGAATGAGCCATCCTCTATTAAGTCAACGCTAATCCCCTGGGGTCTGAGGCACTTAGACTAGAGAGAGATAGTATCTGCAGATACGTGTGTGTGTGTGTGTGTGTGTGTGTGTGTGTGAATAGAATAAAACTTTCCAGTTCTATCATAATCAGGCCATTCTATTCCACTGTTGGCATGATGGTGTCATGACAAAACAGGGAACCATGCTAACATGTGCCAGACAGATGCCAGGGGAGGAGCTCTGGAATTCTGATGTCATAGAGTTTTTGTAGCTCCTTCTGAGAAGTACTGCGGCTGGGGTGGCGGTGCTGTCATCCCACAACAATACAACACTGGAGGGCCTAGGGGGACGGTTGGGACAGCTGGGACTGATACAAACCATACTGGCCTTTGAGGATGGAGAGAGTAGAGGAGGGCATGGAGGAGGGGTAGAGGGAGAGGAGGGAAGTGCAGGGAGAGGAGGGAAGTGCAGGGAGGGAGAAGGGAAGAAAAGTCCATGACATACAGCAAAAGTGATTACTTTTATGCTGCCCTTGAGTTTATTTGCGTCATTGCCTCGATGTTCTTTCTTTGCAAAGCAGAGATTGTTGCTTGAAGTGGGAGTTGTTTCCCTCCCTTAGTTATTGTGTGTTCACCTGTTTGTTTACCTAGAGCTCATTGTGAGTGGATGTGCTGCCAACTCAAATGAGGTTACAGCAGTATTCAGTGTAAAGAAAACATATATAATTATCTTTCTCTCCCTCGCTCTCTCTTTCACTTTGTCTCTCCCCGGCATTTTTCTCTCTCTCTGCATCTCTACCCCTACATCTTTCTCTTTCCCTCTCTCCCTCCATCTTTCTCTCTCACTCGTTTCTCCTCAATATGTCTTTCTCCCTCTCTCCCCTCTCTATCTCTCTCTCTCTGCCTCTCTCCCCTCCAGACTGAAGAAAGGTCTCTAGTTCTCAGACTGCCTGAATTATTTTGGCCACTACACTGTGAAAAGTACTATTGTAGTTCTGCTAACTCAATATATTGGTTGACATCCATTGCCTAGTGTTCGTACTTAAGTAATAAAGTGACATCACCACCTTATATGGTTATCTTTTAAGTTTTAAATACTGTTTTGTGTTTTACAAACTTTTTGGCACTAAATGTCATTATGTTTTCTGAACTATGATGATTGAAGTTACTTGAACATAATTTTTTGTCGTAGTGAACATAAAAATGTAGGTTCCCTTCTACTTGAATTATTAACCTTCATAAACATTTTGTTTAAGTGTAAGTAGTAAGAAGTACTGATTAGTCATTTGTAGTGGGCGTGTCAATGTTTAACATTGTTTCATGTATTTGACGATATGTAATTGAACCCACTTTAGCAGGCATTGTTGAGCACAGTGCTCATTCCTCTAGCAGTAACTGGAAGTAGAGCTGTAAGCATTAAAGCTCAGACACACCGGTAGGATTGTCAAATGTTTGCTTGCTGACAGTACTTAACGCCTCTGAACAGGATGTTGGCAGTCGATCTCTTTTGTTTTCACACAGCAGAGACCTGGGAAGTCGTCAGCCAATCAGCCTTTATAAACACTCCTAGGCAGAAGGTGGCAGTAGCGTTGCTTGGCAATATCCATGCGTATTGCTTATGGTCTAGATACCACACTATCTGTGCTAATGTTGCAATTTTGTGGAAAACCCTTGTTGATACTAGCCAGATGGCCACAGCTAGATAACTACCCAGCAAGATGATGAACAAACAATTGAATTAAATCTCCATAATCACAAACTGTCAGTGCCAGCCCATATCCAAATGTTTAGCTAGCCAGCTAACGTTAGCATATTCACTAGCTAGCACAACACAGCTAGCGAACTAAAGACACTGCACTCAGCAGCAAACACAGGAAGCTATTTCATGGAAACTAGCTAATCCATTGTGATGTATAATGTCATTACTAACTACAGTGGTTAGCTCGTTTTGAAGAAGTACAGTGCATCAGAAAGTATGTATCTAGACATTTTTACAAATTAATAAAAAATGAAAAACAAATGTCTTGAGCCAACAAGTATTCAACCCCTTTGCTATGGCAAACCTACATACATTCAGGAGTAAAAATGTGCTTAGCGAGTTACATAATAAGTTGCAAAGTGTTTTTTTATGACTACCTAATCTTTATACCCTACACATATACAGTGCCTTGCGAAAGTATTCGGCCCCCTTGAACTTTGCGACCTTTTGCCACATTTCAGGCTTCAAACATAAAGATATAAAACTGTATTTTTTTGTGAAGAATCAACAACAAGTGGGACACAATCATGAAGTGGAACGACATTTATTGGATATTTCAAACTTTTTTAACAAATCAAAAACTGAAAATTGGGCGTGCAAAATTATTCAGCCCCTTTACTTTCAGTGCAGCAAACTCTCTCCAGAAGTTCAGTGAGGATCTCTGAATGATCCAATGTTGACCTAAATGACTAATGATGATAAATACAATCCACCTGTGTGTAATCAAGTCTCCGTATAAATGCACCTGCACTGTGATAGTCTCAGAGGTCCGTTAAAAGCGCAGAGAGCATCATGAAGAACAAGGAACACACCAGGCAGGTCCGAGATACTGTTGTGAAGAAGTTTAAAGCCGGATTTGGATACAAAAAGATTTCCCAAGCTTTAAACATCCCAAGGAGCACTGTGCAAGCGATAATATTGAAATGGAAGGAGTATCAGACCACTGCAAATCTACCAAGACCTGGCCGTCCCTCTAAACTTTCAGCTCATACAAGGAGAAAACTGATCAGAGATGCAGCCAAGAGGCCCATGATCACTCTGGATGAACTGCAGAGATCTACAGCTGAGGTGGGAGACTCTGTCCATAGGACAACAATCAGTCGTATATTGCACAAATCTGGCCTTTATGGAAGAGTGGCAAGAAGAAAGCCATTTCTTAAAATGACTTCCTTGCCGGATGGATGATCTTCCTTGCCGCTGGGCAACTGGGAATGCCGCTGGGAAATTACAGGCAACTGCGCGCATTGACGCACACACGGAAAATGGCGGACGGAAGACAGGGTGGTGCGGCAGGTGCCGCTTCTCATTCGAATGCTGTAATTTTATCTAAACCATCAGGTGTAAGCCGACCCCAGCTAAGTAACTCATGCAAAGAGTTAAAGCGCAATTATGTGTTTTATCTCCAGTACTCTGCCATGATTGTCAGTTATGTAGCTGCTCTACTGATAATCTCAGTGGGTCCTTGCTGGGATGACACAATCAGTCTACTACCGGAGAATATCAACACCAAACACATTGGTTCACCGTTCCACGGGAGCAGACAGTACACAGCATACCATAATGTTCTGAATAATGGCCAAGTCTACCTCGCTCCTTATTCTACTGAACAGCTTAGGCGTAACAAACACAAGTCCAACATTTATCGGAAACTGTTAAACTACCTGTTCACTACCCTCCTGCTCTCCGGGGATGTACAACTCAATCCTGGGCCCAATATCACCGAGCCAGTGATACGCACCGGAGTGGAGAGCGGTGGATGGCCTCGTCCACTGGTCGTTGCAGCTGTGGAAGTGGGTGAGTGCTATGGTCCTATGGTTTCTCTCGACTCACCCGGCTCCAGGATAGATTTTGACTCTTCAAACATACCAGAGTCGCTATATGCGATCCCTGACTCTGCTTCTGGTACGCAAGCTATTTTAAATAGTTCCCCGCATCCAGTGCAGGCGGGAGGGATTGTTAATTGCGCTACCGAACTGCCCCTAATCAAAACGAAACAAAACGGCCTAAACCCAGCCGTCAGAAAACACAGAAAATTTAACTTTTTTCAATGTGTCAATCACTCTCGAGTCATCTGGGACCCACGAGCTAAGCCCAAGGGACTACTAGGGGGGCACTTGAACATTCGTAGTGTCATTCCAAAAAGTGATCAAATTCAACATCTACTCACAGACTCCAACCTTGACTTTCTCTGCCTCTCAGAGACATGGCTCCATAAACACTCTCCATATGCTGCTTTGATTGTGCCTGGCTACAATGTTTTCAGGAGAGACAGGATTGAAGGAAGAGGAGGGGGTGTGATGATTTACATTAAAGAACATATCCGATGTAAACAAATTGAGTGGTCATGTGATAATGAACTAGAATGTATCGGCCTGAACGTTACACTGTCTCCCCAAATGTCTTTTACCCTCATTGGAATGTATAGGCCACCTTCCACCAAAAGTGTGTTTTTTGATCAGTTTAATACCATGCTTAGGGAATGTGATTTTGGGAAAGAGGTCATCTTAATGGGAGATTTTAACATTAATTATGAAGACAAGTGTTGTAGGAAAACGCTCAAACGGATCACTAATACCTTTGACCTTACACAGCTAGTTAAAGGGCCAACCAGGTTGACTTGTTGCTCTAAAACACAGATTGATTTGGTGTTCAGTAATAAACCAGAGAGTGACTAAATCATTCAATATGGTTACTGGGCTGTCTGATCATAATCTGACACTTATAGCCAGAAAGCTGTCTAAGAGCAGGTTTAACCTCTCTACTGCTAGAAAGCCGGATCAACTCAGAATACCTAAGAGTGAATTAAACTATTTTGAAAAAGCAATTAAGGGAATAAACTGGAATGATCTCTTGTCCTATACAGACGTGGAAGCTGATAGTCAGGTTTTTCTATCCACAATCCAGACTACAATAAATGGCTTCCTAAAGAAAATCAAATCCAAACCTGGCCAAAAGAGCACTCTTCCTTGGCTAAATGGAGAAATCTGGAAATTGATGAAAGAACGAGATTATGCTCTAAAAATAGCCCTAAAATCTAAATTAGAGCATGACAGACGTAGGTTTACCATGTTGAGAATTAAGGTGATAAAAGAAATCAGACAGGCCAAGGCAAACTTTTTTATTAACATAATTGGTGAAGCAAAGGGAAATTCTAAATTGATATGGGAGAATCTAAAAAAGTTAACAGGGAAAGACCATAGTAACACTGCAAAAAGACTAGAAATCATGGTGAATAACAATCTAACACAGGATGCAGTTGAAATAGCAACAGCCTTCAATTCCTACTTTATTGACTCTGTCAGGGTACTGACACAGAACCCCTCCACTGATTTATTGGGCTCAGTGCTAGTGAATGACACTCAACCTGTCTTCATCATAAGGGAGGTTTCTGAGTCAAAGGTGAACAAGGTGATTAGCTCACCAAAGAACTCTAAAGCCAAAGATGTGTTTGGGATGGACTCTACCTTTCTTAAAAACTACAAAGAGTCACTCATTGGCCCCATTACTAAGGTCACCAACACATCTATTGGTCTCGGTGTGTTTCCAAGGGTATTTAAGTCGGCCATAATAACGGCCATCTTTAAATCAGGCGACCCTGCTGATGTGAGTAACTACAGGCCCATTAGTATACTACCTGTGGTGTCAAAGGTTGTTGAAAAGTGTGTAGCAGAACAACTGATTGCCCACCTCAACAACAGCCCCTTCACATTACACTCCATGCAGTTTGGCTTCAGAGCGAAACACTCCACAGAAACGGCCAACTGCTTTCTTCTGGAAAATGTGAAGTCCAAGATGGACAAAGGGGGTGCTGTTGGGGCTGTGTTTCTGGACCTAAGGAAGGCTTTTGATACTGTTAACCATGAGATTCTCATCACAAAATTGTCCAAGTTCAACTTTTCCCCTGATGCCTTGAGATGGATGAAATCATACCTTCAAGGCAGAACTCAGTGTGTCAGAGTGAGCAATGAGCTGTCGCCCACTCGTAGCTATGATGTGGGCGTGCCCCAAGGGTCAATACTGGGGCCCCTCCTGTTCAGCCTGTACATTAATGATCTGCCTTCTGTCTGTACTGGGTCTGAAGTTCAAATGTATGCAGATGATACAGTGATATATGTGCATGCAAAGAGCAAACAACAAGCTGCACAAGAACTCACTACTGTAATGGTCCAGGTTACAAAGTGGCTCAGTGACTCGTGTTTGCATCTCAATGTGAAAAAAACTGTTTGCATGTTCTTCACAAAGAGGGCAACAGATGCTACTGAGCCAGATGTCTATGTGTCAGGGGAGAAGCTCCAGGTGGTATCCGATTTTAAGTACCTTGGCATCATACTTGATTCCAACCTCTCTTTTAAAAAGCATGTGAAAAAGGTAATTCAAATAACTAAATTCAATCTAGCTAATTTCCGATTTATACGAAATTGTTTGACTACAGAGGTAGCAAAACTGTACTTCAAATCTATGATACTCCCCCACTTAACATACTGCTTGACTAGTTGGGCCCAAGCTTGCTGTACAACATTAAAACCTATTCAGTCTGTCTACAAACAGGCTCTCAAAGTGCTTGATAGGAAGCCCAATAGCCATCATCATTGTCACATCCCTAGAAAGCATGAGCTCTTGAGTTGGGAAAATCTTGTGCAATACACCGACGCATGTCTTGTATTCAAGATCCTTAATGGCCTGGCTCCCCCTCCACTCAATATTTTTGTTAAACAGAAAACCCAGACATATGGCAGCAGATCCACAAGGTCTGCCATGAGAGGTGACTGTATAGTTCCCCTAAGGAAAAGCACCTTTAGTAAATCTGCATTCTCTGTGAGAGCTTCCCATGTCTGGAATACACTGCCATCAGACACACATAACTGCACCACATATCACACTTTCACAAAATGCTTGAAGACCTGGCTAAAGGTCAATCAGATTTGTGAACATGGTCCCTAGCTGTGTGTTGCCGCTTTCCATGTTGTCTGTTGTCTGTAGCTTGTGAGGTGTGGAAACACTTTGTTGCTTTTATGAATTTTGTTTTGCTGCTTTTTGTTCTATGTTGCTCTGTCTGTATGCTATGTCTTGCTTGTCCTATGTTGCTATGTCTTGCTTGTTCTATGGTGCTATTGTCTATATTGTAATTGTTTTTAATAACCTGCCCAGGGACTGCGGTTGAAAATTAGCCGGCTGGCTAAAACCGGCACTTTTACTGAAACGTTGATTAATGTGCACTGTCCCTGTAAAAATAAACTAAACTAAACTAAACTAAAGATATCCATAAAAAGTGTCGTTTAAAGTTTGCCACAAGCCACATGGGAGACACACCAAACATGTGGAAGAAGGTGCTCTGGTCAGATGAAACCAAAATTGAACTTTTTGGCAACAATGCAAAACGTTATGTTTGGCGTAAAAGCAACACAGCTCATCACCCTGAACACACCATCCCCACTGTCAAACATGGTGGTGGCAGCATCATGGTTTGGGCCTGCTTTTCTTCAGCAGGGACAGGGAAGATGGTTAAAATTGATGGGAAGATGGATGGAGCCAAATACAGGACCATTCTGGAAGAAAACCTGATGGAGTCTGCAAAAGACCTGAGACTGGGACGGAAATTTGTCTTCCAACAAGACAACGATCCAAAACATAAAGCAAAATCTACAATGGAATGGTTCAAAAATAAACATATCCAGGTGTTAGAATGGCCAAGTCAAAGTCCAGACCTGAATCCAATCGAGAATCTGTGGAAAGAACTGAAAACTGCTGTTCACAAATGCTCTCCATCCAACCTCACTGAGCTCGAGCTGTTTTGCAAGGAGGAATGGGAAAAAAGTTCAGTCTCTCGATGTGCAAAACTGATAGAGACATACCCCAAGCGACTTACAGCTGTAATCACAGCAAAAGGTGGCGCTACAAAGTATTAACTTAAGGGGGCTGAATAATTTTGCACGCCCAATTTTTCCGTTTTTGATTTGTTAAAAAAGTTTGAAATATCCAATAAATGTCGTTCCACTTCATGATTGTGTCCCACTTGTTGTTGATTCTTCACAAAAAAAATACAGTTTTATATCTTTATGTTTGAAGCCTGAAATGTGGCAAAAGGTCGCAAAGTTCAAGGGGGCCGAATACTTTCGCAAGGCACTGTAGTTATCTATGAGGTTCCTGAGTCGAGCAATGAATTTCAAACACAGATTCAACCACAAAGACCAGGGTAGATGGGTAAATACAAATTTGACACTGAATATCCCTTTGAACATGGTGAAGTTATTAATTACACTTTGGATGGTGTATCAATACACCCAGTCACTACAAAGATACAGGTGTCCTGCCTGACTCAGCTGCCAGAGAGGAAGGAAACCACTCAGGGATTTCGCAATGGTAACTTTAAAAATGTTACATGCAAAATCCTGGAGGAAAAACCTGGTTCAGTCTGCTTTCTAACAGACACTGGGAGACAAATCCATCATTCGGCTTGACAATAACCTAAAACACAAGACCAAACATACACTGTTGTTTACTAAGACAACATTGAACGTTCCTGGGTGACCTAGCTACAGTTCTGACTTAAATTGTCGAGAAAATCTGTGTAGCAATGATCAATAACCAATTTGAGCTTGAAGAATTAAAAAAAGAATAATGTGCAAATATTTTACAATCCAGGTGTGCAAAGCTCTTAAAGACTTACCCAGAAAGATTTCCAGATGTATCACTGCCAAAGGTGATGTATTGACTCAGGGGGGTGAATTCAAGGGTTTTTCTTTATTTTTCCTATTTTCTATAATAGTGAAGATATCAAAAATATGAAATAACACATATGGAATCATGTAGTAACCCAAAAAGTGTTAATCAAATCTAGATTCTTCAAAGTACCCAACCTTTGCCTTGACGAAAACTTTGCACACTCTTGGCATTCTCTCAACCAGCTTCACGAGGAGTCTTAAAGAAGTTCCCACATATGCTGAGCACTAGTTGGCTGCTTTCCCTTCACTCTACGGTCCAAGTCATCCCAAACCATCTCAATTGGGTTGAGGTCGGGTGATTTATTATTCAAAATGGCACCGACAGAGATGGTCGCCTCGCTTTGAGTCTTTAGGAAACTATGCAGGATTTTTTCCCCTCTGTATTATTTATTACATTGTTACCACAGGAAATCTTAAGTCTTATTACATACAACCGGGAATAACTATTGGTTTTAAGAGCGACGTAAACTTCCCAACATTACGAGCAGGAATACAACTTTACCAAAGCGGATCCTCTGTTGGGACCACCACACAGGTCAATGGATCTAATCCCAGAATGAACCCAAAACAACGCACTGCAGAAGGGGTAGACGGAGCGGCCTTCTGGTCACGCTCTGTAGACGTGCACATCGCCCATCGCTCCCGAGTATACTATTCGCCAATGTCCAGTCTCTTGACAACAAGGTAGATGAAATTTGAGCAAGGGTTGCCTTCCAGAGAGACATCAGAGATTGTCACATTGTCACACAGTTTCACGAAAACATGGCTCTCTTGGGACATGTTGTCGGAATCAGTTCAGCCACCGGGCTTCTCCATGCATCGCGCCTACAGAGATAAACACCTCTCTGGGAGGAGGAAGGGCAGGGGTGTATGCTTCATGATTAACGACTCATGGTGTAATCATATCAACATACATGAACTCAAGTCCTTCTGCTCACCCAACCTAGAATTCCTTACAATCAAATGCCGGCCATATTACCCAAGAGAATTTGAGGTAATATACTCGATCACTGCTACTCTGCCTTCCGTGATGCATACAAAGCCCCCCGCCCTTCAGTTAATCCGACCATGACGCCATCTTGCTCCTACCGTCTTATAGGAAGAAAATCAAACAGGATGTACCAGTGACTAGAACCATTCAACGCTGGTCTGACCAATCGGAATCCACGCTTCAAAATTGTTTTGATCACGCAGACAGGGATATGTTCCGGTCAGCCTCAGATAACAACAATGATCTATACGCTGACTTGGTGAGTGAGATTATAAAGAAGTGAATTGGAGATGTTGTACCCACTGTGACTATTAAAACATACCCTAACAAGAAACCGTGGATGGATGGCGGCATTCGCTCAAAACTGAAAGCACGAACCACCACATTTAACCATGGAAAGAGGTCTGGGAAAAGGGCTGAATAAAAACAGTGTAGTGATTCCCTCCACAAGGCAATCAAACAAGCGGTCTGCACAACGCATCACCAGTGGCAAACTACCTGCCCTCCATGTCACCTACAGCACCTTATGTCACAGTAAGGCCAAAAAGATCATCAAGGACAACAACCACCCAAGCCACTGCCTGTTCACACCGCTACTATCCAGAAGGCGAGGTCAGTACAGATGGATCAAAGCTGGGACCGAGAGACTGAAAAGCAGCTTCTATCTCAAGGCCATCAGACTGCTAAACAGCGATGACTAACTCAGAGAGGCTGCTTTCTACATTGAGACCCAATCACTCAACACTTTAATAATAAATGGATCACTAGTCACTTTAAACAATGCCACTTTAAATAATGCCACTTAATTAATGTTTACATTTCTTACATTACTACATTACTCAGACCTATATCTATCCTACCCTGCCTTTCTAAGATCTTCGAAAGCCAAGTTAACAAACAGATTAGAATCCCACGTACCTTCTCCACTATGCAATCTGGTTTCAGAGCTGGTCATGGGTACACCTCAGCCACGCTCAAGGTCCTAAATTATATCATAACTGCCGTATTCATCGACTTGGCCAAGGCTTTTGATTGGCTCCAGGTCATCTACAAGTCTCTGCTAGGTAAAGCCCCGCCTTATCTCAGCTCACTGATCACCATAGTAGCACCCACTCATAGCACGCGCTCCAGAAGGTTTTTCTCACTGGTCACCCCCAAAGCCAATTCCTCCTTTGGCCACCTTTCCTTCCAGTTCTCTGCTGCCAATGACTGGAATGAAATGCAAAAATCACTGAAGCTGGAGACTCATATCTCCCTCACTAGCTTTAAGCCCCAGCTGTCAGAGCAGCTCACAGATCCCTGCACATAGCCCATCTGTAAACAGCCCATCCAACTACCTCATCCCCATACTGTATTTATTTATTTATCTTGCTCCTTTGCACCCCAGTATCTCTACTTGCACATTAATTTTCTGCACATCTACCATTCCTGTGTTTAATTGCTATATTGTAATTACTTCGCTACCGTGGCCTATTTATTGCCTTAAATCCTTTATCTTACCTCATTTGCACTCACTGTATATAGACTTTTTGTTTTCTTTTTTTCTTCTGTATTATTGACTGTATGTTATGTTTATTCCACGTGTAACTCTGTGTTGTTGTTTGTGTCAAACTGCTTTGCTTTATCTTTACCAGGTCGCAGTTGCAAATGAGAACTTGTTCTCAACTAGCCTACCTGGTTAAATAAAGGTGAAATAAAATAAAAATAAAAATATCATAGGTATATACTGTATTTTATACCATCTATTGCACCTTGCCTATGCCGCTCGGCCATTGCTCATCCATACATTTATATAAACACATTCTCATTCACCCCTTCTGATTTGTGTGCATTAGGTAGTTCTTGGGAAATTGTTAGATTACTTGTTAGAAATTACTGCACTGTCGGAACTAGAAGCACAAGCATTTCGCTACACTCGCATTACCATCTGCTAACCATGTGTATGTGACCAATAAAATGGGATTTTATCTGTGGAGGCCAGGTCATCTGATATAGTCCCACTAAGCGCAAACCAGATGGGATGGCGTGTCGCTGCAGAGTGCTGTGGTAGCCATCCATGCTGGTTAAGTGTGCCTTGAATTCTAAATAAATCACAGTGTCACCAGCAAAGCACCATCACACCTCCTCATCCATGCTTTACGGTGGGAACCACATATGCAGAGATCATCTGTTCACCTGCTCTGCGTCTCACAAAGACATGCCAGTTGGAACCAAAAATCACAAATTTGGACTCATCAGAACAAAGGACAGAATTCCACCAGTCTAATGTCCATTGGTTGTTTTTCTTGGCCAAAGCAAGTCTTGTCTTATTGGTGTCCTTTAGTAGTGGTTTCTTTGCAGCAATTCCACCATGAAGGCCTGATTCACACAGTCTCCTTTGAACAGATATTTGGCTGCAATCTGAGGTGCTTAATTAATTCCAATGAACATAACCTCTGCAGCAGAGGTAACTCTGGGTCTTCATTTCCTGTGACTGTCCTCATGAGATCCAGTTTTATCATAGCGCTTGATAGTTTTTGTGACTGCACTGAAGAAACATTCAAATGTATCTGTATTGACTGAGCTTCACATGCAAATTTGATTTGTCACATGCACCGAACTTATAAACCCTATCCAACAATGCAGTTAAAAAATATATCTAAATAAAAAATATATAAATAATAAAAGACCAAAAAAATATGAATAAGAAATAAAAGTAACAAACAATTAAAGAGTAGTAGTAAAATAAAAATAGCGAGGCTATATACAAGGGGTACCGGTACAGGGTCAATGTGTTGGACTGTCATTTCTCTTTGCTTATTTGAGCTGTTCTTCCAATAATATGGACTTGGTCTTTTACCAAATATATCTTCTATTTACCACTCCTACCTTGTCACAACCCAACTGATTGGCTCAAACGCATTAGGAAGGAAAGAAGAAATTCCACTTTTAACAAGGCACACCTGTTAATTGAAATGCATTCCAGGTGACTACCTCATAAAGCTGGTTGAGAAAATGCCAAGAGTGTGCAAAACTGTCATCAATGCAAAGGGTGGCTACTTGATATCTTGGTTACTACATTCCCTGCGTGTTATTTCATAGTTTTGATGTCTTCACTATTGTTCTACAATGTAGAAAATAGTAAAAATAAAGAAAAACTGGAATGAGTAGGTGTGTCTAAACGTTTGACTAGTACTGTATGGAAATGACACATTTCTGTATTTCATTTTTAATACACTTGTCATTATGGGGTATTTTGTGTAAAAACAGAGCCACATGTCATTATTATTAAGATTTCATAACTTGCAAAAAATTCAGCACAACACAGATAAATCAAGAGTTGTTTACAGAAGAAAATCTATGTGTCTGACTACTACTTTAGTAAATACATCAAATATAATAGAATCAAGTAAGAACAACTTATTTAATACATGTTAGATTTGAGTTTGAGTTTGAGTTTATTTTATTTTTACAGGGACAGTGCACATTAATCAACGTTTCAGTAAAAGTGCCGGTTTTAGCCAATTACAATGTAGACAATCATTGAGCAGTGAGCACACGCAGAGCAACATAGGACAAGCAAGACATAGCATACAGACAGAGCAAAAAAAGGACAAGCAAGACATAGCATACAGACAGAGCAACATAGAACAAAAAGCAGCAAGACAAGATTCATAAAAGCAACAAAGTGTTTCCACACCTCACAAGCTACAGACAACAGACAACATGGAAAGTGGCAATACACAGCTAGGGACCATGATCACAAATCTGATTGACCTTTAGCCATGTCTTCAAGCATTTTGTGAAAGTGTGATATGTGGTGCAGTTATGTGTGTCTGATGGCAGTGTATTCCAGACATGGGAAGCTCTCACAGAGAAAGCGGATTTACTGAAGGTGCTTATCCTTAAGGGAACTACACAGTCACCTCTCATGGCAGACCTTGTGGATCTGCTGCCATATGTTTGGGTTTTCTGTTTAACAAAAATATTGAGTGGAGGGGGAGCCAGGCCATTTAGGATCTTGAATACAAGACATGCGTCGGTGTATTGCACAAGATTTTCCCAACTCAGGAGCTCATGATGTAACAGTGATGGTGGCTATTGGGCTTCCTATCAAGCACTTTGAGAGCCTGTTTGTAGACAGACTGAATAGGTTTTAATGTTGCACAGCAAGCTTGGGCCCAACTAGTCAAGCAGTATGTTAAGTGGGGGAGTATCATAGATTTGAAGTACAGTTTGGCTACCTCTGTAGTCAAACAATTGAGTATAAACCGGAAATGAGCTAGGTTGAATTTGGTTATCTGAATGACCTTTTTCACATGCTTTTTAAAAGAGAGGTTGGAATCAAGTATGATGCCAAGGTACTTAAAATCAGATACCACCTGGAGCTTCTCCCCTGACATCTGGCTCAGTAGCATTTGTTGCCCTCTTTGTGAAGAACATGCAAAACGTTTTTTTCACATTGATATGCAAACACGAGTCACTGAGTCACTTTGTAACCTGGACCATTACAGTAGTGAGGTCTTGTGCAGGTTGTTGTTTGCTCTTTGCATGCACATATATCACTGTATCATCTGCATACATTTGAACTTCAGACCCAGTACAGACAGAAGGCAGATCATTAATGTACAGGCTGAACAGGAGGGGCCCCAGTATTGACCCTTGGGGCATGCCCACATCATAGCTAAGAGTGGGCGATAGCTCATTGCTCACTCTGACACACTGAGTTCTGCCTTCAAGGTATGATTTCATCCATCTCAAGGCATCGGGGAAAAGTCCAACTTGGACAATGTTGTGATGAGAATCTCATGGTTAACACTATCAAAAGCCTTCCTTAGGCCCAGAAACACAGCCCCAACAACGCCCCCTGTTGTTGAGGTGTGCAATCAGTTGTTCTGCTACACACTTTTCAACAACCTTTGACACCACAGGTAGTATACTGATGGGCCTGTAGTTACTCACGTCAGCAGGGTCGCCCGATTTAAAGATGGCCGTTATTATGGCTGAGACCAATAGATGTGTTGGTGACCTTAGTAATGGGGCCAATGAGTGACTCTATGTAGTTTTTAAGAAAGGTAGAGTCCAGCCCAAACACATCTTTGGCTTTAGAGTTCTTTAGTGAGCTAATCACCTTGTTCACCTTTGACTCAGAAACCTCCCTTATGATGAAGACAGGTTGAGTGTCATTCACTAGCACTGAGCCCAATAAACCAGTGGAGGGGTTCTGTGTCAGTACCCTGACAGAGTCAATAAAGTAGGAATTGAAGGCTATTACTATTTCGACTGCATCCTGTGTTAGATTGATATTCACCATGATTTCTAGTCTTTTTGCAGTGTTACTATGGTCTTTCCCTGTTAACGTTTTTAGATTCTCCCAGATCAGTTTAGAATTTCCCTTTGCTTCACCAATTATGTTAATAAAAAAGTTTGCCTTGGCCTGTCTGATTTCTTTCATCACCTTATTTCTCAACATGGTAAACTTTCGTCTGTCATGCTCTAATTTGGATCTTGAGGCTATTTTTAGAGCATAATCTCATTCTTTCATCAATTTCCAGATTTCTCCATTTAGCCAAGGAAGAGGCTCTTTTGACCAGGTTTGGATTTTCTTTTCTTTAGGAAACCATTTATTGTCGTCTGGATTGTGGATAGAAAAACCTGACTATCAGCTTCCACGTCTGTATAGGACAAGAGATCATTCTAGTTACTTCCCTTAATTGTGTTTTCAAAATAGTTTAATTCACTCTTAGGTATTCTTAGTTGATCCGGCTTTCTAACAGTAGAGAGGTTAAACCTGCTCTTAGACAGCTTTCTGGCTATAAGTATCAGATTATGATCAGATAGCCCAGTAACCATATTGAATGATTTAGTCACTCTCTCTGGTTTATTACTGAACACCAAATCAATCTGTGTTTTAGAGCAACAAGTCACCCTGGTTGGCCCTTTAACTAACTGTGTAAGGTCAAAGGTATTAGTGATCCGTTTGAGGGTTTTCCTACAAAACTTGTAGGAAAATATGATTAAATATTATATATTCATAACTTGTAAAAACTCAATAACTTTAGATAAGCAGAACACATCAAACAGGAAAAACATCAAACAGGACTAAGATCGAATCATACTACACTCTGATCGTACTACACTCTGATGCTCTGACGCTCGTCGGATGTGGCAGGGCTTGCAAACTATTACAGCATACAAAGGGAAGCACAGCCAAGAGCTGCCCAGTGACACGAGCCTACCAGAGGAGCTAAACTATGCTCGCTTCGAGGCAAATGGCAGTGAAACATGCATGAGAGCACCAGCTGTTCCGGAAGACAGTGTGATCACGCTCTCCGCAGCCGATGTGAGTAAGAGCTTTAAGGCCGCAGGGCCAGAATGATTACCAGGACGTGTACTCCGAGCATGCGCTGACCAACTGGCAAGTGTCTTCACTAACATATTCAACCTCTCCCTGTCCGAGTCTGTAATACCAAAATGTTTTAAGCAGACCACCATAGTACCTGTGCCCAAGAACACTAAGGTAACCTGCCTAAATGACTACCGACCCGTAGCACTCACGTCTGTAGCCATGAAGTGCTTTGAAAGGCTGGTCATGGCTCACATCATCATCATCCCAGAAACCCTAGACCCACTCCAATTTGCATACCGCGCCAACAGATTAACAGATGATGCAATCTCTATTTCACTCCAAACTGCCCTTTCCCACCTGGACAAAAGAAACACCTATGTGAGAATTCTATTCATTGACTACAGCTTGGCATTCAACACCATAGTGCCCTCAAAGCTTCTC
The DNA here is from genome assembly GCF_034236695.1 of Oncorhynchus nerka. Classification (NCBI taxonomy): domain Eukaryota; kingdom Metazoa; phylum Chordata; class Actinopteri; order Salmoniformes; family Salmonidae; genus Oncorhynchus; species Oncorhynchus nerka. The sequence goes on from NC_088422.1 coordinate 87,120,638, forward strand.
AATAAGCTAAGGACCCTGGGACTAAACACCTCACTCTGCAACTGGATCCTGGACTTCCTGACGAGCCGCCCTCAGGTGGTAAGGGTAGGTAAGAACACATCCGACACGCTGATCCTCAACACAGGGGCCCCTCAGGGATGCGTGCCCAGCCCCCTCCTGTACTCCCTTTTCACTCATGACTGCACAGCCAGGCACGACTCCAACACCATCATTAAGTTTGCCGATGAGTGGTAGCCCTGATCACCGACAGAGACCTGGCCGTGTGGTGCCAGGACAACAACCTCTCCCTCAATGTGATCAAGACAAAGGAGATGATTGTGTTTGTTGATTTTGTTGTGTTTTGGGTCGTTGTCCTGTTGCATCACCCAACTTCTGCTGAGCTTCAATTGGCGGACATATAGCCTTACATTCTCCTGCAAAATGTCTTGATAAACGTGGGAATTCATTTTTCTGTCTGATGGCAAGCTATCCAGGCCCTGAGGCAGCAAAGCAGCCCCAAACCATGATGCTCCCTCCACCATACTTTACTGTTGGGATGTGGTTTTGCTGTTGGTGTGATGAGCCTTTTTTTCTCCTTCCAAACAACTTAATTAACTGTAGTTTCATCTGTCCACTGAATATTTTGCCAGAAGCGCTGTGAAACATCCAGGGGATCTTTTGCAAACTTCAGATGTGCAGCAATGTTTTTTTTTTTTGGACAGCAGTGGCTTCTTCCGTGGTGTCCTCCCATGAACACCATTCTTGTTTAGTGTTTTACGTATCGTAGACTCGTCAGAGATGTTAGCATGTTCCAGAGATGTCTGTAAGTCTTCAGCCTACACAAGTCTTATTAACCTCATTGATCATTCTGCGCTGTGCTCTTGCAGTCATCTTTGCAGGACGGCCACTCTTAGGGAGAGTAGCAACAGTGCTGAACTTTCTCCATTTATAGACAATTTGTCTTACTGAGGACTGATGGACATCATGGCTTTTAGAGATTCTTTTATAACCCTTTCCAGCTCTGTGCAAGTCAACTATTCTTAATCTTATGTCTTCTGAGATCTCTTTTGTCCGAGGCATGGTTCACATCAGGAAATGCTTCTTGTAAACAAAAAAACTCACATTTTGTGAGATTTTTGAAAGTGCAGGGCAGCTCTCACCAACATCTCCAATCTCTTCTCATTGATTTGACTCCAGGTTAGCGGACTCCTAACTCCAGTTAGCTTTTGGGGAAGTAATTAATAACCTACACTGTGAATCTTTAAATTATGTATTCAATATATACAAGACAAATACAATAAGTGTTGTGTTATTGTGTTAAGTGTTGTATTTTTTTGTATATTGTTGTGACTTAGATGAAAGTCAGATCCAATTTTAGGGTCAATTTATGCAGAAATAATTCCAAAGGGTTCGCATGCTTTTTCTTGCCACTGTATAGTGTATATGATTTGTGTTCTACGGGCAGTTGGATATGTTTGAGTATCCACTACTCAATCGCTTTAATGAGTTAGGAAATTACTTTTTACGGTCATAGTGTGTTACAGGGAATGTGTGTTTGTGTGATTGGATTGTGTGTATGTGTGTGTGTGTGTGTGTTTTGGTGTGTTATGGATAAACCATCTGTGTTTTAGCAGAGTGTGGTCGTGGTCCAGTGCCTTCGCCTGATTATGGTGAAGCATGGTGAGGGAGACAGACAGACAGACAGAGAGAGGGTGTGTGTGATTATGATGAAGCATGGTGAGGGAGACAGAGAGAGAGAGGGTGTGTGTGATTATGGTGAAGCATGGTGAGAGAGACAGAGAGAGAGAGCGAGAGAGAGAGAGGGTGTGTGATTATGGTGAAGCATGGTGAGAGAGAAAGAGGGTGTGTGTGATTATGGTGAAGCATGGTGAGAGAGACAGAGAGAGAGGGTGTGTGTGTGATTATGGTGAATCATGGTGAGAGAGACAGAGAGAGAGGGGTGTGTGTGATTATGATGAAGCATGGTGAGAGAGACAGAGAGAGGGTGTGTGATTATGGTGAAGCATGGTGAGAGAGACAGAGAGAGAGAGCGAGAGAGAGAGAGGGTGTGTGATTATGGTGAAGCATGGTGAGAGAGAAAGAGGGTGTGTGTGATTATGGTGAAGCATGGTGAGAGAGACAGAGAGAGAGGGTGTGTGTGTGATTATGGTGAAGCATGGTGAGAGAGACAGAGAGAGAGGGTGTGTGTGTGATTATGGCGAAGCATGGTGAGAGAGACAGAGAGAGGGTGTGTGATTATGGTGAAGAATGGTGAGAGAGACAGAGAGAGAGGGTGTGTGATTATGGCGAAGCATGGTGAGAGAGACAGAGAGAGAGGGTGTGTGTGATTATGGTGAAGCATGGTGAGAGAGACAGAGAGAGGGTGTGTATGATTATGGTGAAGCATGGTGAGAGAGACAGAGAGAGGGTGTGTGTGATTATGGTGAAGCATGGTGAGAGAGACAGAGAGAGAGGGTGTGTGTGATTATGGTGAAGCATGGTGAGAGAGACAGAGAGAGAGGGGTTGTGTGTGTGTGTAGTTTGGTTCCAGTTATCTGGCCATGGTTCTAGTGTGTTCTGTGTGTGTGTCTGTGGTACTGTCTGTGGTGGGTACTAAGGTGCTGAGGCATGCCTTGGGTCAGCCTTTCCAACAGTCAGTCTTTCCACTGATCAGGCCCAAACAACGTTAGCCACATTGCTTTCTGACACACACACACAGGCACAGACACACACTGAACTTGATAATTTGATTATTCAGATGCTGTGGTCATTTCGTCAGAATGAATTATACAAAGAGCTTACTGTATATGTGTGTGAGTGTCTATGTGTGTTTGTGTGCCTCAACATTTGTCAAGTTGAGGACGTGTCCTGCTTTGACACAACACAGAGATTTGGAATGATCCAAATATGATCTAAAAACCCAGGTTTTATCTCTGTGTTGCACTGTTTGTACCAAGGACATTGATGGTACTTAGAGAGACGGAGCGAGAGAGACAGAAAGATAAAGATAAAGACAGAGACAGAAAGATAAAGATAAAGACAGAGACAGAGACAGACAGACAGACAGGCCAGGCCAGGCCAGGCCAGACCAGACCAGACCAGACAGACAGACAGACAGACAGACAGACAGACAGACAGACAGACAGACAGACAGACAGACAGACAGACAGACAGACAGACAGACAGAGACAGAGACAGACAGACAGACAGACAGACCAGGCCAGACCAGACCAGACAGACAGACAGACAGACAGCGACAGACAGACAGACAGACAGACAGACAGACAGACAGACAGACAGACAGACAGACAGACAGACAGACAGACAGACAGACAGACAGACAGACAGACAGACAGACAGACAGACAGACAGACAGAGAGAGAGACAGACAGACAGACAGACAGACAGACAGACAGACAGACAGACAGACAGACAGACAGACAGACAGACAGACAGACAGACAGACAGACAGACAGACAGACAGGAGAGAAAGAAAACAGAGGAAGCAAAAAGGGTAATAAATTGTAGAAAAAACCATCAGACTTTTCCCCTTTGTTCCGTGTTCTGGCCGAAACATCAGCACTCTGTGGGAGGGAGGGGAACCACTTTATGATGCTCTAATTCAGGGGGAAGGAGTCTGGCATGACACCATGGGGCCTGTGGGGACCAGATATGGCGTGCAACACATGTCTTTCCTGACAGTGTGGTTTTCTGTCTTTACGGGAGGTACAGATGTCTGCCATGCCTCTAAGTCTGCAGAGAGAGAGGGAGAGAACGAGAGAGAGAGAGAGAGAGAGAGAGAGAGAGAGAGAGAGAGAGAGAGAGGCAATGAGAGAGAAAGAGAGAGAGAAAGAGGCAATGAGAGAGAAAGAGAGAGAGAGAGAGCGAGAGACAGAGACAGAATAGAGGGGGAAAGAGTTTCAGACACCTCTACCCTCCTCTCCTCTGCCTCAAATCAAATCAAATTGTATTGGTCAAGTACACATATTTAGCAGGTGGTATTGCGGGTTGTAATGCTTGTGTTCCTAGCTCTACAGACACTGATCTAAAAGTAAAATAATGGAATTAATAAATGTATACATTTTAGGAGTCCGGGGTATAAATATATTTATGTGATGGGATGTATAGACATTATAAACATTATTCTTAGAAATGCAAGAGAAAGGCCATAATGTATTACTCCAGCCCAGGCGCAATTTAGATTTTGGCCACTAGATGGTGAGAGCAGTGTATGTGTAAAGTTTTAGACTAATCCAAGACTGGCCAAGACTGGCCAAATGTGCCTAATTGGTTTATTAATACATTTTCAACATTATAATTGTGCACTCTCCTCAAACAATAGCATGGCATTCATTCACTGTAATAGCTACTGTAAATTGGACAGTGCAGTTAGATTAACAAGAATTTAAGCTTTCTGCCCATATAAGATGGGAAATTTTCTTGTTACTTACAACCTCATGCTAACCACATTAGCCTACGTTAGCTTAACCGTCCCATGGGGGGTACACCGATCCTGTAGAGGTTTTAATAAATAGCTGTCTTCTTTGCAATCGACCATCCCCAAGTCCTAAGTAAGCATCTTGATAGCATTAAGGAGTCTTATTCAACCCACGCTGTGTGCCTCTAGAACCCTGATCGTGCAGTCCAATATTTGTATTCTGTCGCGCTCTCTTTCTTTCTCTCTGTCTCTCCCTCCACTCTCTCTCTCTCTCTCTCTCTCTCTCTCTCTCTCTCTCTCTCACACACTCTCTCTCCCCCTCTCTCTCTCTCTCTCTCTCTCACGCGCGCGCGCGTTCTCGTTCTCGCTCTCGCTCTCTCTCTCACACACTCTCTCTCTCTCTCCCTCTCTCTCTCTCTCTCTCTCTCTCTCTCTCTCTCTCTCTCTCACACACTCTCTCTCCCCCTCTCTCTCTCTCTCTCTCTCTCTCTCTCTCCTTCTCACACTCTCTCTCTCTCTCTCTCTCTCTCTCTCTCTCTCTCTCTCTCTCTCACACACTCTCTCTCCCCTCTCTCTCTCTCTCTCTCTCTCTCTCTCTCTCTCTCTCTCTCCTTCAGAGAAATCAGGGAGCCAAGCGCAGGCATTTAATGAGGGCTGGATGACATTTACTTTCCCTCCTCCACCCATCCTCCTCTCCTCACCTCTCCAGGAACGTCAGAAGAGCAGCTATCAGACAGGAACGTGAAGGAGAGGAATGAAGATACTGAACAGAAACACATGCATGCACGCACACACACACAAGTGATTCAGCAAGTGATGCTATAATAATGCCACTTAAATTTACATATCTCACATTACTCATCTCATATGTATATACTGTATTTTATACCGTCTATTGCACGTTGCCTATGCCGCTCTGTCATTGCATTCTTATTCCATTCCTTTACTTAGATTAGTGTGTATTAGGTAGTTGTTGTGTAATTGCAGATACTGCAGGTAGTTGCTGTGTAATATACATATATACACTGTACACATTATGTGTGTGTGTTTTCTTGTGTCTGTTGTTCTGTGTCTGCTGAAGCTCTTGATCATTCAGTGGATTGTCGGACTAATGAGCCTAACCAAAATTATTTTACTCTGTCTCTGTCTCTGTCTCTGTCTCTGTCTCTCTCTCTCTCTCTCTCTCTCTCTCTCTCTCTCTCTCCCCTCACTCACTCACTCTGTCTCTCTCCCTCTCTCCCTCCCTCTCTGTCTCTCTCTCTCTCTCCCTCACTCACTCTCCCTCTCTCCCTCCCTCCCTCTCTCTGTCTCTGTCTCTGTCTCTGTCTCTCTCTCTCTCTCTTTCTCTCTCTCTCTTTCTCTCTCTCTCTCTCACTCACTCTCTCTCTCCCTCTCTCCCTCCCTCTCTGTCTCTCTCTCTCTCTCTCTCCCCCACTCACTCTCCCTCTCTCCCTCCCTCCCTCCCTCCCTCTCCTCCTGTCTCTCTCTCTCTCTCTCTCTCTCTCTCTCTCTCTCTCTCTCTCTCTCTCTGTCTCCCTCTATCTCTCTCTCTATCTCCCTCACTCACTCTCTCTGTCTCTCTCTCTCTCTCACATTTTCTCTCACAATCTCTTTCTATCTATCTCATTCGTTCAGTCTCTCGCACTGGCTTTCTCTCCCTCTCTTTCTCTGTCTCTCTCTATCCCTCCTTTTTCTCTCTCTTTATCTCTCTGTTTCTTGCTTTCATTTGAAATCACCCAACCACAGCTGTATTTGTAGATGCTCATCAAGAAGTTGAACTGAACATAATCTTAAACTGACAGACAGTATTCCTATTACGTTTCCTTTCAAATTATGTAACTGTGTTGTCTTCACACACAAGAAAAGGACTTCTCCCAAAATGGCACCATATCCCCTATATAGTGCACTACTTTTGACCAGGGCCCATAAGTCAAAAGTAGTGCACCATATAAAGACTATGTTGCCGTTTGGGACGCACACAAGGAGGGGTGTGAGAGGCGCTGTCTCTACTTAGTGGAACAACGTGTCGAGACCCAAGACTGATCTGGAATAATTAAACATGAAATAGACATCAGTTAAGCATCTCAGGTTAAGCCTTAATACTCTATGGGTCAATGAAGTTAGGCTGGTAAAGGTCTACTGTAGTGGAGAGGACAGGACTTTACATTTGGGAGCAGAGTTCCAGGAGCATCAATAATGTTGGACTCCCACCCATCCCCCTTGGTTGTGTGTGTGTGTGTGTGTGTGTGTGTGTGTGTGTGTGCGTGTGTGCGTGTGTGTGTGTGTGTGTGTGTGTGTGTGTGTGTGTGTGTGTGTGTGTGTGTGTGTGTGTGTAGCAGTGTGTGTAGCAGTGTGTGTAGCAGTGTGTGTAGCAGTGTGTGTCTGTGTCTGCATTTTTGTCTTTGTGTGCGTGAGTTCATGTCTCTGTATTGTGTGTGTGTCTGGGTGTGTATCGGAGTGTAACACTGCTCAGTATGCAAGTATACTACCCTCTACTTTCCCACAGGTCAGGGGATGATGCACTCAAAGCTTACGGGTCAAAGGTCATGTAGGCCTATAGTGTGACATCATGACAGTCCAGAAAGGTCACCTGAGGTCAGGGCTGAGGAGGGGAGGACACTGACATGACAAAAAGACCCCAGATATATATAGAAAAGGCCCCAATGAAAGGAGGGAGAGAGGGAACAAAGTGTGAAGGAATGAAGGGAGAATGGAAGAGAGAAAGAGAGAGAGATTGAAGGAATGAAGGAAGAATGGAAGAGAGAAAGAGAGAGAGATGTTTAAGGAATGAAGGAAGGATGGAAGAGAGAAAGAGAGAGAGAGAGATTGAAGGAAAGAAGGGAGAATGGAAGAGAGAAAAAGAGAGAGAGGTTGAAGGAATGAAGGGAGAATGGGAGAGAGAGAGGTTGAAGGAATGAAGGGAGAATGGAAGAGAGAAAGAGAGAGAGGTTGAAGGAATGAAGGGAGAATTGAAGAGAAAAAGAGAGAGAGAGAGTGAAGGAATGAAGGGAGAATGGAAGAGAGAAAGAGAGAGAGAGAGTGAAGGAATGAAGGGAGAATTGAAGAGAGAAAGAGAGAGTGAAAGAATGTTTCCAGATCGTCAGCTGTTCTGGTGACCTTATGGAAATGAGGAAGGAATTATTTTGACATAGCTACATATCTCAGGCTGCGATGTTAAAGGGGGAATCTGGGATTCAACAAATAGACAAACAGAAGCTATATAGCTCACACTTTATTAGGATTGTCCAGATTTTCCATCTGTTAAGGTTAAGGTTAGGGTTAGGGTTTGGGTTAGCGTTAGGGTTAAGGTTAGGGTTAGGGTTAGGGTTAGGTTTAAGGTTAAGGTTAGGGTTAGGGTTAGAATAAGGGTTAAGGTTAGGGTTAGGGTTAAGTTTAAGGTTAGGGTTAGGGTTAGGGTTCAGGTTAAGGTTAGGGTTAGGTTTAAGGTTTAGAATAAGGGTTAAGGTTAAGGTTAGGGTTAGGGTTAGGGTTAGGGTTAGCGTTAGGGTTAGGGTTAAGGTTAGGGTTAGGGTTAGGGTTAAGGTTAAGGTTAGGGTTTGGGTTAACTTTAGGGTTAGGGTTAAGGTTAGGGTTAGGTTTAAGGTTTAGAATAAGGGTTAAGGTTAGGGTTAGGGTTAGGGTTAGCGTTAGGGTTAGGGTTAAGGTTAGGGTTAGGGTTAGGGTTAAGGTTAAGGTTAGGGTTTGGGTTAACTTTAGGGTTAGGGTTAGGGTTAGGGTTAGGGTCAGAGCTCGACACAAAATTGAGTTGCACCCTCTCAATCTTCGTCTCTCCCGAGCCCGTACGGGAGTTGTAGCGATGAGACAAGACAGTACCTACTAAGAATGGATAGTTCAGAGTAACATTCAGCAATGTTGTTATAGAGTAGATGTTTTGGTGGTTGTCGGTCTTCGCGTTCACGGTACATAATTTCTAGCTGCAGACTAGTAATCAGTATCGAAGAGTAGCTCTTATTCTGTCGGATCGATAGTCTCAGAGTTTAACCACGTGGTATGGTTAAAAGATAAATTCCCAAGGTGGGGATTATATTCCGAAGAGCAGAAAGGGGCTGTCCCATACGCCAGATCAATGCCTGTGCTCATGGGGCGGGCCAATGATTTAGCTAAACTCCAAAGGGAATTGGAGTTTCCTTCATTAAACAGTTTAAAATCACATTACATAATTTCACAAATAGTTTCATCTTTACTCATTCATTTTATACAACAATTAGATGTAAGCCTCACAACTGAAATTCTTGTATAAATAGAGTTATGGTAATGTGGCTGTATGGTCTCTCATGAGTGGTCTCTCACAAACATTTAACGAAATGGACCGGTCGTAGCTGGATTCTTCCCCGACCGTGTACACCTTCTCCAAAACATGTACATTGTTCAGTTCTCAAATTCTATGCTTGACAAGAGGTTCCTTTGTTCTCCTGTGAAACCGTCTCTCTCTCTATACTGCTTGGCCATGAGGAAGAGAGTCTCCTCCAGGAATTTATGACCTGAGATAACAGCAGCCTGGGTGTGGGAGAGAGAGAGGGGGAAGGCACGCTATCCCCAAAGAGGGCCACGTCATGACCAGCTAAAGTTGTTTACACTTAGTTAGCACAGGCTTTTATCCTATTTTTCTATAGCTACAGTAGTGCTGCAGTGTTCATAACCCTTATCCAAAATTGAAGTGGTGTCTCGAGTTGTGTTTACATTTGACCATTGTGAGGCTCATCCATACTTATCCACTTTCTATGCACATTGATCACTAGCCATAACATACATATATTTTGTTGATGTGGGATCTATAGCCGTGTGTCTCTGCCATGCTAGCACAGATCTAAAGGGTTTAGCCGTGTGTCTCTGCCATGCTAGCACAGATCTAAAGGGTTTAGCCTTGTGTCTCTGCCATGCTAGCACAGATCTAAAGGGTTTAGCCTTGTGTCTTTTCCATGCTAGCACAGATCTAAAGGGTTTAGCCTTGTGTCTTTTCCATGCTAGCACAGATCTAAAGGGTTTAGCCTTGTGTCATTTCCATGCTAGCACAGATCTAAAGGGTTTAGCCTTGTCATTTCCATGTGTCACATTTCCATGCTAGCACAGATCTAAAGGGTTTAGCCTTGTGTCATTTCCATGCTAGCACACATCTAAAGGGTTTAGCCTTGTGTCATTTCCATGCTAGCACATATCTAAAGGGTTTAGCCGTGTGTCATTTCCATGCTAGCACAGATCTAAAGGGTTTAGCCTTGTGACATTTCCATGCTAGCACAGATCTAAAGGGTTTAGCCTTGTGTCATTTCCATGCTAGCACACATCTAAAGGGTTTAGCCTTGTGTCATTTCCATGCTAGCACACATCTAAAGGGTTTAGCCTTGTGTCATTTCCATGCTAGCACACATCTAAAGGGTTTAGCCTTGTGTCATTTCCATGCTAGCACACATCTAAAGGGTTTAGCCTTGTGCGTCCTTCTATTCTAACACACACGCACATGAGCACTTGCGTCACATGCTAGCACACATCTGAGAGGGTTTAGCTTGGGTTGATTCTCCCCCGCTAGCTCCATCTAAAGGGTCTAGCTGAGCACCGATAACACACAGCAGCAAAGACACTTCATCTGCACCTGAAAGTGCCTGTGTGTGTTTCTCTCTCTCTCTCTCTCTCTCTCTCTCTCTCTCTCTCTCTCTCTCCGTGAGTGTGCGTGTTTCTGTGTGTGTGTGTTTGTGTGTCTCTGTGGGTGCTTCTCGTTCTCTGTGTGTGTGTCTCTGTGTGTTTCTCTCTCTCTCTCTCTCTCTCTCTCTCTCTCTCTCTCTCTCTCTCTCCGTGAGTGTGCGTGTTTCTGTGTGTGTGTGTTTGTGTGTCTCTGTGGGTGTTTCTCGTTCTCTGTGTGTATGTGTGTGTGTCTCTTTGTGTGTTGCTCTCTCTCTCTCTCTCTCTCTCTCTCTGTGTGGTTGAGATAGGCTGCATGTCTATGCAGTATAATGAGCCTCTTTCCTCCTCTCCACTCTCGCCTGGTGTTCTTTCTGGAAGGGAAAAACACAACGGACGGCTGCCAGAGTGCAATCCCTGACACATTTAACTAGTTCTGCCTCTTACACAACACATGGGCTCACACACACACACACACACACACACACACACACACACACACACACACACACACACACACACACACACACACACACACACACACACACACACACACACAGACTAATGGGATTGAATTTGGATCTGAAATGACTGTGAGCTGAAATCAAATGTTGTCTCACAGGTACGTCTCATATGTCTGAAATCTCTTTCCATTTGGCCTGTAGCCAGACAACAGGGTTACAACCTTTCTCTCTGCTAGACTCCACACGGCTTTGAGCCAAATAAGTCATTTCAACAGGCGTATCCAGCCAGCCATTTGAGTCACCGTCCTTCACGATTCCAATGGTCTGAATGTTCATGGACACTTGTTTTGAGAAGATATGTTCTCTGTTTTTCTTAAAGGTTAGTCCTTGACAGGAAGTTAAGCTAGCGCAGATGATTGTAGGGGTTTTAGCTAAAATTGGCTGTGAGGTCTTAGTGAAATGGGTTGAGGGGATTATTTTCCCTTGAGCTGATCGATTCAGCTGTATCTTATAGCAAGTCTTTGTAAAAACTCACAGTCTCTCTTCCACCAGCATTAGACTCATGGGCATTTGATATATGGAACTTTCCCCAAAATCTGGGTGAGTTTTGATTCCCATCAGTGGAGAAACTACAACTTTCTAAACATTTGGATCCATGATTTTCATATTGTATGAAGAATATATCGTCTCAAAGTCTACATGATCTGTGTACAGATCTTTTATTTTACGTGTGTCACGTGCTGTGTTTTGCTGTGTCGTGCTGGGTCGTGCTGTGTTTTGCTGTGTCGTGCTGTGTCGTGCTGTGTTTTGCTGTGTCGTGCTGTGTCGTGTTGTGCCGTGTCGTGCCGTGTCGTGCTGTGTTTTGCTGTGTCGTGCTGTGTCGTGCTGTGTCGTGCTGTGTCGTGCTGTGTCGTGCTGTGTCGTGCTGTGTCTTGCTGTGTTGTGTCGTGCTGTGTCGTGCTGTGTCTTGCTGTGTCGTGCTGTGTTTTGCTGTGTCGTGCTGTGTCTTGCTCTGTTGTGCTGTGTTTTGCTGTGTCGTGCTGTGTCTTGCTCTGTTGTGCTGTGTTTTGCTGTGTCGTGCTGTGTTTTGCTGTGTCGTGCTGTGTTGTGCTGTGTGGTGTTGTGCTGTGCTGTGCTGTGCTGTGCTGTGTCGTGTCGTGCAGTATAAAAGAGTGCATTTGTACACCTCCCCTATACATAACCAAGTATGTATGAAGCTAATCTGAAACATTTCCCCTCTGGACTCTATACAAGTTGGGACAGCCAGGTCGCTCAAGATCCACTGTTAAATTCGACGTCTGTCCACGTAAGCAGGACGTCAAAACCGGCCACTCGGACGGTCACGTGGTCAATCCCAGTGGTAGACGCCCCTTATTAACTGTTAACTCCTCCTCCTCAGGGCTCCTGAGTGGTGCAGCGGTCTAAGGCACTGCATCTCAGTGCTAGAGGTGTCACTACAGACAGCCTGGTTCGAATCCAGGCTGTATCACAACCGGCCGTGATTGGGAGTCCCATAGGGCGGTGCACAATTGGTCCAGGTTTGGTCGGTGTAGGCTGTCATTCTAAATAAGAATTTGTTCTTAACCGACTTGCCTAGTTAAATAAAGGATAAATAAATAAACAAATATCCCAGATCTTAACCATTGGGAATTAATGCTATAACTTAATGTTTCAAAATGAAACATTTCACTAATGGACAAACGTCAGATTCTGCAGCGCGTCTGAGGGAGCTTGTTGGTTTTGAAACTGAACCTCTCAGTTCATAGAAAACACTGTGGAATGTCATCCTTGCACATGTGCTGTTTCTCTATGCGTGGGTATGTGTGATGTCTTGAAATATGTGTGATATATTTAAATATAGGCATGTTCATCCCTTCTTACCATATCTGTGAATCTGTGAATGTGTGATTCACAAAAATCTATATCAACTCTATCACACCGCTCTCCCTTTCTCAATGGAGCACTGTACTGACATCATCATCAGACATTTTGCCATGTTTTACTATACAGTGGGGCAAAAAAGTATTTAGTCAGCCACCACTTGTGCAAGTTCTCCCACTTAAAAAGACGAGAGAGGCCTGTAATTGTGTTGAAATAGGGAACCGGGTTCAAACACTATTTGAAATAATTTCAAATATTTTATTTGTGTTTGATTGAACTTGCCTGGGTTAATGGACCGACAGTCCCACAACTGAAAATCCTGCCCAACTGGGACTCCAGGCAACCTAAAGAAAACACTTAAAGCATTTGAAAGATTTCTAATAGTATTTGAACCCAGGTCTGAATGGGAGTGTGAGGCAGCGAGGCCTTTATAATTAGTATGCCAGAGATTCAGATAGTAGGCCATGATGATTCAGCCTAAGAAGACAGTTAGGGGACTGTTCTAGTTCATCAAACTAGGTCAGTCCCCATAACTGTCTTCTTAAGGACCCCTACTGTAAGTACCCTGCTGAGTCTCCGGCTGCGTCCCAAATGGCACCCTATGCCCTACATAGTGCTGTACTTTTGACCAGAGACCTATGGTGCACTACATAGGGAACAGGGTGCCATTTGGGATGCGTGCTATGTTCTGTCTTCAGGAATCACTGGATATTAGAATGTATTAGTACTGTATATTCAGTCTTCCTAGGACAATGTGAACTGAATAGAAACATGTATCTCGGTATTGATAAAAAACTATGTGTTTTAGAAACAAGAGATGAAGAGACAGACACCCCACACACACCCACACACCCACACACACACACTCAATCACACACACACACGCACGCACGCACGCACGCACGCACGCACACACACACACACACACACACACACACACACACACACACACACACACACACACACACACACACACAGACTGTTGTTTTTGCATCTCTCCCTGTTAAATATTTGATGGTGAGGCCTGTTTAGCCCCCAGACACACACACACACGCACACACACACGCAGAGGTAGACAGAGAGGTAGAGGGGAGAGGCAGACAGAGAGGTAGAGGGGAGAGGCAGACAGAGAGGTAGAGGGGAGAGGCACACAGAGAGGTGGAGGGGAGAGGCAGACAGAAAGGTGGAGGGGTAGAGGGGAAGGCAGACAGAAAGGTGGAGGGGAGAAGGCAGACAGAGAGGTAGAGGGGCGAGGCACACAGAGAGGTGGAGGGGAAGGCAGACAGAGAGGGTAGAGGGGAGAGGCAGACAGAGAGGTAGAGGGGAGAGGCAGACAGAAAGGTGGAGGGGAGAAGGCAGACAGAGAGGTAGAGGGGTGAGGCACACAGAGAGGTGGAGGGGAGAGGCAGACAGAGAGGTAGAGGGGAGAGGCAGACAGAAAGGTGGAGGGGAGAAGGCAGACAGAGAGGTAGAGGGGCGAGGCACACAGAGAGGTGGAGGGGAGAAGGCAGACAGAGAGGTAGAGGCAGACAGAGAGGTAGAGGGACAGAGAGGCAGACAGAGATGTAGAGGGGAGAGGCATACAGAAAGGTAGAGGCAGACAGAGAGGTAGAGGGGCGAGGCAGACAGACAGGTGGAGGGGAGAAGGCAGACAGAGAGGTAGAGGCAGACAGAGAGGTAGAGGGGAGTGGCAGACAGAGAGGTAGAGGCAGACAGAGAGGTAGAGGGGAAGGCAGACAGAGAGGTAGAGGGGAAGGCAGAAATCAGATCAGAGAATGAGTTAGGGGGAAGTGTTGTTGTGTTTTTCCATATTCATTTTTCACGACCTAGAAAATCCCCAGAGGTTGTTTGTGTAGCCCTACAGAGGCCACGTCATTTATAATGTGAACAGGTGTTCATTCAAACCCACAGAGATTTTCAGCAGATTTTTACGACTGCACGACTACAGGAAAAACTCTGGGTCCTTGTATGGGCTTCAGGAAAATCTCCTGTCTCTGTTTGTGAAATATATATTATACATATGCAATATATATATGAGTGTTTTTTGTGTGTGGTTTTGCCCTCCTCTCTCTAACCATGGGGCTCTGGGCAGAGACGGCAGCCGAGCAGACAAGCTGGTCTATCTCACACAGCAGAGGGAGTGGGTGGTCGACTGAATACGGGAGAGGGAGAGAGACAGAATATGTTAGATAGAGAGTGGTGGAGGGAATTAGAGAATAAACGGAGAAAGAGCTGTTGCGTGCAGTAAATGATTCAATGCAGAGAGAATGAGAGAGAGAGATGATAGAGGGAGAGACAGAGGGGAGTGAGAAGTGAGAATGAGAGACGAGAGATGAGAGAGGAGAGAGGCTAAAGTAGAGAATATAGAGGCTAAAGGAGAAAGGAAAGAGGCTAATTTAGAATGGAGAGAGGCTGAAGTAGAGTAAGAGAGGCTAGAGGAGAGAGGAGAGAGGCTAGAGGAAGGAGGAGAGAGGCTAAAGTAGAGAGGAGGGAGGCTAAAGGAGAGAGAGAGAGGCTAAAGGAGAGAGGAGAGAGGCTAAAGGAAGAGGCTAAAGGAGGGAGGAGAGAGGCTAAAGTAGAGAGGAGGGCTAGAGAGAGAGAGAGGCTAAAGTAGAGAGGAGAGAGGCTAGAGGAGAGAGGAGAGAGGCTAAAGGAGAGAGGAGAGAGGCTAAAGTAGAGAGGAAAAGAGGCTAAAGTAGAGAAGAGAGAGGCTAATGGAGACAGGAGAGAGGCTAGAGCAGAGAGGAGAGAGGCTAAAGGAGACAGGAGAGAGGCTAATTTAGAATGGAGAGAGGCTGAAGTAGAGTAAGAGAGGCTAGAGGAGAGATGAGAGAGGCTAAAGGAAGGAGGAGAGAGGCTAAAGTAGAGAGGAGGGAGGCTAAAGGAGAGAGGCTAAAGGAGAGAGGAGAGAGGCTAAAGTAGAGAGGAGAGAGGCTAAAGGACAAAGGAGAGAGGCAAACGTAAAGAGGAGAGAGAGGCTAAAGTAGAGAGGAGAGAGGCTAAAGTGTAGAGGAGAGAGGAGAGAGGCTAAAGTAGAGTGTAGAGAGCCTAAAGGAGAGAGGAGAGAGGCTAAAGTAGAGAGGAGAGAGGCTAAAGTGTAGAGGAGAGAGGAGAGAGGCTAAAAGAGAGGAAAAGAGGCTAAAGTAGAGAAGAGAGAGGCTAAAGTAGAGGAGAGAGGCTAAAGTAGAATGGAGAGAGGTTGAAGTAGAGTAAGAGAGGCTAGAGGAGAGAGGAGAGTCTAAAGGAGAGAGGAGAGAGGAGCGAGGCTAAAGGAGAGAGGAGAGAGGCTGAATTAGAGTACGAGAGGCTAGAGGAGAGAGGAGAGTCTAAAGGAGAGAGGAGAGAGGAGAGAGGCTAAAGGAGAGAGGAGAAAGGAGAGAGGAGAGAGGCAAAAGTAGAGTGGTGAGAGGCTAAAGGAGAGAGGAGAGAGGCTAAAGTAGAAGGAGAGGGGAGAGAAAGAGGGGCTAAAGTAGAGAGGAGAGAGGCTAAAGGAGAGAGGAGAGAGGCTAGAGGAGAGAGGAGAGAGATTAAAGGAGAGAGGAGAGAGGCTGAAGTAGAGTAAGAGAGGCTAGAGGAGAGAGGAGAGTCTAAAGGAGAGAGGAGAGAGGCTAAAGGGGAGAGGAGAGAGGAGATAGGCTAAAGTAGTGAGGAGAGAGGCTAGAGGAGAGAGGAGAGAGGCTAAAGGAGAGAGGAGAGAGGCTAAAGTAGAGAGGAAAAGAGGCTAAAGTAGAGAAGAGAGAGGCTAAAGGAGACAGGAGAGATGCTAAAGTAGAGAGGAGAGAGGCTAAAGTAGAGAGGAGAAAGGCTAAAGTAGAGAGGAGAGAGGCTAAAGGAGAGAGGAGAGAGGCTGAAGTAGAGTAAGAGAGGCTAGAGGAGAGAGGAGAGTCTAAAGGAGAGAGGAGAGAGGCTAAAGGAGAGAGGAGAGAGGAGAGTCTAAAGTAGAGAGGAGAGAGGAGATAGGTTAAAGTAGTGAGGAGAGAGGCTAAAGGAGAGAGGAGAAAGGAGAGAGGAGAGAGGCAAAAGTAGAGTGGTGAGAGGCTAAAGGAGAGAGGAGAGAGGCTAAATGAAGGAGGAGAGGGAAGAGGGGCTAAAGTAGAGAGGAGAGAGGCTAAAGGAGAGAGGAGAGAGGCTAGAGGAGAGAGGAGAGAGATTAAAGGAGACAGGAGAGAGGCTAAAGTAGAGAGGAGAGAGGCTAAAGTAGAGTGGTGAGAGGCTAAAGTAGAGAGGAGAGAGGCTAAAGGAGAGAGGAGAGAGGCTAAAGTCGAGAGGAGAGAGGCTAAACGAAGGAGGAGAGTGGAGAGGGTCTAAAGTAGAGAGGAGAGAGGCTAAAGGAGAGAGGAGAGAGGCTAGAGGAAAGAGGAGAGAGGCTAAAGGAGACAGGAGAGAGGCTAAAGTAGAGAGGAGAGAGGCTAAAGTAGAGAGGAGAGAGGCTAAAGTAGAGAGGAGAGAGGCTATAGGAGAGAGGAGAGAGGCTAAAGGAGAGAGGAGAGAGGCTGAAGTAGAGTAAGAGAGGCTAGAGAGGAGAGAGAGTCTAAAGGAGAGAGAGAGAGAGAGGCTAAAGGAGAGAGGAGAGAGGAGAGAGGCTATAGGAGAGAGGAGAGAGGCTAAAGGAGAGAGGAGAGAGGCTGAAGTAGAGTAAGAGAGGCTAGAGGAGAGAGGAGAGTCTAAAGGAGAGAGGAGAGAGGCTAAAGGAGAGAGGAGAGAGGCTAAAGTAGAGAGGAGAGAGGAGATAGGCTAAAGTAGTGAGGAGAGAGGCTAAAGGAGAGAGGAGAAAGGAGAGAGGAGAGAGGCAAAAGTAGAGTGGTGAGAGGCTAAAGGAGAGAGGAGAGAGGCTAAACGAAGGAGGAGAGGGAAGAGGGGCTAAAGTAGAGAGGAGAGAGGCTAAAGGAGAGAGGAGAGAGGCTAGAGGAGAGAGGAGAGAGATTAAAGGAGACAAGAGAGAGGCTAGAGGAGAGAGGAGAGAGATTAAAGGAGACAGGAGAGAGGCTAAAGTAGAGAGGAGAGAGGCTAAAGGAGAGATGAGAGAGGCTAAAGTAGAGAGGAGAGAGGCTAAAGTAGAGAGGAGAGAGGCTAAAGTAGAGAGGAGAGAGGCTAAAGTCGAGAGGAGAGAGGCTAAACGAAGGAGGAGAGCGGAGAGGGTCTAAAGTAGAGAGGAGAGAGGCTAAAGGAGAGAGGAGAGAGGCTAGAGGAGAGAGGAGAGAGATTAAAGGAGACAGGAGAGAGGCTAAAGTAGAGAGGAGAGAGGCTAAATTAGAGAGGAGAGAGGCTATAGGAGAGAGGAAAGAGGCTAAAGTAGAGAGGAGAGAGGCTAAAGTAGAGAGGAGAGAGGCTAAAGTAGAGAGGAGAGAGGCGAGAGGCTGAAGTAGAGTAAGAGAGGCTAGAGGAGAGAGGAGAGTCTAAAGGAGAGAGGAGAGAGGCTAAAGGAGAGAGGAGAGACACAAAGATTCCTTGATGCCCTTCCAGACTCCCTCTGCCTACCCAAGGACGCCAGAGGACAAAAATCCGTTAACCACCTAACTGAGGATCTCAATTTAACCTTGCGCAATACCCTAGATGCAGTTGCACCCCTAAAAACTAAAAAAATGTCTCATAAGAAACTAGCTCCCTGGTACACAGAAAATACCCGAGCTCTGAAGCAAGCTTCCAGAAAATTGGAACGGAAATGGCGCCACACCAAACTGGAAGTCTTCCGAAGAGCTTGGAAGGACGGTACCGTGCAGTACCGAAGAGCCCTTACTGCTGCTCGATCATCCTATTTTTCTAACTTAATTGAGGAAAATAAGAACAATCCGAAATTCCTTTTTGATACTGTCGCAAAGCTAACTAAAAAGCACCATTCCCCAAGAGAGGATGACTTTCACTTGATAAATGATGAACTTCTTTGAGGAAAAGATTATGATTATTAGAAAGCAAATTACGGACTCCTCTTTAAACCTGCGTATTCCTCCAAACCTCAGTTGTCCTGAGTCTGCACAACTCTGCCAGGACCTAGGATCAAGAGAGACGCTCAAGTCTTTTAGTACTATATCTCTTGACACAATGATGAAAATAATCATGGCCTCTAAACCTTCAAGCTGCATACTGGACCCTATTCCAACTAAACTACTGAAAGAGCTGCTTCCTGTGCTTGGCCCTCCTATGTTGAACATAATAAACGGCTCTCTATCCACTGGATGTGTACCAAACTCACTAAAAGTGGCAGTAATAAAGCCTCTCTTGAAAAAGCCAAACCTTGACCCAGAAAATATAATAAACTATCGGCCTATATCGAATCTTCCATTCCTCTCAAAAATTTTAGAGAAGGCTGTTGCGCAGCAACTCACTGCCTTCCTGAAGACAAACAATGTATACGAAATGCTTCAGTCTGGTTTTAGACCCCATCATAGCACTGAGACGGCACTTGTGAAGGTGGTAAATGACATTTTAATGGCATCGGACCGAGGCTCTGCATCTGTCCTCGTGCTCCTAGACCTTAGTGCTGCTTTTGATACCATCGATCACCACATTCTTTTGGAGAGATTGGAAACCCAAATTGGTCTACACGGACATGTTCTGGCCTGGTTTAGATCTTATCTGTCGGAAAGATATCAGTTTGTCTCTGTGAATGGTTTGTCCTCTGACAAATCAACCTTAAATTTCGGTGTTCCTCAAGGTTCTGTTTTAGGACCACTATTGTTTTCACTATATATTTGACCTCTTGGGGATGTTATTCGAAAACATAATGTAAACTTTCACTGCTATGCGGATGACACACAGCTGTACATTTCAATGAAACATGGTGAAGCCCCAAAATTGCCCTCGCTAGAAGCATGTGTTTCAGACATAAGGAAGTGGATGGCTGCAAACTTTCTACTATTAAACTCGGACAAAACAGAGATGCTTGTTCTAGGTCCCAAGAAACAAAGAGATCTTCTGTTGAATCTGACAATTAATCTTAATGGTTGTACAGTCTTCAAATAAAAAAACCTCGGCGTTACTCTGGACCCTGATCTCTCTTTTTGAAGAACATATCAAGACCATTTCGAGGACAGCTTTTTCCATCTACGTAACATTGCAAAAATCAGAAACTTTCTGTCCAAAAATGATGCAGAAAAATTCATCCATGCTTTTGTCACTTCTGGTTAGACTACTGCAATGTCTTTTTCAAAACTACCCGGAAAAGCACTAAATAAACTTCAGTTAGTGCTAAATACGGCTGCTAGAATCTGACTGAACCAAAAATATTGATCATATTACTCCAGTGCTAGCCTCTCTACACTGGCTTCCTGTCAAAGCAAGGGCTGATTTCAAGGTTTTACTGCTAACCTACAAAGCATTACATGGGCTTGCTCCTACCTATCTCTCTGATTTGGTCCTGCCGTACATACGTACACGAGCTACGGTCACAAGTAGGCCTCTAATTGTCCCTAGAATTTCTAAGCAAACAGCTGGAGGCAGGGCTTTCTCCTAGAGCTCCATTTTATGGAACGGTCTGCCTACCCATGTCAGAGACGCAAACTCGGTCTCAACCTTTAAGTCTTTACTGAAGACTCATCTCTTCAGTGGGTCATATGATTGAGTGTAGTCTGGCCCAGGAGTGGGAAGGTGAACGGAAAGGCTCTGGAGCAACGAACCGCCCTTGCTTCTCTGCCTGGCCGGTTCCCCTCTTTCCACTTTTCTCTGCCTCTAAATGTTACGGGGCTGAGTCACTGGCTTACTGGGGCTCTCTCATGCCGTCCCTGGGGGGGTGCGTCACCTGGGTGGGTTGATTCACTGTTGAAATGTCAGCCTGTCTGGGTTGGCGCCCCCTCCGTGGCGGAGATCTTTGTGGGCTATATTGTCTCAGGATGGTAAGTTGGTGGTTGAAGATATCCCTCTAGTGGTGTGGGGGCTGTGCTTTGGCAAAGTGGGTGGGGTTATATCCTTCCTGTTTGGCCCTGTCCGGGTGTCCTGGATGCTGTCTCCTGACCCCTCCTGTCTCAGCCTCCAGTATTTATGCTGCAGAGTTTAAAATATCTGGACTTCTCCTGTCCTATTCGATGTCCTGTGTGAATCTAAGTGTGCGTTCTCTAATTTTTTCTCTCTTTCAAACTCTCTCTCGAGGACCTGAGCCCTAGGACCATGCCCCAGGACTACCTGACATGATGACTCCTTGCTGTCCCAGTCCACCTGGCCATGCTGCTGCTCCAGTTTCAACTGGCCTGGGCCCTAGGACCATGTCCCAGGACTACCTGACATGATGACTCCTTGCTGTCCCCAAGTCCACCTGGCCATGCTGCTGCTCCATTTCAACTGTTCTGCCTTAATTATTCAACCATGCTGGTCATTTATGAACATTTGAACATCTTTTACGTTCTGTTATAATCTCCACCGCACAGTGAAGAGGATGGCCACCCCACATATGCTCTCTCTAAATCTCTCTTTCTTTCTCTCTCTCGGAGGACCTGAGCCCTAAAGACCGTGCCCCAGGACTACCTGACATGATGACTCCTTGCTGTCCCAAACCACCTGGCCATGCTGTGCTCCAGTTTCAAAGTTCTGCCTTATTATTATTCAACCAGCTGATCATTTATGAACATTTGAACATCTTGACAATAATCTCCCCGGCACAGCCAGAAAAGGACTGGCCACCCCAAGCCTGGTTCCTCTCTAGGTTTCTTCCTAGGTTTTGGCCTTTCTAGGAGTTTTCCTAGCCACCGTGCTTTACACCTGCATTGTTTGCTGTTTGAAAGACTGGGTTTCTGTACAGCACTTTGAGATATCAGGATGTTTGAACATATAAATAAATTTGATTTGATTTGATTTGAGAGAGGCTGAAGTAAAGTCGAGAGGCTAGAGAGAGAGGAGGTCTAAAGGAGAAGGAGAGGAGAGAGGTTAAAGTAGTGAGGAGAGAGGCTAAAGGAGAGAGAAGGAGAGAGAGAGAGGCAAAAGTAGAGTGGTGAGAGGCTAAAGGAGGTACAGAGGCTAAACGAAGGAGGAGAGGGAAGAGGGGCTAAAGTAGAGAAGAGCTAAAGGAGAGAGAGAGAGGAGAGAGGCTAAAGAGAGGAAGAGATTAAAGGAGACAAGAGAGAGGCTAAAGTAGAGAGGAGAGAGGCTAAAGTAGAGAGGAGAGAGGCTATAGGAGAGAGGAGAGAGGCAAAAGTAGAGTGGTGAGAGGCTAAAGGAGAGAGAGAGAGGCTAAAGGAGAGAGGAGAGAGGCTAGAGGAGAGAGGAGAGATTAAAGGAGACAGGAGAGAGGCTAAAGTAGAGAGGAGAGAGGCTAAAGTAGAGAGGAGAGAGGCTATAGGAGAGAGGAGAGAGGCTAAAGTAGAGAGAGAGGCTAAAGTAGAGAGGAGAGAGGCTAAAGTAGAGGAGGAGGCTAGGAGAGAGGAGAGAGGCTAAAGGAGAGAGGAGAGAGGCTAAAGTAGAGAGGAGAGAGGCTAAAGTAGAGAGGAGAGAGAAAGAGAGAGGAGAGAGCTAAAGTAGAGAGGAGAGAGAGAGATTAGAGGCTAAAGTAGAGAGGAGAGAGGAGAGAGGCTAAAGTAGAGAGGAGAGAGGCTTTTGGATAGAGGAAAGAGAGCTAAAGAAGACAGAAGAGATGCTAAAGTAGAGAGGAGAGAGGCTAAAGTAGAGGAGAGAGCCTAAAGTAGATGGAGAGAGGCTAAAGTAGAGAGGAGAGAGGCTAAAGTAGAGAGGCTAAAGTAGAGAGGAGAGAGAGAGAGTCTAAAGTAGAGAGGAGAGAGGCTAAAGGAGAGAGGACAGAGGCTAAAGGAGAGAGGAGAGAGGCTAAAGTAGAGAGGCTAGAGGAGTGAGGCTAAAGGAGAGAGGAGAGAGGCTAAAGGAGAGAGGAGGCTAGAGATGCTAAAGGAGAGAGGAGAGAGCTAAAGTAGAGAGGATAAAGTAGAGTGCAGGGAGGCTAAAGTAGAGAGGAGAGAGGAGAGAGGCTCAAGTAGAGAGGCGAGAGGCTAAAGTAGAGAGGAGAGAGGCTAAAGTAGAGAGGAGAGAGGCTAAAGTAGATGGAGAGAGGCTAAAGTAGAGAGGAGAGAGGCTAAAGTAGAGAGGAGAGAGAGAGAGAGAGTCTAAAGTAGAGAGGAGAGAGGAGACTCTAAAGGAGAGAGGACAGAGGCTAAAGGAGAGAGAGAGAGTCTAAAGTAGAGAGGCTAGAGGAGTGAGGGTAAAGGAGAGAGGAGAGAGATGCTAAAGGAGAGAGGAGAGATGCTAAAGGAGAGAGAGCTAAAGGAGAGAGAGATGCTAAAGTAGAGAGGATAAAGAGAGAGGCTAAAGTAGAGAGGATAAAGGAGAGCTGGCTAAAGTAGAGAGGAGAGAGGCTAAAGTAGAGAGGAGGAGAGAGGCTAAAGTAGAGAGGAGAGAGGCTAAAGTAGAGAGGAGAGAGGCTAAAGTAGAGAGGAGAGGAGAGAGAGAGTCTAAAGTAGAGAGGAGAGAGATCGAGGCTAAAGGAGAGAGGACAGAGGCTAAAGGAGAGAGGAGAGAGTCTAAAGTAGAGAGGCTAGAGGAGTGAGGGTAAAGGAGAGAGGAGAGATGCTAAAGGAGAGAGGAGAGATGCTAAAGGAGAGAGGAGAGATGCTAAAGGAGAGAGGAGAGATGCTAAAGTAGAGAGGATAAAGTAGAGTGCAGGGAGGCTAAAGTAGAGAGGAGAGAGGAGAGAGGCTCAAGTAGAGAGGAGAGAGGCTAAAGTAGAGAGGAGAGAGGCTAAAGTAGAGAGGAGAGGCTAGAAGTGAGGGGCTAAAATACTAAATAAAGGCCAAGGAAGAGATGATAGGAGAAAAGAAGACAGGAGAGATGCTAAAGTAGAGAGGAGAGAGGCTAAAGTAGAGGGGAGAGAGGCTAAAGTAGATGGAGAGAGGCTAAAGTAGAGAGGAGAGAGGCTAAAGTAGATGGAGAGAGGCTAATGTAGAGAGGAGAGAGGCTAAAGTAGAGAGGAGAGAGGCAAAAGTAGAGTGGTGAGAGGGTAAAGTAGAGAGGAGAGAGGCTAAATGAGAGAGGAGAGAGGCTAAAGGAGAGAGGAGAGAGGCTAGAGGAGAGAGGAGAGAGATTAAAGGAGACAGGAGAGAGGCTAGAGGAGAGAGGCTAAAGTAGAGAGGAGAGAGGCTATAGGAGAGAGGAGAGAGGCTAAAGTAGAGAGGAGAGAGAGAGAGATTAAAGGAGAGAGGAGAGAGGCTAAAGTAGAGAGGAGAGAGAGAGGCTAAAGGATAGAGAGGAGAAGAGAAGAGATGCTAAAGTAGAGAGGAGAGAGGCTAAAGTAGAGGGAGAGAGCCTAAAGTAGATGGAGAGAGGCTAAAGTAGAGAGGAGAGAGGCTAAAGTAGAGAGGAGAGAGAGCTAAAGAGAGAGAGAGGCTAAAGTAGAGAGGAGAGAGGAGCGAGGCTAAAGGAGAGAGGAGAGAGGCTAAAGGAGAGAGGAGAGAGTCTAAAGTAGAGAGAGAGAGGGTAAAGGAGAGAGGAGAGATGCTAAAGGAGAGAGGAGAGAGGCTAAAGGAGAGAGTAGGAGAGATGCTAAAGGAGAGAGAGAGAGAGGCTAAAGTAGAGAGAGAGAGAGGAGAGGAGAGAGCTAAAGTAGAGGGAGAGAGGCTAAAAGTAGAGAGGAGAGGGCTAAAGAGAGAGGAGGCTAAAGAGAGAGGAGAGAGGAGAGAGGAGAGAGTCTAAAGTAGAGAGGAGAGAGGAGCGAGGCTAAAGGAGAGAGGAGGAGAGGCTAAAGGAGAGAGGAGAGAGTCTAAAGTAGAGAGGCTAGAGGAGTGAGGGTAAAGGAGAGAGGAGAGATGCTAAAGGAGAGAGGAGAGATGCTAAAGGAGAGAGGAGAGAGCTAAAGGAGAGAGGAGAGATGCTAAAGTAGAGAGGAGAGGAGTGAGGAGGCTAAAGTAGAGAGGAGAGAGGAGAGAGGAGAGAGTCTAAAGTAGAGAGAGAGAGAGGAGAGGGACAGAGGCTAAAGGAGAGAGGAGAGAGAGGCTAAAGTAGAGAGGAGGCTAAAGTGAGGGTAAAGGAGAGGAGAGATGCTAAAGGAGAGAGGAGAGATGCTAAAGGAGAGAGGAGAGATGCTAAAGTAGAGAGGAGAGATGCTAAAGTAGAGGAGGAGTAGAGGAGGAGAAGGCTAAAGTAGAGAGGAGAGAGGCTCAAGTAGAGAGGAGAGAGGCTAAAGTAGAGAGAGAGAGCTAAAGTAGAGAGAGAGAGGAGAGGGGAGAGAGGCTAAGTAGAGAGAGTGAGGGAAAATACTAAAGGAAGGGCTAAGGAAGAGATGATAGAAAAAGAGACAGAGAGATGCTAGAGAGCTAAAGAAGAGGGGAGAGAGCTAAAGTAGATGGAGAGAGGCTAAAGTAGAGGGAGAGAGGCTAAAGTAGATGGAGAGAGGCTAATGTAGAGGGAGAGAGGCTAAAGTAGAGGGAGAGAGGCAAAAGAGAGGTGAGAGGAGTAAAGTAGAGAGGAGAGAGGAAAGTAGAGAGCTAAAGGAGAGAGGAGAGAGGCTAAAGAGAGAGAGGAGAGAGGCTAAAGGAGAGAGGAGAGAGCTAGAGGAGCTAAAGTAGAGAGGAGAGAGGCTAAAGGAGAGAGAGAGAGGCTAAAGTAGAGAGGAGAGAGGCTAAAGTAGAGAGGAGAGAGGCTAAAGTAGAGAGGAGAGAGAGGAGAGAGGCTAAAGAGAGAGAGAGAGGCTAAAGAGAGAGAGAGAGGCTAAAGGAGAGAGGAGAGAGCTAAAGGAGAGAGAGAGAGGAGAGAGGAGAGAGGCTAAAGTAGAGAGGAGAGAGGCTAAAGGAGAGGAGAGAGGAGAGAGGCTTTTGGATAGAGGAGGAGAGGCTAAAGAGACAGATGCTAAAGTAGAGAGGAGAGAGGCTAAAGTAGAGAGGAGGCTAAAGTAGATGGAGAGAGCTAAAGTAGAGAGAGGAGAGAGGCTAAAGTAGAGAGAGAGAGAGAGATGCTAGTTTAAAGTAGAGGGAGAGAGGAGAGAGAGGCTAAAGTAGAGAGGAGAGAGGCTAAGGGAGAGGGAGAGAGATGCTAAAGTAGAGAGGAGAGAGGCTAGAGAGAGGAGAGAGGCTAAAGTAGAGAGGAGAGAGAGAGAGCTAAAGTAGAGGAGAGAGAGAGAGGCTAAAGGAGAGAGGAGAGAGGCTAAAGAGAGGAGAGAGGCTAAAGAGAGGAGAGAGAGAGAGAGGCTAAAGGAGAGAGGAGAGAGGCTAAAGATAGAAGGAGAGAGGAGAGGAGAGAGAGCTAAAGTAGAGAGGAGAGAGAGGGCTAAAGGAGAGAGGAGAGAGGCTAAAGTAGAGAGGAGAGAGGCTAAAGTAGAGAGGAGAGAGGCTAAAGGAGAGAGGAGAGATGCTAAAGGAGAGAGGAGAGATGCTAAAGTAGAGAGGAGAGGCTAAAGTAGAGAGATAAAGAGAGAGGCTAAAGTAGAGAGAGAGAGAGAGGCTAAAGTAGAGAGGCGAGAGAGCTAAAGTAGAGAGGAGAGAGGCTAAAGTAGAGAGGAGAGAGGCTAAAGTAGATGGAGAGAGGCTAAAGTAGAGAGGAGAGAGGCTAAAGTAGAGAGGAGAGAGGAGAGAGAGAGAGTCTAAAGTAGAGAGGAGAGAGGAGCGAGGCTAAAGGAGAGAGGACAGAGGCTAAAGGAGAGAGGAGAGAGTCTAAAGTAGAGAGGCTAGAGGAGTGAGGGTAAAGGAGAGAGGAGAGATGCTAAAGGAGAGAGGAGAGATGCTAAAGGAGAGAGGAGAGATGCTAAAGGAGAGAGGAGAGATGCTAAAGTAGAGAGGATAAAGTAGAGTGCAGGGAGGCTAAAGTAGAGAGGAGAGAGGAGAGAGGCTCAAGTAGAGAGGCGAGAGGCTAAAGTAGAGAGGAGAGAGGCTAAAGTAGAGAGGAGAGAGGAGAGAGGAGAGAGGCTAAAGTAGAGAGGAGAGGCTAGAAGTGAGGGGCTAAAATACTAAATAAAGGCCAAGGAAGAGATGATAGGAGAAAAGAAGACAGGAGAGATGCTAAAGTAGAGAGGAGAGAGCTAAAGTAGAGGGAGAGAGGCTAAAGAGATGGAGAGAGGCTAAAGTAGAGAGGAGAGAGGCTAAAGTAGATGGAGAGAGGCTAATGAGAGAGAGAGAGGCTAAAGTAGAGAGGAGAGAGGCAAGAGAGAGAGAGGTAAAGTAGAGAGGAGAGAGGCTAAAGAGAGAGGAGAGAGGC
Organism: Oncorhynchus nerka; assembly: GCF_034236695.1. Lineage (NCBI taxonomy): Eukaryota > Metazoa > Chordata > Actinopteri > Salmoniformes > Salmonidae > Oncorhynchus > Oncorhynchus nerka. The sequence goes on from NC_088422.1 coordinate 87,147,146, forward strand.
TAAAGGAGAGAGGAGAGAGGCTAGAGGAGAGAGAGAGAGAGATAAAGGAGAGGAGAGAGGCTAAGGAGAGAGGCTAAAGGAGAGAGGAGAGAGGCTAAAGAGGAGAGAGGCTAAAGAGAGGGAGAGAGGCTAAAGTAGAGAGTAGAGAGAGAGCTAAAGGAGAGAGGAGAGAGAGGCTAAAGGAGAGGAGAGAGATGCTAAGAGAGAGGAGAGAGGCTAAAGTAGAGAGGAGAGAGGCTAGTAGAGAGAGAGAGGCTAAAGTAGAGAGGAGAGAGGCTAAAGGAGAGAGGAGAGAGGCTAAAGGAGAGAGAGAGGCTAAAGTAGAGAAAGGAGAGAGGCTAAAGGAGAGAGGAGAGAGGCTAAAGTAGAGAGGAGAGAGGCTAAAGTAGAGAGGAGAGAGGCTTTTGGAGAGAGAGAGGCTAAAGAAGACAGAGAGATAAAGTAGAGAGGAGAGAGGCTAAAGTAGAGAGGAGAGAGCCTAAAGTAGATGGAGAGAGGCTAAAGTAGAGAGGAGAGAGGCTAGAGAGGAGAGAGAGAGAGAGAGAGAGTTTAAAGGAGAGAGGAGAGAGAGGAGAGAAAGTAGAGAGAGAGAGGCTATGAGAGAGACAGGAGAGGCTAAAGGAGAGGAGAGAGGCTAAAGTAGAGGGAAAAAGTAGAGGAGAGAGAGAGAGAGAGGAGAGAGTCTAAAGTAGAGGAGAGGAGGCTAAAGGAGAGAGGAGAGAGGCTAAAGGAGAGAGGAGAGAGAGCTAAAGGGAGGAGAAGGAGAGAGGCTAAAGTAGAGAGAGAGAGAGGCTAAAGTAGAGGGAGAGAGGAAAGTAGAGGAGGAGAGAGGAAGAGTCTAAAGTAGAGAGGAGAGAGGAGCGCTAAAGGAGGCTAAAGGAGAGAGGACAGAGGCTAAAGGAGAGAGGAGAGAGTCTAAAGTAGAGAGGCTAGAGGAGTGAGGGTAAAGGAGAGAGGAGAGATGCTAAAGGAGAGAGGAGAGATGCTAAAGGAGAGAGGAGAGATGCTAAAGTAGAGAGGATAAAGTAGAGTGCAGGGAGGCTAAAGTAGAGAGGAGAGAGGAGAGAGGCTCAAGTAGAGAGGCGAGAGGCTAAAGTAGAGAGGAGAGAGGCTAAAGTAGAGAGGAGAGAGGCTAAAGTAGATGGAGAGAGGCTAAAGTAGAGAGGAGAGAGGCTAAAGTAGAGAGGAGAGAGGAGAGAGGAGAGAGTCTAAAGTAGAGAGGAGAGAGGAGCGAGGCTAAAGGAGAGAGGACAGAGGCTAAAGGAGAGAGGAGAGAGTCTAAAGTAGAGAGGCTAGAGGAGTGAGGGTAAAGGAGAGAGGAGAGATGCTAAAGGAGAGAGGAGAGATGCTAAAGGAGAGAGGAGAGATGCTAAAGGAGAGAGGAGAGAGGCTAAAGTAGAGAGGATAAAGGAGAGGCAGGGAGGCTAAAGTAGAGAGGAGAGAGGAGAGAGGCTCAGAGGAGAGAGGAGAGAGGCTAAAGTAGAGAGGAGAGAGAGGCTAAAGTAGAGAGGAGGAGGCTAAAGGAGAGAGGAGAGAGGCTAAAGGAGAGGAGAGAGAAGTGAGGGGTAAAGGAGGAGAGGAGAGAGAGAAGACAGGAGAGATGCTAAAGTAGAGAGGAGAGAGGCTAAAGTAGAGAGAGGAGAGAGAGGCTAAAGTAGAGAGGAGAGAGGCTAAAGAGAGAGAGAGAGAGGCTAAAGTAGAGAGGAGAGGCTAAAGAGAGGGAGAGAGGCTAAAGTAGAGAGGAGAGAGGCTAGAGAGAGGAGAGAGGCTAAAGGAGAGAGGAGAGAGGCTAGGGAGAGGAGAGAGGAGAGGCTAAAGGAGAGGAGAGAGGCTAAAGAGAGGCTAGAGAGGAGAGGGCTAAAGGAGAGAGGAGAGAGGCTAAAGTAGAGAGGAGAGAGTCTAAAGGAGAGAGGAGAGAGGCTAAAGTAGAGAGGAGAGAGGCTAAAGGAGAGAGGAGAGAGGCTAAAGGAGAGAGGAGGAGAAAGGAGAGGAGGAGAGGCTAAAGTAGAGAGGAGAGAGGCTAAAGGAGAGAGGAGAGAGGCTAAAGGAGAGAGGAGAGAGGCTAAAGGAGAGAGGAGAGAGACAAAGTAGAGAGAGAGAGAGGCTAAAGTAGAGAGGAGAGAGGCTAAAGGAGAGGAGAGGGAGAGAAAGGAGAGAGGAGAGGCTAAAGTAGAGAGGAGAGAGTCTAAAGTAGAGGAGAGAGGCTAAAGAGAGGAGAGAGGCTAAAGAGAGAGGAGAGAGGCTAAAGGAGAGAGGAGAGAGGCTAAAGTAGAGAGAGAGAAAAGTAGAGAGAGGAGAGAGGCTAAAGTAGAGAGGAGAGAGGCTAAAGTAGAGAGGAGAGAGAAAGAGAGAGAGAGAGAGAGGAAAGGAGAGAGGAGGAGAGAGGCTAAAGTAGAGAGGAGAGAGAGAGAGGCTAAAGGAGAGAGGAGAGAGAGGAGAGGAGAGAGAGAGAGAGAGAGTCTAAAGTAGAGAGGAGAGAGGAGAGGCTAAAGGAGAGAGGAGAGGAGGAGAGAGGAGAGCTAAAGGAGAGGAGGAGGAGAGAGAAAGGAGAGAGGAGAGGCTAAGAGAGAGAGGAGAGATGGCTAAAGTAGAGAGGAGAGAGAGAGGCTAAAGGAGAGAGGAGAGAGGCTAAAGGAGAGAGGAGAGAGAGAGAAGGCTAAAGGAGGAGAAAGGAGAGAGAGAGGCTAAAGGAGAGAGAGAGGCTAAAGTAGAGAGGAGAGGCTAAAGTAGAGAGGAGGAGGAGAGGGAAGAGAGGCTAAAGTAGAGAGGAGAGAGGAGATAGCTAAAGGAGAGAGGAGAGGCTAAAGGAGAGAGGAGAGGCTAAAGTAGAGAGAGAGAGGCTAAAGGAGAGAGGAGAGAGGCTAAAGGAGAGAGGAGAGAGGAAAGAAAGGCTAAAGGAGAGGAGAGTAAAGTAGAGAGGAGAGAGAAGGCTAAAGGAGAGAGAGGAAGAGGCTAAAGTAGAGAGAGAGAGGCTAAAGTAGAGAGGAGAGAGAGCTAAAGGAGAGAGGAGAGAGGCTAAAGAGGAGAGAGGAGAGATGGCTAAAGTAGAGAGGAGAGAGAGAGAGGAGAGAGCTAAAGTAGAGAGAGGCTAAAGTAGAGAGGAGAGAGAGAGCGAGGCTAAAGGAGAGAGGAGAGAGGCTAAAGGAGAGAGGAGAGAGTCTAAAGTAGAGAGGCTAGAGGAGGAGGGTAAAGGAGAGAGAGAGAGGCTAAAGGAGAGAGGAGAGAGGCTAAAGGAGAGAGAGAGAGGCTAAAGTAGAGAGGAGAGAGGCTAAAGTAGAGAGGAGAGAGAGGCTAAAGTAGAGAGAGAGAGGAGAGAGGCTAAAGGAGAGAGGAGAGGCTAGGAGAGGAGAGAGTCTAAAGTAGAGAGGAGAGAGGCTAAAGTAGAGAGGAGAGAAGGCTAAAATTAAAGAGAGAGGAGAGAGAGATGCTAAAGGAGAGAGGAGAGAGGCTAAAGTAGAGAGGAGAGAGCTAAAGTAGAGAGAGAGGCTAAAGTAGAGAGGAGAGAAAGAGAGAGGCTAGAGAGGCTAAAGTAGAGAGGAGAGAGGCTAGAGAGAGAGGAGAGAGGCTAAAGTAGAGAGGAGAGAGAGAGAGAGGCTAAAGTAGAGAGGAGAGAGGCTAAAGTAGAGAGGAGAGAGGCTAGAGGCTAAAGGAGAGAGGCTAAAGTAGAGAGAGAGAGAGGCTAAGAGAGAGAGAGGCTAAAGTAGAGAGAGAGAGCTAAGAGAGAGGAGAGAGGCTAAAGTAGAGAGGAGAGAGGCTAAAGTAGAGAGGAGAGAGGCTAAAGTAGAGAGGAGAGAGGAGAAAGTAGAGGAGAGAGGCTAAAGGAGAGAGAGAGGAGAGAGGCTAAAGTAGAGAGGAGAGAGGCTAAAGTAGAGAGGAGAGAGGCTAAAGTAGAGAGGAGAGAGGCTAGAGAGATAAGAGGAGAGAGGAGAGAGGCTAAAGTAGAGAGAGAGAGGCTAAAGTAGAGAGGAGAGAGATCTAAAGGAGAGAGGAGAGAGGCTAAAGTAGAGAGGAGAGAGGCTAAAGAGAGAGGCTAGAAGGAAGGAGAGAGGAGAGAGGCTAAAGTAGAGGCTAGAGAGAGCTAAAGTAGAGAGGAGAGAGGCTAAAGTAGAGAGGAGAGAGGCTAAAGGAGAGAAAGGAGAGAGAGAGAAAGTAAAGAGAGAGAGAGAGGCTAAAGTAGAGAGTGAGAGAGGCTAAAGGAGAGAGGAGATAAAGTAGAGAGGAGAGAGGCTAGAGAGAGCTAAGAGGAGGAGAGAGGCTAAAGGAGAGAGAGAGAGCTAAAGTAGAGAGGCTAAAGAGAGAGGAGAGAGGCTAAAGGAGAGAGGAGAGAGGCTAAAGTAGAGAGGAGAGAGGAGAGAGAGAGAGTCTAAAGTAGAGAGGAGAGGAGCTAGGCTAAAGGAGAGAGAGACAGAGGCTAAAGGAGAGAGGAGAGAGTCTAAAGTAGAGAGGCTAGATGAGAGAGGGTAAAGGAGAGAGGAGAGATGCTAAAGGAGAGAGGAGAGATGCTAAAGGAGAGAGGAGAGATGCTAAAGTAGAGAGGATAAAGTAGAGTGCAGGGAGGCTAAAGTAGAGAGGAGAGAGGAGAGAGGCTCAAGTAGAGAGGCGAGAGGCTAAAGTAGAGAGGAGAGAGGCTAAAGTAGAGAGAGATAGAGAGGCTAAAGGAGAGAGGCTAAAGTAGAGAATAGAGAGGCTAAGAGAGAGAGAGAGGCTAAAGTAGAGAGGAGAGAGGCTAAAGAAGAGAGAGAGGCTAAAGTAGAGAGGAGAGAGGCTAAAGGAGAGAGGAGAGAGGCTAAGTAGAGAGGAGAGAGGCTAAAGTAGAGAGGAGAGAGGCTAAAGGAGAGGATAGGGGCTAAGTAGAGAGGAGAGAGGCCAAAGGATAGAGAGAGAGGCTAAAGAGAGAGGAGAGAGGCTAAAGTAGACTATAGAGGCTAAGTAGAGAGAGAGAGGCTAAAGTAGAGAGGAGAGGCTAAAGTAGAGAGAGAGAGGCTAAAGTAGAGAGGAGAGAGGCTAAAGGAGAGAGGAGAGAGGAGAGGCTAGAGGAGAGAGGCCGAGAGAGAGAGAGAGGCTAAAGTAGAGAGAGAGAGAGAGGCTAAAGTAGAGAGGAGAGAGGCTAAGTAGAGAGGAGAGAGGCTAAAGGAGAGAGGAGAGAGGAGAGAGGCTAAATGTAGAGAGTGAGAGAGGCTAAAGTAGAGAGGATAGAGGCTAAAGTAGAGAGGAGAGAGGCTAAAGTAGAGAGGAGAGAGAGAGCTAAAGTAGAGAGAGAGAAAGAGAGAGGAGAGAGGCTAAAGTAGAGAGGAGAGAGAGAGGCTAAAGTAGAGAGGAGAGAGGCTAAAGTAGAGAGGAGAGAGGCTAAAGAGTAGAGAGAGCTAAAGGAGAGAGAGAGAGAGAGGCTAAAGTAGAGAGGAGAGAGGCTAAAGGAGAGAGGAGAGAGTCTAAAGGAGAGATAGAGAGGCTAGAGGAGAGAGGCTAAAGGAGAGAGGAGAGAGGCTAAAGTAGAGAGAGAGAGAAAGAGGAGAGAGGCTAAAGTAGAGAGGAGAGAGAGGCTAAAGTAGAGAGGGGAGAGAGGACAAAGGAGAGGGAGAGGAGAGATTCTAAAGGAGAGAGAGGCTAAAGTAGAGAGGAGAGAGAGCTAAAGTAGAGAGAGAGGCTAAAGTAGAGAGGAGAAAGGAGAGAGGCTAAAGTAGAGAGGAGAGGCTAAAGTAGAGAGGAGAGAGGAGAGAGGAGAGAGTCTAAAGTAGAGAGGAGAGAGGAGCGAGGCTAAAGGAGAGAGGACAGAGGCTAAAGGAGAGAGGAGAGAGTCTAAAGTAGAGAGGCTAGAGGAGTGAGGGTAAAGGAGAGAGGAGAGAGGCTAAAGTAGAGAGGAGAGAGGAGAGAGGAGAGAGTCTAAAGTAGAGAGGAGAGAGGAGCGAGGCTAAAGGAGAGAGGACAGAGGCTAAAGGAGAGAGGAGAGAGTCTAAAGTAGAGAGGAGAGGAGTGAGGGTAAAGGAGAGAGGAGAGAGGCTAAAGGAGAGAGGAGAGAGGAGAGAGAGAGAGTCTAAAGTAGAGGAGAGAGAGAGGCTAAAGGAGAGAGGAGAGAGGCTAAAGGAGAGAGGAGAGAGTCTAAAGTAGAGAGGCTAGAGGAGGCTAAAGTAAAGAGAGGAGAGAGGCTAAAGTAGAGAGAGGAGAGAGGAGAGAGTCTAAAGGAGAGAGGAAAGGAGAGAGCTAAAGGAGAGAGGAGAGAGTCTAAAGTAGAGAGGCTAGATGAGTGAGGGTAAAGGAGAGAGGAGAGATTCTAAAGGAGAGAGGAGAGAGGAGAGAGGAGAGATGCTAAAGGAGAGAGGAGAGAGGAGCGAGGCTAAAGGAGAGAGGACAGAGGCTAAAGGAGAGAGGAGAGAGTCTAAAGTAGAGAGGCTAGATGAGTGAGGGTAAAGGAGAGAGGAGAGATGCTAAAGGAGAGAGGAGAGATGCTAAAGGAGAGAGGAGAGATGCTAAAGTAGAGAGGATAAAGTAGAGTGCAGGGAGGCTAAAGTAGAGAGGAGAGAGGAGAGAGGCTCAAGTAGAGAGGAGAGGGGCTAAAGTAGAGAGGAGAGGCTAAAGTAGAGAGGAGAGAGGCTAAAGTAGAGAGGAGAGAGCTAAAGTAGAGAGAGAGAGAGAGAGGAAAGAGGCTAAAGTAGAGAGGATATAGGAGAGAGGCTAAAGGAGAGAGGCTAAGGAAATATAGAGGCTAAGTAGAGAGGAGAGAGGCCAAAGAGAGAGGAGAGAAAGAGAGAGGCTAGAGGAGAGAGAGAGAGAGAGGCTAAAGTAGAGAAGAGAGAGAGAGAGGCTAAAGTAGAGAGGAGAGAGCTAAAGTAGAGAGGAGAGAGGCTAAAGGAGAGAGAGAGAGAGAGAGGCTAGAGGAGAGATGCTAAAGTAGAGGAGTAGAGAGGAGAGAGCTAAAGTAGAGAGGAGAGAGGCTAGAAGAGATCTAAAGGAGAGAGAGAGGAGAGAGCTAAAGTAGTGAGGAGAGAGAGAGAGGATAAAGTAGAGAGGAGAGAGGCTAAAGTAGAGAGGGAGAGAGCTAAAGTAGAGAGGAGAGAGGCTAAAGTCGAGAGAGAGAGGCTAAAGTAGAGAGTAGAGAGGCTAAAGGAGAGAGGAGAGAGGCTAAAGTGGA